>NC_041391.1:515310891-515374936 GCF_002162155.2 Triticum dicoccoides
CTGCCATGGAGGCCATGGACCAGAGGGGAAACCCTTCTCCCATGTAGGTGGAGGTCAAGGAAGAAGAAGAAGGAGGAGGGGGGGGGGGGGCTCTCTCCCCCTCTCTCCCGATGGCGCCGGAACGCCGCTGGGCCGGGCCATCCTCGTGACGGAGATCAACACCAACAACTTCGCCGACGTCATCACCAACTCTCTTCCCCTCTATACAATGGTATAACCTCTCTTTTACCCGCTTTAATCTCTACTTAAACAAGGTGCTCAATGCTATATATTATTTCCCAATGATGTATGGCTATCCTGTGACACCCAGGCTCAGAGCAAGCGGTTTACCCTGCATTGCCAACCCAGAGATCATGTCTTCTGGCAATACAGAAGATCTTGGTATGGAAAACAACTACTTTATTGATACTAGTTGAAGCATAGTGCGATATTACATCAAGTAGCGAGGCCAAGTGGCACACTCGATGCGGCTGCACAATATGTACATTATTTGGTGAAGACGGGCCTCAATCACAACATCTACGCGGCAGCGGAACAACGATGTAGTGGGACTCCATAGCACAGGGACACGGATGTGGACACGATCTAGACATGGCAGCACTCTGATCCAGTTAGTCTTTCCTGAAATTTGGCATAACACGCCATGTCAGTACATTGAATGTACTTGCAAGCTCACAACAAGCATAAACATAATGACCAAACAATATCATGACATTTAATCAAGTTAAATGCAAACAACGACATGCTTCTTATGCCATGCATCCAATCTTGTGCACCAAGTTTCTTGGACTCTCTTACCAACGGGTTGCCTCGCAACCAAATGGTAATCATACGTGGATCACAAATGGAACCATACTTGGTTCAATGGGTTACCTTGTAACCAAGCGGTGATCATTCACGGATCATAAACGGAACCATACCGATCAGTATAACTGACATCATCATGATTCAACCAATGCAATGTAAATAACTTAGTGTGCAAGATTACTTTATAAAAGTTGATCCATGGTGTGACTTAGTTACGAACTGGGCCACGGATCATAAACGGAACCATACCGATCAGTATAACTAACATCATCATGATTCAACCAATGCAATGTAAATAACTTAGTGTGCAAGATTACTTTATAAAAGTTGATCCATGGTGTGACTTAGTTACGAACTGGGCCCTTATCCACGGGCGTGGCTATTGATAGATTTAATACACACTACAGAGATAGCGCACTGTACCCACACCACGAAACCGATGGCCTCAAACTCCCATTCGGGTGGACCAACGACATTCTGACAGAACTCTCCCATTGCCATGACACTCTTTCGGCACTCCGACCAACTCCCCACTGGGCTAAGTCATGGGTGGCCCCTTTCCTACCAAAGGAAAAACGGCCACCATCGTGGA
The DNA here is from genome assembly GCF_002162155.2 of Triticum dicoccoides. Taxonomy (NCBI): domain Eukaryota; kingdom Viridiplantae; phylum Streptophyta; class Magnoliopsida; order Poales; family Poaceae; genus Triticum; species Triticum dicoccoides. The sequence goes on from NC_041391.1 coordinate 515,312,291, forward strand.
AAATAAACGGTCCCAAACGGGGACAAGGTACCATAACAACAAAAACGGGCACACAAGGTTATGTCTGCTTACCGGTCCAGGGTAACGCACGACCATAACCATCCCTCATTGGAGGCACCAACAAGAGGCATGACAACGGACTGACTAACGGCTTTCCCATACCAAGGCAAATGTGGTTGCACTTGTCAGCCTGATTCAGTGGCACAATGACCCGATCAACTTTATGTTCAAGTTCAATTAACGTCAGGTTTAACTTGAAATAAAATGCTCGAGTCACCATATGCCATGCTCATGCAACCATATGACGTGCATCTCATATTACTTGAAAGTAACCGATCAACTCATCAAAGAGTTGTACTTGCACAAATCATCACTAAACTTTGCTGAGTCTTTCTCACTGGTTATTTGTACTCATCATTTTTAGTTTCTTAATTGCCACATGAAACTCATCATGCATAAATGAAAATAATACCGATGCTCATCATACCATAGTCATAACAAGATCACATAGTCATTCTACTTATACTATATCTCACTTAGTTCAAGCACTAACTTCTGTTAACTAAGCATCTTGATTATGACAAAATAACTAGAATAAATATTATTCATTTAATAACTATATGCAAAGAGTAACATATATTCAAGTCAGAAGAATCATGGATATTGCAAAGACACCATGAAAATGGTTGTGCGGCTTGCCTTAGTTCAGAGGAGCTTCACACTCCTCTTGGATGCCTTCAAGACAAGCTTCTCCTTCTAAAAATAATTCAAATGACAAAGAGAAAAATATGAAAAACACCTCTGAAAATTACCAGAAAATCTAGACAACAGAGAAAAATCTCATCTTGGGTGTGCTGCTAGGGTTTTCCTGTAAGAACACAATGCAAAAAGAATCAACTCATTTGGACTTGTGGTTTAGGAGTTACAACTAGTCAAAGTTCTGGTCAAAATTTGATTTAAATTTGAAACAAAATAAAACCAGGGGGGACGTCTAAGGCGTAAACCCGCGGGGCGCCACCACTTATACCGCTTCGGGCGCGGCTGAGTGGCTGATAGTGGGCCCCCGCTGTCAGTTTTGAAGGGAGAGAGAGAGAGAAATAGAAGAGGGCGGCAAGTCGCCAGAGCTCTCTCCGGCAAGGAGGGCTCAACTGCCGATTTGAGAGGGGGGATGGGTAGCGGAGGTTCTCGCGTGCCTGCACATACCTGCGACTTGGCTAATGGTGGTCGAACAAGGTCGGCGTGGTCGTCTCTAGCGTTGCAGCGGGCAGAGCTCGTTGAAGTTGGCGATTCCGGCGAGGCAGGGCCGTTCCAGCAACTCCAACAGCACCAGCGCACACCAGTTGTTCACCAGAGACACGCCGGAGAAGTCAGTTGAGCGAGCGGCTCTGGAGAGGGAGGGGCTGAGGAAGGGGATCGCCGGCGAGCTTGGCGTCGGGGACAGCGGCCAGATGCCTGCCCGGCCGGGCTACGGCTACCTATAGTGTTGTGGTGGTTGCGTGAGAGTAGTGGTGAGGAGAAATGAGCTCGGGAGGGGTCTATTTATAGGCAAGAACGAGGCGGGGATCGAGGGTTCGCCGGAGTTCTCTGGAAGGGCACCTGCGACGGATGGCGTCAGGGAGAGGGGGAGAAGACGCCGTGGCTCACGTGGTAACTGTGGACGAGCGGAGACGAGCATAGGATCCAGGTAGGAAACAAGCACAGGGGCACGGGCGCACTGTTGGCTTGGCCGCTCCGTGCCCGTGCTCACTGCGGCGAGCTCTAGTGTCGGCGAGTGCCAGGGCAGAGTTAAGGGGGTGGAGACAAGGATGGTGGCGCGGTTTGGCAAGGTGCCGTGGCTGGGGAAGCGAGCACGCGCTCAACAAAGGCGCGGGCGCGTCGCAGAGCGCACTGGACGTATGCCAACACCCATGGACGAACGCGGTCACCGCGTGAACTTTGACCTCAGGCTGAGCTAAGTGCAAACTTCATGTCTGGTGTGTAGTCCTTAGTGGTTTTGGTTGTTCTATGTGTTTGGATGGGTCACAGGTGATCTGTGTTTGTGGGCTTCTTCCTGGCAAGTTTATGGACAAAAACTTGTGAGGTTAACTGCGAGAGATCTATTAAAAATTAAGGGTTGGGCTTTGGGGTTTAGCATTCACATAGGAAGGTAATGAAGCTCAGAAAAGATCAGCCCCAAAGGATCAAGGAAAATTGTAGTTGTTGTGTAAAGTGGCTAATTTGTCCAGAACAGAAATGATTTTCTATAGCAAAAATATTCCAAAAAGTTATGCAATATTTTTGCTCAGGGAGGTGCCCTAGGGTTCAAAGAATATTTGTGAATTTTCTCAGGATTTTAGGAGCAATAAAAATGAGGGTTGCTTTGGAGCATACTTCTCTGAAGTGATTTTCAGGGAAGAAAATGAATATTTTTCTTTTATGAAAAATATTCCTTGGGTTATTTTTGGAGTTTTTTCAGAGAAAGAAAGTTGAGCTTGGGGTGGATGGGTCACTTGGGTGAAAATCAAGGGTAGGCCCAAGTGTTCAGGTCCATTTGAATTGATTCAAAACTCCAAATCCAAAGCAAAGGGAACAGGAAGTCCGGAGAAAGAGAGAAAGCAAATCGAGGCTGTCACAAACCTCCCCCACTTAGGATGAATCTCGTCCTCGAGACTCGGTTGCTTGGGAAAACAATTCTGGATACACGGTCCTTAGAAATCCCTCTCTTTCCCAGGCCGCTTCTTCCTCGGTGTGATGCTCCCACTAAACCTTATAAAACTTGACCACCTTAATGCATGTGACCCTTTCTGCCTCATCCAAAATTCTGAACGGTCTCTGCTCATAGGTTAGATCCTTGGCAAGCTCAATTTCTGACATATCAGTCCTTTTCTCGGGTGGTGGTTTTTCAATACACCTTCTCAGCTGCGAGATGTGGCATGTTGTGTACTACTGATTTCCGGTGGCAATTCTAACTGATAAGCAACTGTGCCAACTCTAGTCATGGCTGGGAATGGACCAATATATCTTGGTGCCAATTTGCCTTGGGTCTGAAATCACTTGATTCCCTTCGTGGGTGTGACTCAAAGATACACATGTTCTCCGGGCTCAAAACTGACTTGCCGGTGTTTGACATCATAATAACTCTTCTGTCGTGACTTAGCCAACTATAGTCTATCTCGGATTTCCTTGACTTGTTTCTCTGCCTCCAATATTAAATTAGTTCCGAAGATACAACTATCTCCAGTTTGAGACAAGTTTAATGGAGTGCGGCACTACGGCCGTAGAAAGCTGCATACGTTGACATCTTTAGACTGGTTTGGAAACTGTTGTTGTATGAGAATTCCGCATATGGCAGACAATCTTCCCACTTGGGTCCATGGGCTAGAGCACATGCTCGAAGCATGTCTTCAAGGATTTGATTTACCCGCTCAATCTGACCGTCTGTCTGTGGGTGATAGGTCGTGCTGCATTTGAGGGCGGTCCCCAAAGCTTGATGGAGTCGGGACCAGAATGTGGATGTAAAGAGTGAACCTCGGTCTAAAGTGATTGTTCTTGGCACTCCATGCAAACTGACAATCCGGGACACATATAATTGTGCAAGTTGATCAGCGCGATATGTGGTGCGGATGGGAATAAAATGAGCCACTTTAGTCAGTGTGTCCACTATGACCCATACAACATCATTGCCTCGGTGAGTCCTGGGTAGGCCGGTGATAAAGTCCATGCAGACATCATCCCATTTCCATTGCGAGACGGGTAGAGGTTGGAGAAGTCCGGCGGGTTTCTGGTGTTCCGCCTTTACTTTGTTGCATATGTCACAACAAGCGACAAAATATGCGATGTCCTTTTTCATTCCATCCCACCAAAATATTCATCGAAGGTCTTCGTACATTTTAGTACCTCCGGGGTATATCGAATATGAGGATTTGTGTGCTTCTGCCAAAATCTTCTTTCTCAAGTCTGCTTGCTCGGGTACGCATATCCGTCCTCAAAACTTGAGTGTACCCTGCGCGTCCTCAGAGAAATCCTGAGTCTTCCTTTTTCGCAGACGTCTGAGATGTCCTTGTAGAATCTCGTCGTTAGCCTGGGCCATGCGAATCTCATCCTATAGAGTAGGAGTTACTTCCGAAATATTTGCAAGGTTGGCGTTTACAATGACCAAGTTAAGCTGAGCAATCTCTTGTTGGAGTTCAGGGGGCAAGGACTCCATCATAGCATTTGAACTGACAGGCTTGCGACTGAGGGCATCAGCAACTACGTTAGCTTTTCCCAGATGGTAATTTATTCTCAGATCATAGTCCTTGACTAACTCGAGCCATCTTCGCTGTCGAAGGTTTAAGTCTGGCTGAGTAAATATATATTTGAGACTCTTGTGGTCCATAAATATTTGACATCTTTTTCCAATGAGGTAATGCCTCCAAATCTTTAGAGAGTGCACAACAACGGCCAATTCCAAATCATGTGTAGGATAATTTCCTTCGTGGGGTCATAGTTGACGAGATGCGTAAGCTACCACCTTGCCATCTTGCATGAGTACGCATCCAATATCTTTTCTAGAGGTGTCACAATACACATAAAAGTTGCGGTAAATGTCTGGGAGAGTCAGCACTTGTGCTGTTGTTAATCTGGTTTTTAGCTCGTTATGGCTCTTCTCGCAGTCCTCAGTCCATTCAAACTTCTTATCTTTCTTGAGGAGCTCTATCATTGGCTTGGCAATCCTGGAAAATCCTGCGATGAACCGGCGGTAATATCCGGCTAATCCAAGAAAACTCCGACTTTCGGGTATAGTCGTGGGTGCTGCCCAATCAAGCACGTCTTTCACTTTGTTGGATCCACAACTATGCCTTCAGCTGATAGAACATGTCCCAAAAATCTGACTTTCTTGAGCCAAAACTCACACCTGCTGAATTTTGCATATAACTGATGGTCACGGAGTCTCTCCAAGACTGCTCGGAGGCGTTCCTTGTGCTATTCGTCACTTTTAGAGTATATGAGAATGTCATCGATGAAAACGACCACAAACATATCCAAGAAACCCATGAATACCTTATTCATCATATGCATGAAAAAGACAGGGGCATTTGTGAGACCAAAAGACATCACCATATATTCTTAGAGACCGTATCGTGTAGTGAACGCGGTCTTAGGGATATCTTCCTTCTTAATCTTGAGCTGATGGTATCTGGTCCTTAAATCAATCTTGAAAAATACTTTTGCCCCACTGAGCTAATCGAACAAATCATCAATCCTTGGTAGCGGGTATTTGTTCTTGATGGTGACATCGTTCAATCGACGGTAGTCCATGCACATTCTGAGACTGCTGCCTTTCTTGTCCACAAATATTGCGGGTGATCCCCATGGTGACGAGCTTGGGCGGATATATCCTTTCTGCAGCATCTCATCAAGTTGTTTCTTTAATTCCATGAGTTCAGACAAAGGCATTCGATAATACTTTTTGTACAATGGTGCGGTTCTAGGCACAAGATCAATTGCAAACTCAAGCTCTCGGTCTGGAGGCATTCTTGGTAATTCCTCGAGGAATACACCGGGAAATTCACTGACCACATGATTCAAATTCAATTCCTCGGCTACAACTATGAAGACCAGTTCCCTTTTGGGTATACTTTTGCAGGCATATAATTTTATGGATCGCCCTCCCTAACTTGTCAAGGTGACCTCTCGGGTCGCACAGTCGATGCACACTTGATATTGGGTCAAGCAGTTCATTCCGAAAATAACATCCAACTTGGCAGACTCGATGAATATCAAAGCAGTTGGAAAGGGACCCCCTTGATATCAATTTCTAAATTTCGGCAGACTAGATTGCTTTTGAGCATGGATCCGGGGATTGATCCATCATACTTTTTCCCAAAAGCGAGCAAGGAAATTTGTTTTGGGAGACGAAACTCCAAGAAACAAAAGAGTGGGAAGCCCTAGAGTCAAATAAAATTATTGCGAGTATGTCATTAATAGGAAATATACCAATGACGACTTCAGGGTTTTCCTGGGCTTCGTCTGCGGAGTGGTGATGAACTTGCCCTTGGACGGTCTTCTGGGCAGGATATGGCCCCATGTGGTTGACTTGCGGTCGGAATGGGGCATTTGACTTCTTGGGACACTATTTGGCATAATGTACGGCCTGTCCACAATTAAAGAAGGAGTTGTTGCGCTGACACTCTTCATGCACTAGACTGGTCACGACATTTTTGACTTGGGTAGTGGTCTTGTTCACATTCTGCTGCCAATTGGGTTTGTACTCCAATTGAGTCTGCTGCCAGGTATGGGCCTTCTGCACGGGCTGACCATCCTTCTTAGGCTCGAATTTACGCTTGTGGTCATTATTTGCGGGTCGGTTGTCATGCACAGGCTTGTAATCCCTTTCCGCGATGAGGGCCTTGTTTACCAGAGACTGGAAATCTAGAAAGTCAAGCATGCAGAGAGCACTCCTGAGGTGTTGATTTAATCTCCAAGGAACCTGTCGATCTTCCTTTCTTCCGTGTCCACATCATAGAGAGAATAACGGGCCAGATGGTTGAATTTGTGCAAATATTCACTTACTGACAGATTTCCTTGAGTGAGACCAAGGAATTCACGTTGCTTGACCTTCATGATACCAGCTGGAATATGGTACTTGCAGAATTGGTCCTTGAAATTAGTCCACGTGATTTCTTCGCCCGCAGGCCACAAAGCTTTAACATTATCCCACCATATAGCAGCGGCTCCTTCAAGATAGTGGGTAGCAAACGGAACCTTGTCAGCTTCTTCAGCACGAGCAATTTCCAGCTTCTTTTCAATAGTTCATAACCAATCATCTGCTTCCAAAGGGTCAACGACTTGACTGAAACTGGGAGGCTTAGTCCTTTGAAAATCTGATAGCTTGGAGTGATGGCCATTTTGATTCCCATTCTGCCCAACCATAGCTTGCACACTTTTTAACAGCTCAATCAGATCATTGTTCCTTCTTTCTTCAAACATGCACATAATTTGTTCAGTGGAGGGTGGATTTGGTGGTGGAGGCGGTGGTTGCGGATACGACTCAGGGGAGTGTCCTGCCTGTCTTGCTGAGCGACGGACAGGGACATCCTCACAAGCCTGTGTGCTTCTACCTCCCCGCGTCATCCTACTATTTATTTTTCCCAATAAAATAAACCGCGATGAGCAACATCCAAACATGGGAAGAAAAGCTAGCGACAAACCCGAAAGGGCAAGATGAAAGAATCGAGAAACACAGCGAACAAATAAGAAGTTCCAACATAATTATACATAGACTGGTACATGAAAGGTAGACATCATGACGGGTGCGACTACTCGCATACACACAACAATACATCATGGCTCATACAACTACATCCGTACATCACATGACAACCACGGATACTAGATGCTCTAGGACCCTGCCGGTGCTGCTGGATCCTCTCCTGAGTCAGACCCAGATCCTGAATTGACGACGTTAACCGTGACCTCCGAGTTAAAAGTAACACGACGACGCTGCCTCGAGGGCTCTCTCTCAGAGGTAGGCACGTGATGAGAAGTGATCATGGGAGCTACGGGGGTAGCAAGCACTATTCAAGAAATCTTCAGATTCACCGATTAATCTTCCGATTTATCACTAATCGAGGGGTCACCGATAAGATTATGTCTTATCTTTGACGTTTATCTTTTGGACCGATTTATCGTTTTGACAAGCGATTTATTGGGAATCTACCGAGAAATCAGACCTGTTTATAGCATGATGTTTGCAAACTATGTTTATTTACGTTTTGTGGACCTCATTACGGAATATGTAGTGTTGTCCTATTTTGTTTGCCATTATACGAGGATTCAAAGCCTAGAAATCAAGGTAACACTTCTGTCAAATATTGTTTTGGTGTTCAATATAGTGTATTTTAGTGTTGGGAACCTGAGATTTGAAAAATATATATCCGATTAATAGTCGATCAATAAAATCGATTAATCGACTGATTTTCCGATTAATCTCTAATCCCTAGCTGACAGAGACGATAACGATAAGCGATATCCTCAACATTGGTAGCAAGAAGAGACACCCACTCAGCAGGAGAACTGTGTGGGTTCACATTCGAGGTGCCTGAGCTACTCGGGGGAGTAACCGGGGAAACATGCAAGCTAGAACTAGGCACAATATAAGGAGTAAATCCCATAGAAGGTGGAGTAGGGTAGGATATACCGGCAACTAAAGCAGTACGAGCACGAGTCAGCTGTCGAGCTAGTTCGTGAACCAGAAGATAACTAGCAGTGATATGTTGAGAAAGGAGGCTAGTGTCACTATCGGACGCCGGATCAATGACAGGAAAGCGAACACGACCATCGTCGTGTGCAGAGATGGGTAGTAGCGAAAACTTGGGTGATTCTACATCCGAACCTCGGTATAGCGTAAGTCAACAAGAATCTCGAACGCAGCAAACTCGACGGCCTGAGCAGTGGTGGATGCATAACCGCTCTGAGAGGTACGAGTGTTAGAGCCTGCTGGCGAACTGGTGCATAGAGTAACCACGGCGTGATACTCATACACGGAGTCGGCTAGACGCTCCTAGTACACCCAATATGCTGGGTCTTCACCGTGAGGGTATAGTCAATGCCATACATTATGAAGGAGATGGGGTGAAGTCTATGGCATCAGCTCCAACTGGCACGGAGACGACACGAGAGCCATCTACACTCACAACCATTAACCGGTTAGAAATAACAATAAATCTAATGCATGTAATGCAGCATCTAGACGCAAACACTAACGACACTCAATTATCAAGCTAGCTAGCGTTTACTTAATGTGTCGGGGTCTAGCGTGTCCTACAGTTAGCGCAGCTCTGATACCAAGCATTGTGGCACCCCGGCTCAGAGCAACCAGTTTACCTTGCATTGCCAACCCAGAGATCACGTCTTCTGGCAATACACAACATCTCGGTATAGAAAACAACCGCTTTATTGATACTAGGGGAAGCATAGTGCAATATTACATCAAGTAGCGAGACCAAGCGGCACACTCGATGCGGCTGCACAATATGTACATTATTTAGTGAACATAAAGGGGCCTCGATCACAACAACTACACGGCAGCGGAACGATGATGAAGCGGGACTCCATAGCACAGGGATACCAATGTGGACACGATCTAGACATGGCAACACTCCGATCCAGTTAGTCTTTCCTGAAATCAGGCATAACACGCCAGGTCAGTACATTGAATGTACTTGCAAGCTCACAACAAGCATAAACATAATAACCAAACAATATCATGACATTGAATCAAGTTAAATGCAAACAACAACATGCTTCTTATGCCATGCATCCAATCTTGTGCACCGAGTCTCTTGGACTCTCTTACCAATGGGTTTCCTCGCAACCAAACGGTGATCATACGCGGATCACAAACAGAACCATACTCGGTTCAACGGGTTACCTTGTAACCAAGCAGTGATCATTCAAGGATCACAAAGACATCATCATGATTCAACCAACGCAATGTAAATAACTAAGGGTGCAAGATTACTTTATAAAAGTTGATCCATGGTGTGAATTACTTACGAACTGGGCCCTTATCCGCAGACGCGGCTATCGAAAGATTAGTACACTCTGCAGAGGTAGCGCAAAGTACCCACACCACGGAACCCATGGCCTCGCACTCCCATTCAGGTGGACCAACGGCATTTCCACAGAACTCTCCCATTGCCATGACACTCTTTCGGCCACTCTGACCAACTCCCCACTGGGCTAAGTCATGGGTCGCCCCATGCCTACCAAAGGTAAAACGACCACCGCCGTGGAAAATAAACGGTCCCAAACAGGGATAAGGTACCATAACAACAACAATGGGCACACAAGGTTATGTCTGCTTACCGGGCCAAGGTAACGCACGACCATAGCCTTCCCTCGTTGGAGGCACCGACAAGAGGCATGACAGCAGACTGACTAATGGCCTTCCCATACCAAGGCAAATGTGGTTGCACTTGTCAGCCCGATTCAGTGGCACCATGACTCGATCAACTTTATGTTCAAGTTCAATTAACATCAGGTTTAACTTGAAATAAAATGCTCAAGTCACCATATGCCATGCTCATGCAACCATATGACGTGCATCTCATATTACTTGAAAGTAACCAATCAACTCATCAAAAAAGTTCTACTTGCACAAATCATCACTAAACTTTGCTGAGTCTTTTTCACTGGTTATTTGTACTCATCATTTTTAGTTTCTTAATTGCCACATGAAACTCATTATGCATAAATGAAAATAATACTGATGCTCATCATACCATAGCCATAACAAGATCACATAGTCATTCTACTTATACTATATCTCACTTAGTTCAAGCACTAACTTCTGTAAGCTAAGCATCTTGATCATGACAAAATAACTAGAATAAATATTATTCATTTAATAACTATATGCAAAGATAACATATATTCAAGTTGGAAAAATTATGGATATTGCAAAGACACCATAAAAATGGTTGTGTGGCTTGCCTTAGTTCACAGGACCTTTACACTCCTGCTCGATGCCTTCAAGACAAACTTTTCCTTTTGAAAATAATTCAAATCAGAAAAAGAAAATATCAAAAACACTTCTGAAAATTACCAGAAAATCTAGTCAGCAAAGAAAAATCTCATCTTGGGTGTGCTGCTAGGGTTTTCCAGTAAGAACACAATGCAAAAAGAATCAACTCATTATGACTTGTGGTTTAGGAATTATAGCTAGTCAAAGTTCTGGTCAAAATTCAATTTAAATTTGAAATAAAAGAAAACCAGGAGGGTGACGTCCCAGGCATAAACCCGCGGGCACCACCACTTATACCGCTTCGGGCGCGGCTGAATGGCTGATAGTGGGCCCCCGCTGTCAACTTTGAAGGGAGAGAGAGAGAGAAACACAGGAGGGCGGCATGTCGCCGGAGCTCTCTCCGGAGAGGAAGGCTTGACTACCGATTTGAGAGGGGGGATGGGTAGCGGAGGTTCTCGTGCACCTGCACATACCCGCGGCTTGGAAAATGGTGGTCGGACAAGGTTGGCGTGGTCGTCTCCAGCAGCTGTAGTGGTCGGAGCTCATCGGAGTTGGCGATTCCGGCGAGGCAGGGCCGGTCCAGCAACTCGAACATCACCAGCACACACCAGTGGTTCACCAGAGACACACTGGAGAAGTCAGTTGAGCTCGAGCGTCTCTGGAGAGGGAGTGGCTGAGGAAGGGGATCACCGGCTAGCTTGACGTCGGCGACGATGGCCAGAGGCCTTCCCGGCCTGGCTGCGGCAACCTATAGTGTCGTGGTGGTTTTGTGAGACCAGTGATGAGGAGAAATGAGCTTGGGAGGGGTCTATTTATAGGCGAGGCCGAGGCGGGGATGGATGGCTCACCGGAGTTCTCTAGAAGGGCTCCCAATGACGAATGGCGTCAGTGAGAGGGGGAGAAAATGCCATGGCTCACACGGGAACTGTGGACGAGCGGAGCCAAGCACAGGAGCTAGGTACGCGACGATCACAGGGGCACAGGCACACTGTTGGCTTGGCCACACCGTGCCTGTGCTCGCTGCGGCGGGCTCCAGTATCGGCGAGTGCCAGGGCGGAGTTAAGGGGGTGAAGACGAGGATGGTGGCGCGGTTTGGCAAGGTGCGGTGGCCGGGGAAGCGAGCACACGCTCAATAGAGGCACGGGCGCGTCGCAGAGCGCGATGGACACATGCCAACACCCCTGGACGAACGCGGTCACCGCGTGAACTATGACCTCAGGACGAGCTAAGCACAAACTTCATGTCTGGCATGCAGTCCTTAGTGGTTTTGGTCGTTCTATGTGTTTGGATGGGTCACAGGTGAGCTGTGCGAGTGGGCTTCATCCTGGCAAGTTTCTGGACAGAAACTTGTTATGTTAACTACGAGAGATCTAGTAAAAATAAAGGGCCAGGCTTTGGGGTTTAGCATTCACTTAGGAAGTTAATGAAGCTCAGAAAAGATCAGCCCCGAAGGATCAAGGAAAATTATACTTGCTGTGTAAAGTGGAAAATCTGTCCAGCACAGAAATAATTTTCTGTAGCAAAAATATTCCAAAAAGTTATGCAATATTTTTGCTCAGGGAGGTGCCCTAGGGTTCAAAGAATATTTGTGAATTTTCTCAGGATTTTAGGAGCAATAAAAATGAGGGTTGCTTTGGAGCATACTTCTCTGAAGTAAATTTCACGGAAGAAAATGAATATTTTTCTTTTATGAAAAATATTCCTTGGGTTATTTTTAGAGTTTTTTCAGAGAAAGAAAGTTGAGCTAGGGGTGGATGGGTCACTTGGGTGAAAATCAAGGGTAGGACCAAGTGTTCAAGTCCATTTGAATTTATTCAAAACTCCAAATCGAAAGCAAAGGCAACAGGAAGTCTGGAAAAAGGGAGAAAGCAAATCCAGGCTATCACATATCCTATGATGTTTGAGTAGATCCGTTTTGTCCTATGTGTTGATTGATGATCGTGATTGGTTTGAGTTGCATGTTTTATTATTGGTGTTGTCCTATGGTGTTCTCCATGTCGCGCAAGCATGAGGGATCCCTGCTGTAGGGTTTGCAATATGTTCATGGTTTCCTTATTGTCTGTGTTGCATGAGTGATAGAAACACAAATACGGATAAGTTGGTTATGGTGTATGGGAATAAAGAGGACTTGATACCGTATAATGCTATGGTTGGGTTTTACCTTAATTATCTTTAGTAGTTGCAGATGCTTGCTAGGGTTCCAGCCATAAGTGCATATGATCCAAGAAGAGAAAGTATGTTAGCTTATGCCTCTCCATCATATAAAATTGCAATAGTGATTACTGGTCTAGTTATCGATTGCCTAGGGACAAATAACTTTCTTGTGACAAAAAACTCTCTACTAAAATTAACTTAGTTGTTTATTTATCTAACAGCCCTTATTTTTTATTTACGTGCTCTTTATTATCTTACAAACCAATCCCACAACACCCACAAAGTACTTCTAGTTTCATACTTGTTCGAGGTAAAGTGAACGTTAAGTGTGCGTAGAGTTGTATAGGTGGTTGATAGAGCTTGACAGAATATTCATTCTACCTTTAGCTCCTCGTTGGGTTTGACACTCTTACTTATCGAAAGAGGCTACAACTGATCCCTTATACTTGTGGGTTATCAAGACCTTTTTCTGGCGCCGTTGCCGGGGAGCAATAGCGTGGGGTGAATATTCTTGTGTGTTCTTGTTTGCTTTATCACTAAGTAGATTTTATTTGTTGTTCTAAGTTGTTCTCTATCTTTAGTTATGGATATGGAACACAGAATACCAAAAAAATTTAGGTGTACTTGCTACTCATGTAGACGGGGAACCTCCTAAAACCCTCGATGCTCATTATGTGAAGGATATTATGCGCTACTTTAATAATACTGAGAAAACCCCATTCAATTATATAATGGGAGACACGTTGGATCATCGTGAATACTTCAGGGATTATCACTTGACTAAAAAAGGGAAACTTTTATGGGATCAAATTCATATGGTGCATTAGTATGCTCGGAATTTATGCTTGAGATATGATTATACTTGTTGCTCTACGATGAAGGCTCCACACCTTCCCTTTTCAAGCAAATTTAATGATAATCAAACCTTGGCCTCATATGCTTATGGTATTTATGATTACTATGATGTGGAACGAATAGAAGAATTCATTGCTTTTAAGGGTGCTTATGAAATTGAATCCTTGTTTGAAAAGTACGAAGCTTTTGATGATGATGTATATAGACCTAAATTTTTTGCTATCCTTAAATATTGCTATGAGAATTATGAATATAATTCCAATATTGATGTCTATTGAGAAAGTCTCCGCTGTCCAAGAAGAGACTAATATTTTGCAGGAATCTATTGAAGAAGAAATTGAGGATACTGTGAGCTCATTAGATGAAAAAGATGATGAGGAGAGCAAAGAACAAAAGGAGGAAGAGCCGATTGATCACCTGTGCCCACCTTCTTATGAGAGTAACTCTTCAACTCATACATTGTTTAATTTGCCTTCGTGCTTACCGAAGGATGAATGCTATGATGATTGCTATGATCGCTTGGATTCGTTTGAAATATCCCTTTTTGATGAACTCGATGCTTGTGCTACCTCTTGAGCACTGCGTTGGTTTTCCTTGAAGAGGAAAGGGTGATGCAGCAAAGTAGCATAAGTATTTCCCTTAGTTTTTGAGAACCAAAGTATCAATCCAGTAGGAGGCTCCTCAAAAGTCCCACGACCTACACAAACAAACAAGAACCTCGCAACCGACGCAATAAAGGGGTTGTCAATCCCTACACGATAACTTGCGAAAGTGAGATCTAATAGAGATAATAAGATAAGATAAATATTTTTGGTATTTTTATTATATAGATTGGAAAGTAAAATATGCAAATAAAAGACAGATGGAAAACTTATATGATAAAAAATAGACCCGGGGGCCGTAGGTTTCACTAGGGGCTTCTCTCAAGATAGCATAAGTATTATGGTGGGTGAACAAATTACTGTCGAGCAATTGATAGAAAAGCGCATAGTTATGAGATTATCTAGGCATGATCATGTATATAGGCATCACGTCTGTGACAAGTAGATCGAAACGATTCTGCATCTACTACTATTACTCCACACATCGACCGACTCCTGCCTGCATCTAGAGTATTAAGTTCATAAGAACAGAGTAACACATTAAGAAACATGACATGATGTAGAGGGATAAACTCATGCAATATGATATAAAACCCATCTTTTTATCCTCGATGGCAACAATACAATACGTGCCTTGCTGCCCCTGCTGTCACTGGGAAAGGACACCACAAGATTGAACCCAAAGATAAGCACTTCTCCCATTGCAAGAAAGATCAATCTAGTAGGCCAAACAAAATTGATAATTCGAAGAGACTTGCAAAGATAACCAATCATACATAAAAAATTCAGAGGAGATTCAAATATTTCTCATAGATAAACTTGATCATAAACCCACAATTCATCAGATCTCGACAAACACACCGCAAAAAGAGTTACATTGAATAGATCTCCAAGAAGAACGAGGAGAACTTGGTATTGAGATTCAAAGAGATAGAAGAAGTCATCTAGCTAATAACTATGGACCCGAAGGTCTGTGGTTAACTACTCACAACTCATAGGAGAGGCCTTGGAGATGATGTAGAGGCCCTCCGTGGTCAACTCCCCCTCCAGCGGAGCACCGACGAAGGCTCCTAGATGGGATCTCGCGGATACAAAAGGTTGCAGAGGTGGAATTAGGTTTTCGTGGTGCTCCTCGATGGTTTCGGGGTACGTGGTTATATATAGGAGGAAGAAGTAGGTCAGTTGATGCTCGAGGCGCCCACGAGGGTGGGGGGCATGCCCACCCCCACGGGGGCGCCTGTCACCCAAGTGGCCGACTCATTTGTTGCTTGACGTCCACTACAAGTCTCCTGGTTGGCATTTGTTCCAAAAATATCGCTCCCGAAGGTTTCATTCCGTTTGGACTCCGTTTGATATTCCTTTTCTTCGAAACACTGAAATAGGCAAAAAACAGCAATTCAGGCTGGGCCTTCGGTTAGTAGGTTAGTCCCAAAAATGATATAAAAGTGTAAAGTAAAGCCCATATACAACCAAAACGGGTAATATAATAGCATGGAACAATAAAAATTATAGATAAGTTGGAGACGTATCAAGCATCCCCAAGCTTAATTCCTGCTCGTCCTCGAGTAGGTAAATGATAAAAACAGAATTTTTTATGTGGAATGCTACCTAGCATAATTCTCATTGTAATTTTCTTTATCGTGGCATGAATGTTTAGATCCAAATGATTCAAGATAAAAGTTCATATTGACATAAGAAATAGTAATACTTCAAGCATACTAACAAAGCAATCGTGTCTTCTCAAAATAACATGGCTAAATAAAGTTATCCCTACAAAATCATATAGTCTGGCTATATTCTATCTTCATCACACAAAGTATTTAATCATGCACAACCTCGATGACAAGCCAAGCAATTGTTTCATACTTTAGTAATCTCAAACTTTTTCAACTTTCACGCAATACATGAGCGTGAGCCATGGACATATCACTATATGTGGAATAGAATGGTGGTTGTGGAGAAGACAAAAAGGGAGAAGATAGTCTCACATCAACTAGGCGTATCAACGAGCTATGGAGATGCCCATCAATAGATATCAATGTGATTGAGTAGGGATTGCCATGCAACGGATGCACTAGAGCTATAAATGTATAAAACCTCAACAAAAGAAACTAAGTGGGTGTACATCCAACTTGCTTGCTCACGAAGACCTAGGGCGTTTTGAGGAAGCCCATCATTAGAATATACAAAGCCAAGTTCTAGAATGAAAAATTCCCACTAGTATATGAAAGTAACAACATAGGAGACTCTCTATCATGAAGATCATGGTGCTACTTTGAAGCACAAGTGTGGAAAAAAGGATAGTAGCATTGTCCTTCTCTCTTTTTCTCTCATTTTTTTATTTTTATTTGGCCTTTTTTTAAGTCCAAAGTCTCATTCCGATTTGTGGGGGAATCATAGTCTCCATCATCCTTTCCTCACTTGGGATAATGCTCTAATAATGAAGATCATCAAACTTTTATTTACTTACAACTCAAGATTACAACTCGATACTTAGAACAAGATATGACTCTATATGAATGCCTCCGGCGGTGTACCGGGATATGCAATGAATCAAGAGTGACACGTATGGAAGAATTATGAAGGTGGCATTGCCACAAATACGATGTCAACTACGTGATCATGCAAGGAGCAATAGGACAATGATGATGCTTGTCATAATAAATGGAACGGTGGAAAGTTGCATGGCAATATATCTTGGAATGGCTTTGTAAATACCATAATAGGTAGGTATGGTGGCTGTTTTGAGGAAGGTATATGGTGGGTGTATGGTACCGGTGAAAGTTATGCGACACAAGAGAGGCTAGCAATGCTGGAAGGTTGAGAGTGCGTATAATCCATGGACTCAACATTAGTCATAAAGAACTCATATACTTATTGCAAAAATCTACAAGCCATTGAAAACAAAGTACTACGCACATGATCCTAGGGGGATAGATTGGTAGGAAAAGACCATCGCTCGTCCCCGACCGCCACTCATAAGGAAGACAATAAATAAATAAATTATGCTCCAACTTCATCACAAAGCGGTTCACCATATGTGCATGCTACGGGAATCACAAAATCCAACACAAGTATTCTTTAATTTCATAATTACCCCACTAGCATGACTCTAATATCACCATCCTCATATCTCAAAACAATTATCAAGCATCAAATTGATCATAGCATCCAATTCACTTTCTATGATAGTTTTTATTATACCCAACTTGGATGCCCATCATTCTAGGACCAATTTTATAACCATAACAAATACCATGCTGTTCTAAAAGACTCTCAAAATAATATAAGTGAAGCATGAGAGATCAATAATTTCTACAAAATTAAGCCACCGCCGTGCTCTAAAAGGTATAAATGAAGCACTAGAGCAAAACTATCTAACTCAAAAGATATAAGTGAAGCACATAGAGTATTCTAATAAATTCCAAATCAAGTGGGTCTCTCCCAAAAGGTGTGTACAGCAAGGATGATTGTGGTAAAATAAAAAACAAAGACTAATATCATACAAGATGCTCCAAGCAAAACACATATCATGTGGCGAATAAAAATATAGCTCCAAGTAAAGTTACCGATAGACGGAGACGAAAGAGGGGATGCCTTCTAGGGCATCCCCAAGCTTAGGCTTTTGGTTATCCTTGAATATCCTGGGGTGCCATGGGCATCCCCAAGCTTGGGATCTTGCCACTCCTTATTCCATTGTCCATCAAATCTTTACCCAAAACTTCAAAACTTCACAACACAAAACTCAACAGGAAATCTCATAAGCTCTGTTAGTGCTAGAAAGAAAAACCACCGCATAAGGTACTGTCATGAAATAATTCTTTATTTATATTGGTGTTAAACCTACTGTATTCCAACTTCTCTATGGTTCATACCCCCCGATACTAGCCATAGATGCATCAAAATAAGCAAACAACACACGAAAAACAGAATCTGTCAAAAACAGAACAGTCTGTAGCAATCTGTAACTTTCGAATACTTCCGGAACTCTAAAAATCCTATGCAAATAGGAAGTCCTAGGAAATTTTTCTATTGATCTACAGCAAAAATAATCAATGCAAAATCAAGTTTTTGTGATTTACTAAAATTATTTTCGTGCATGCAAAAGATTCTGTTTTTCAGCAGAATCAAATTAACTATCACCGTAGGTTATCCTATAGGTTCTACTTAGCACAAACACTAATTAAAACATGAAAACACATATAAATAGAAGCTAGATGAAATATTTATTACTAAAAAGAAGCAAAAATCAATAAACAGAAATAAAATTGGGTTGCCTCCCAACTAGCGCTATCGTTTAACGCCCCTAGCTAGGCATAAAAGCAAGGATAGATCTATGTATTGCCATATTTGGCATTCAATTCATCAAGAGAGCACTTATAATTTTCGGGAGTTTATTTATTTTTAGCAATGATTAAACTCCTAGGCAAAAAATCGAGAAATTCATTCGAAGCAAAAGGTTCCTTTATGATAAAGAGACAATTGGGGTGAACACTTATTGATTTGAGATCCGCATTTTCCTTACTAGAAGATTCACCCTTATTTTTAGGATCATACATTAATTTGGCAATTTTGGTAGGAGGAGTTGGAGTATTTTTCACGGATGAAAAGGCAGCCCCTAAGTTGGTAATAATATCCTCAAGTTTACCGATTCTTGAAGAATTTTTATCTATTCTTTCGTTAACTATAGGTTCTTTATCCTTAAAACTTTTCAGAGTAGCTCCAACCTTAGATGCAAATTGGGTGATTTGATTGTGGATATTATTATCCAAGTTTTAAATTAACTCAACAGAGGCAACTTTATTTTCAATAACTTCAAGCCTTTGCATCACATGTTCTAGAGTTAAGATAGTTCCATTAACCAAGAGAGGTGGTGGCCCAAACAAATCAAACATAGCGTTATAAGCATCAAAAGTGTGGCTACCCAAGAAATTCCCTCCGGTAATGGCATCAACAATACATCTATTCCAAGGATTAATACCTACATAAAAATTGCGAAGAAGAATGGAAGTAGATTGCTTCCTAGTAGATCTATTTTGAGCATTGCAAATTCTATGCCAAGCATCTTTTAAATTTTCTCCCTCCCTTTGTTTAAAATTGAGAACTTCATGATCAGGAGTATTAACAATAACAGGAGGACTAGCCATAACGACAAACTAAACAATCTAACACACGAGCACACAGAAAGAGAAGCGAGAGAGAGAGAGAGAGAGAAGAGATTGGGAAAGAGAGGGCGAATAAAACGGCAAGGGTGAAGTGGGGGAGGGGAAAACGAGAGGCAAATGGCAAATAATGTAATGCGAGGGAGATGAGTTTGTGATGGGTACTTGGTATGTCTTGACTTGAGCGAAGACCTCCTCAGAAACGGTGCTAGAAATCTTTCTTGCTACCTTTTTGAGCACTGCGTTGGTTTTCCTTGAAGAGGAAAGGGTGATGCAGCAAAGTAGTGTAAGTATTTCCCTCAGTTTTTTGAGAACCAAGGTATCAATCCAGTAGGAGGCTTCTCAAAAGTCCCACGCACCTACACAAACAAACAAGAACCTCTCAACCAACACAATAAAGGGGTTGTCAATCCCTTCACGGTAACTTGCGAAAGTGAGATCTGATAGAGATAAAAGACAAGATAAATATTTTTGGTATTTTATGATATAGATTGGAAAGTAAAAGATCCAAATAAAAGATAGATGGAAAACTTATATGATAAAAGATAGACTCGGTGGCCATAGGTTTCACTAGTGGCTTCTCTCAAGATAGCATAAGTATTATGGTGGGTGGACAAATTACTGTCAAGCAATTGATAGAAAAGCGCATAGTTATGAGATTATCTAGGCATGATCATCTATATAGGCATCACGTCCATGACAAGTAGATCGAAACGATTCTGCATCTACTACTATTACTCCACACATCGACCGACTCCTGCCTGCATCTATAGGATTAAGTTCATAAGCACAGAGTAACGCATTAAGAAAGATGACATGATGTAGAGGGATAAACTCATTCAATATGATATAAACCCCATCTTTTTATCCTCGATGGCAACAATACAATACGTGCCTTGCTTCCTCTGCTGTTACTGGGAAAGGACACCACAAGATTGAACCCAAAGCTAAGCACTTCTCCCATTGCAAGAAAGATCAATCTAGTAGGCCAAACCAAACTGATAATTCAAAGAGACTTGCAGAGATAACCAATCATACATAAAAGAATTCAGAGGAGATTCAAATATTTCTCATAGATAAACTTGATCATAAACCCACAATTCATGGGATCTCGACAAACACACTGCAAAAAGAGTTACATCAAATAGATCTCCAAGAAGATCGACGAGAACTTGGTACTGAGATTCAAAGAGAGAGAAGAAGCCATCTAGCTAATAACTATGGACCCAAAGGTTTGTGGTAAACTACTCACAACTCATAGGAGAGGCCTTGAAGATGATGTAGAGGCCCTCCATGGTGATTCCCCCTCCGGCGAAGCGCCAACGAAGGCTCCAAGATGGGATCTCGTGGATACAGAAGGTTGCGGCGGTGGAATTAGGTTTTCGTGGTGCTCCTCGATGGTTTCGGGGTACGTGGATATATAGGAGGAAGAAGTAGGTCGATTGACACTCGAGGGGCCCACGAGGGTGGGGGACGCGCCCACCCCCAGGGGGCACACCGGGCACCCTCGTGGCCGCCTCATTTGTTGCTTGACGTCCACTCCAAGTCTCCTTTCTAGCATTTGTTCCAAAAATATCACTCCCGAAGGTTTCAGTCCGTTTTGACTCCGTTTGATATTCTTTTTCTTCGAAACACTGAAATAGGCAAAAAAATAGCAATTTGGGCTGGGCCTCCAGTTAGTAGGTTAGTCCCAAAAATGATATAAAAGTGTAAAGTAAAGCCCATAAACATCCAAAACGGGTAATATAATAGCATGGAACAATAAAAAATTATGGATAAGTTGGAAACGTATCAGTTTGCTATGCTTGTGGCCATGATGCCAATATGAATTATGCTTATGGATATGAACTTCCTATAGTTCCTTATGCTAAACATGAAATTGTTGCTATTGCACCCACACATGATAGTCCCGTTATCTTCTTGAATTCTCCCAACTACATTATATCGGAGAAGTTTGCGTTTATTAAGGACTATATTGATGGGTTGTGTTCTACTATTGCACATGATGATTTTGATAAATATAATATGCATGCGCTTGCTTCTCCTACTTGCAATTATTATCAGAGAGGAACTACATCTCCGCCTCTCTATGTTTCCTATACGATAAAATTGCAACAAATTAAACTGTTTATATTATGCATTGGCCTTTACTTTGTGTGTATGAATTGTTCTTTTATGATATGCCGATGCATAGGAAGAGAGTTAGACTTCGTCATTACATGATATATGTTACTTTGTTCTCACTACTAAACTACAAATCATTGTTAATTAAAATTGGCTTTGATATACCTTGGGATCCGGGTGGATCCATTACTTGAGCACTATATACCTAGCTTAATGGCTTTAAAGAAAGCGCTGCCAGGGAGACAACCCAGAAGTTTTATAGAGTCATTTATTTCTGTTGAGTGATTTTATAAAGTTTAAAAACAAAAAAATAAAGAGGGGAAACTAAAACTTTTTCAAAAAAGAAAAGTGAAAGTGAGAGAGACGAGCATTGTAGAAGTGGAAGCATGCCTTGAACTTTGTTCATGCCCATGGAAACTTTGTGAATCTTAATTACAAAAAATTTCCAACAAAAATAATTATCCCGTTGTATAAATCCATTGTATTATAAAAATAATATGACAAGATTTTCCTTTAGGATGATTAGATTGCTTGTTTGGTTTGTGCGGTGCAAAAACAGAAACTTTGGCTGCAGTGCGCGATTTTACATTTGTTACTAGAAAGTCAAACGCTTTTGAAACTTTTTGCATAATACTTCTATACAAATTGTTTATTGTTTTACTATTTTTCAGAATTTTGGAGTCACAGAAGTATGGTAGATGTTCAGATTGCTACAGACTGTCCTGTTTAAGAGAGATTCTGTTTTTGATGCATTGTTTTGCTCGTTTTGGTGAAACTATCGATTTTGTCGGTGGCATAAGCCATGCAGAAGTTACAATATAGTAGCTACAATGCAAAAAATAATGAATGGGTTTGCAACAATACTTAAAGTGGCGATTTGTTTTATTATACTAACGGATCTCACGAGGGTTTTGTCAAGTTTTGTGTGATTGAAGTTTTCAAGTTTTGGGTGAGATCACGATGGATGAAGGAATAAGGAGTGTCAAGAGCCTAAGCTTGGGGATAACCGAGTCACCCCAAGGTAATATACAAGGACTCCCAAGCAAATAAGCTTGGGGATGTCCTGGGAGGCATCCCCTCTTTCTTCTAACGATCATCGGTAATTTTACTTGGAGCTATATTTTTATTCATCACATGATATGCGTAAATCTTGGAGCGTCGTGTGCCTTTTATTTTTCTTCTAGTAAATGCACCACGCTAGTATGAGATAGTCCTTGGTTGATTTATAGAATGATCTTTGCACTTCACTTATATCTTTTGAGTATGGTTTTATAGAACGCTTCATGTGCTTCACTTATATCATTTGAAGTTTGGATTGCCTATTTCCCTACACAAAGAAAACCGCCATTTGTAGAATGCTCTTTTGCTTCACTTATATTTTCTATAGCATGGGCATATATTTTGTAAAAAGAATTAAACTCTCTTGCTTCACTTATATCTATTTAGAGAGTCATCAGGAATTGGTCATTCACATTGTTAGTTATAAAATCCTACATAAAACCTATAGATCACTGAATATAATATGTTTGATTCCTTGCAATAGTTTTGCGATATAAAGATGGTGATATTAGATTCATGCTAGTGAGTAATTGCGGATTGTAAGAATACTTGTGTTAAAGTTTGTGATTCCCGTAGCATGCACGTATGGTGAACCATTATGTAACGAAGTTGGAGCATCATTTAGTTTTGATTGTCTTCCTTATGAGTGGCGGTCGGGGATGAGCAATGGTCTTTTTCTACCAATCTATCCCCCTAGGAGCATGCACGTAGTACTTTGTTTCGATACATAATAGACTTTTGCAATAAGTATGTGAGTTCTTTATGACTAATGTTGAGTCCATGGATTATACGCACTCTCACCCTTCCATTATTGCTAGCCTCTTCGGTACCGTGCATTTCCCTTTATCACCTCGAGAGTTGGTGTAAACTTCGTTGGTGCATCCTAACCTCGTGATATGATATGCTCTATTACACATAAGCCTCCTTATATCTTCCTCAAAACAGCCACCATACCTACCTATCATGACATTTCCATAGCCATTCCGAGATATATTGCCAAGCAACTTCCATCATCATCATATACATGACTTGAGCATTCATTGTCATATTGCTTTGTATGATCGTAAGACAGCTAGCATGATATTTTCATGGCTTGTCCGTTTTTTGATATCTTTGCTGCGCTAGATCATTGCACATCCTGGTACATTGCCAGAGGCATTCATATAGAGTCATATTTTGTTCCAGTATCGAGTTGTAATATCGACTTGTAAGTAAATAAAAGTGTGATGATCATCAATATTTGAGCATTACCCCAGTGAGGAAAGTATGATGGAGACTATGTTTCCCCCTCAAGTCGGGATGAGACTCCGGACGAAAATAAAATAAAAAAGAGCAAAAAAGAAAGAAAAGAAAAAATGAGAGAAAAAGAGAGAAGGGGCAACGCTACTATCCTTTTACCACACTTGTGCTTCAAAGTAGCACCATGTTCTTCATAGAGAGAGTCTCCTATGTTGTCACTTTCATATACTAGTGGGAATTTTTCATTATAGAACTTGGCTTGTATATTCCGATGATGGGTTTCCTCAAATGCCTGAGGTCTTCATGAGCAAGCAAGTTTGATGCACACCCACTTAGTTTTCAGTTTGATATTTCATACACTTATAGCTCTAGTGCATCCGTTGCATGGCAATCCCTACTCACTTGCATCAATATCGATTGATGGGTATCACCATAGCCCATTAATTTGCCTAGTTGATGTGAGACTTTCTCCCTTTTTTGACTTCTCCTAACAACCACCTTCTATTCCACCTATAGTGCTATATCCATGGCTCACACTCATGTACTATGTGAAAGTTGAAAAGGCATGACAACATTAAAAGTATGAAACAATTGCTTGGCTTTGACATCGGGGTTGTGCATGATGAAATACTTTGTGTGGTGAAGATGGAGCATAGCCAGACTATGATTTTGTAGGGATAACTTTCTTTGGCCATGTTATTTTGAAAAGACATGATTGCTTTATTAGCATGCTTGAAGTATTATTGTCTTAATGTCAAATGATAGACTATTGCTTTGAATCACTTGTGTCTTAATATTCATGCCATGATTAGATTATATGATCAAGATTATGATAGGTAGCATTCCACATAAAAAATTACCTTTTTATCATTTATCTACTCGAGGACGAGCAAGAATTAAGCTTTGGGATGCTGATACATCTCCGTCGTATCTATAATTTTTTATTGTTCCATGCAAATATTCTACAACTTTTACATTCTTTTGGCAACTTTTTATACTATTTTTGGGACTAACAGATTGATCCAGTGCCTAGTGCCAGTTCCTGTTTGTTGCATATTTTTTGTTTTGTAGAAAATCTATATCAAACGGGGTCCAAGCGTGATTTAAACTTATAGAGATTTTTTTGGAATATATGTGATTTTTGGGATAAAGAATCAACGCGAGACATTGCCCGAGGGGGCCACAAGGCAGGGGGCGTGCCCTAGGAGGTAGGGCGCGCCCTGGGCCCTTGTAGCCACCCGATAAGGCGGTTGGTGCCCTTCTTCGGCCGCAGGAAAGCTAATATCCGAATAAAAATCGTGTTACAATTTCAGCCCAATCGGAGTTACAGATCTCCAGCAATTTAAGAAACGGTGAAAGGCCAGAATCTGAGAACGCAGAAACAGAATGAAACAGAGAGAGAGATCCAATATTGTAGGGGCTCTCGCCCCTCCGCCGCCATGGAGGCCATGTGTCACGCAAAATATGCGACCCTATCCTAAAGAACACGAAGGTCCCACCAAGGATAGAAGCGCATATCGGAGACGCTTTTGCAAGGTGGATAACATTACATCGTACCATTACATAATAGTTGGGGATACATACGAAAGGCATACAGTGCCACATGAATACAACAACATCATACATAAGAGCAACATCCGACTATGGATGAAAGACAAACAGGAACTCAAACGACATCCACCCTGCTAGCCCAGGCTGCCGACCAGGAACCTATCCCCTAAACGACGAAGCAGAAGAAGAACTCAAAACAAGCAACCATCGCTCTCACATCATGATCATCGCATTACCTGTACCTACAACTATTGTTCTAGTAATCTGTGAGCCACGAGGACTCAGCAATCCCATTACCATGGGTATCAAGACTAGCAAAGCTTAGCGGGGATGGAATGGATAAGTGGTGAGGTTGCAGCAGCGACTAAGCATGATACGGTGGCTATCTTACGAATACAGAAATAAGATGAGAAGCTACGCAAATGGTCGCAAACTAGTAATGATCAAGAAGTGATCCTGAACTACTTACGTCCAAACATAACCCAAACCATGTTCACTTCCTGGACTCTGCCGAGAAGAGACCATCACGGCTAGGCGCATGGTTGATGCGTTTTAATTAAGCCAAGTGTCAAGTTCTCTACAACCGGATATTAACAAATTCCCATCTGCCACATAACCGCGGGCAAGGCTCTCAAAAGTTTATACCCCGCAGGGGTGTCCCAACTTAGCCCATCACAAGCTCTCACGATCAACGAAGGATATTCCTTCTCCCAGAAAGACCCGATCAGACTCGGAATCCCAGTTACAAGACATTTCGGCAATGGTAAAATAAGACCAGCAAGACCGCCCGATGTGCCGACAATTCCCGATAGGAGTCGCACGTATCTCGTTCTGAGGGCACACCGGATGGGCAAGACGTCGGGTTGGCATAGACCCTGGTTGCCCAGGGGTGCGGGACATCGCCCAAGTTGGACCAGCACTCAGGGGAACACTGGCCCGGGGGGGGGGGGTTAAAATAAAGATCACCCTCGGGCTCGCAAAAACCCAAGGGAAAGTTAGTAGGTTGTTAGGCAAATGTAAAACCAAGGTTGGGCCTTGCTGGAGGAGTTTTATTCAAAGCAAACTGTCAAGGGGTTCCCATAAACCCGACCGTGTGAGGAATGAAAAATCAAGGAACATAACACCGGTATGACAAAAACTAAGGCAGCAAGAGTGGAACAAAACACCAGGCATAAGGCCGAGCCTTCCACCCTTTACCAACTATATAGACGCATTAATTAAATAAGAGATATTGTGATATCCCATCATAACCAGGTTCCAACATGGAGCAATCTTGAACATCACCTGCAACTAACAATGCTATAAGAGGTGCTAAGCAAAAGTGGTAACATAGCCAAACAACGGTTTGCTAGGAAGGGTGAAAAGGTTAGAGGCTGAAATGGTACCTTGGGAGGCTTGATGAACAAGTGGTAGGAAGCGCGACAAAGCGATAGCATCGAAACAACTAGCATAGCAATGATAGTAGTGAGATCCAGGGTAACGGTCATCTGCCTGGCATTCCACTAGGAAGAAGAACGAGTCCATGAAGAAGATGAATGGGGGAAGATGAACCAAGCGTAGACGAATGAATCCTCACGATCGCAATGAAACAGGAACTATCAAGAAGAAGCACAACTACAAAGAAGCAAACAACATGGTAAACACACAACACATAAACATGACATGATGCTTAACCAGGTATGATGCATGAAAATGCTATATGATGCTAGAGATGATGCATACGAGAACAACACATCAAAGCAAGTTTAACTGAGGCCAGAACAACGTATAACCAATCCGTCAGGTCACCATATGCAAATTTCCAAATTGGTCCACATCTGAATAAACCTTATGTTCAAGTAGTTAAACAGCAAGTTAAGATGCACCATGATGATCCACACAAAATTCTAGTCAAGTTACATATAAATCTCATTTAATTTGGAGCTACGACCTAGAAGATATGAGCAAAACAAGTTAAACATGTCATTGATGCAAAATGCATTCAAACATCAAGAAAACCCTCCCAAAACATGGATGCAACATGATAATATGAAACTACATGCAAAATCAAGCAAGTTTCATATAGAGCATGCTCAAAACGGAGCAACGGTGCAACACATACACTCCAAACAAGATATAACAACAATCTGCCCAAAACAGCAATTAGGCATTTTGAATACATCAAAACAACATGCTACAAGAATCATATGAGGACAAACTTGACATGCACTTCATGTACAGATAACATACTTCAAATATAAGTAAGGTTCAGGTTCTTAGGCATCAAGATTAAACCAATATGATCAACGCAAATGCAACTTTATAACACAGGAGCATATACACGAGCAAAGTTAATATGATGGCATATTGTAGGCATGAAACCAAGATGCTACAACAACTATACTTGGAAATCAAGGGCATGGCATCCAAGTACACATAACAAAGATAAAATAACATCATGGCATCATATACATATGACTCATGAATTAGTGGGAACCAACATGACAAGATTGAATGTTGAAACAGATTCAGCAAGTGTAAAACAGCAACATTATGATTGCATGTTTGCAAGCTTGAACCGAAGGCATATTATATCCAAAATTAACAACCATGGCATATGAGCAAAGCACTCATTGCATACTTCAGAACATGTAATTGAAGCATCTCCAAAAGAGGTATGTATCAACTAATAACAAGCTCACAACAAGGCATCATGAAGTTAACAAAACAACTGGAACAACATATAGGCATGTTAATGGCAATGAAAATATATTCCACATGACATATATAAGGCATCATATGGCATGGCATGCTATAGCATAACATGGGCATCAAAACATGTCAACTAAGCATCTCCAGATTGTGCATGGATTAATTTGTAGCACCAAGCAAAGATGGCATCATGATATAACAAAAACAGACTTTGATAGAAAGTTAATAGCAAGTACCCCACTTCACAAGCTTGATGCACTCACTACAGGGCATATAAAAATACATGGATTGCACCCCTGTACAGATGGCATTATTATGCTCCTAAAACATGTATATATAATGCTCAAAATAAAATCACACAAAAAGATATAAAAATGACAATTAGTCAAGTTATAATAGTTTCCAGCAGTTAACATCAACATGCATTTTTGCAACAGATATGAAAATGTCAAGATGCACCCTAACATGTATGCAACAGTAACCAACATGTAGAGCATGAAGAGCAGAACATCTGCTTATCAAGATGAATATCATAGGCTCAACAGGGACAAAGTTATAACACTGACAAGATGCATACATGATGTTAACAGACAACATATTTCAGCAACTTATATCATTTAGCAGTTTCGCAGCGAAGATTAATACATCAAGATGAACTAAAACGTGAATTCAAACTACTCCACCGTGAAGAGGACTATGAGATGAACATTTGGATATATCATATGCACAAATCGGAGCTATATGCTCAAAGTTATAACCATGCAAAGTATGCAACATGATGCTGAAAACAATGGGACGGTGGAATTTCAACCTCCGGAAAAAGTGGATGAGGACGAGCGGGATGGAGAGATCCAGCATGCGGGGAGGCCGTTTGGTTGGAGGAGGTGGTGGATCTCGTCCAGATCTGGCCGGATCCGAACTCCGGCGAGGCGACGGGGACGGGCGGCCGGAGGTGCGGGGCGGCGCCGGCGACCCGTGGTGGAGGTGCAGCGGCATAGGTCAGCGAAGACGTGGTGCTGGCGGCGGTGGGGCGGCGAGGTCATGGCGACAGCGGTGGTGGTGCGGGTCCGCGCGGGAGGCTGCGGGCGAAGGCTCGGGCCTGGAGGGCCTACTGTGGGCTGTGGCGGGCCGCGCGGGTGGGGGGAGAGAGGAGGCCGGCGGGGCTGATGTGGCAGGTGGCGATTGGGTGAGGTGGCCGCAGCGGACATGTCCGGCGGCCAGGGCGACTTGTCCAGTGGCGCGGATGGGAATTGATCTAGGGTTTGCCCGAAATTGGAGGAGGAGATGCCTTTTTATAGGTAGAGGGAGCTAGGAGAGTCCAAATGAGGTGCGGTTTTTGCCCACACGATCATGATCCAACGATGGAGAGCAAGGAGGGGGTTTAGATGGGCTAGGGGATATTTTGGAGGGGTTCTAGGCTGAAAAGAGAAAAGGGTCTGACGGTGAACACGGTTAACCGTTGGGGCATCAAATGACCTCGAAATGGAACTAAATTTGACACGCGGTCTACCGGTGATGTACCAAGGCCACTCAGCAAATCTCTGCCCATTCTGAGAATGTTTTTCTCCTGCTCACGAAACAAGAACTGGGAGGTGCCTTGGGCGCGTGCGAGTGTGGTTGGGCTCAGAACGGACAATGAAGAGAACCTGGGGAACCTGAACGGATGCAAGTTTTGAAAAACATGTAGATGAAATGCACATGATGACATGGCAAAGTGCAACACGCAAGCAAATGACATGGCAACGACGGAGAATAAATGAAAGACACCTGGTGCATCGGTCTCGGGGCGTTACAACTCTCCTCCACTAACAAGAGATCTCATCCTGAGATCTTAGGAACGAGAGGGAAGAGAAAGAGGAAGAGGTGAAGTAAGAGTGCAAGAGAAAAGATGAACAAGATCGATAACACTCGGGTAGAAAGAGGAACAGTGAATATGACGAGAATGAAAAGCTCAAGAAACAAGATATACTTTGAAGCCACTCCGGTTAGACAAGGTAGAAAAATAATAAGCACAAAAGAATTTGGGCAGCACTCCGGCTGAAAATGGAAGGAATGAAGACATGAACTTCACAAGATGGGATGACACTTGACGAGATAAACAATGCAATGCCTCCGGAAGAATAGAGTAACAAAATGAACGGATAAGAGAACAACAACTTCCACCACAAATGAATTAGATAGCCCCCTTAGAAGGAAAGATTGAACGGAGTTGTTGAGAAAATCAACAACAAAAGAATTAGCTTATTGTGGAATTATGGAAAAACATCTCAAAACTTGAGGTGAAATTATACAACAACCAAATGTCTGAATATCTGAGAAGAACGAAGAAATGCAAAACTCCACTTCAGAAGAAAACGGAGAATTATTTGCACTTCGAGACGGGAGAAGAAAAGATACTTGAACTCCTCCAACAAAACTCTTGATGAACTCTCGAAGAATGAATTAAATCCTTAACGAACCACCATGAAGAACTCCGGTAACAAAAGGATGATGAGATAGAATGAAGGATGAAATAATAAGATTAAGGCTTGCGGTGATTTAGATGGAAGTTCCGATGAACTGGCCGAGGAAAATTTGAATTCTGGAAAAGAAAAGATGAAAACACTTCGAATCGCGATATTATTCATCATGAACAAACTTCGAAGGAAGGGATTAATCATTTGGAGGAAATAAGAATAAGATTTATTGTATGCTTATCCTTCATCAAATTAAATTGATGACAGGCAATGGATTTTGCATAATACTTATTCTTATTGGAAAAAGGATTAAGGGGGATATAGCACAAAACTTGAGAAAGTCTTCCTGAACCACCGGTAAGATTGAAAAGAACGGATGAATTGATATGATAACAAAGGAAAAAGAATCTGAAGGAACCACCGTAAGAATTCAAAAATGACCGATGAAAGAGAATGAATCATCGGGAAGAATTAGAGGAACAAATATGCTTGAGGACATTTATATGCAAAAGAACAAAGAGATAACAAGCTGATTAAAGAATACTTGACAGATGCATCGGAATGATTGGATAACAATAACTGGAATGTGAGGATGAAGAATTCTTCGAGAATGATGGCCTCCAGTGAAAAGAAACACAAAACAACTCCTAACATACTCCGGATGGGTAAGAAAAGAATATCTGACAAATGGAATAATTCGAGAGGATAACATTAAGCTAGAACCACGATTCTTCGTGAGAACTGGAAAGATTTAGAGGAAAAACTCTTCTTTGATCTTCAAATGACGATGAGAAATACCACCAAAATTGTTTAGATACTACGGGAGAATGGGAAGCAAAGAGGTTGAGCCAACAATGAAATGATTTGAAATCGATCTTGGAAAGGCATCTGACTGATGAAATTCATTCTTACGTCAAACTGCAAAAAGAATTAGGAATGGCTTCGGAATAATTAGAAGAGTCAGGTAAGATCCTGGGAAAAGACCCGTGGGTTAGGGCCCACTAAAAGATAACACCGTTGAAAAAGGATTGAAGAGGAGATGATGCACTGAAACAACTGAAAGACTTGAATGAGGTGTCAACCTCGAATTAATTGGAACACAGACGAATCTCCTGAGATGTCTTCTGCACTCCGGAATGATTAAATGGCGAGAGGCAAACGAGCAAGAGGAAACATTTGGTCCAAGGAAAAGAATATGATCAACCCGAAAAACTTGAATTGAATCCACCGGAAAGAAAACAAGATGAATCAATGATGAACTTGATGAGAATTAACCGGTTGAAATGATTGAGGAAAGACTGAAGAGGCTCCACACGAATGAAATTGTGCTCAAAAGAGACTCAAGCTCCGGGAAGAAGAGGGTGGGAGGGCAGGAAAACCAAGGCAACTTGGAAGGGAGAACCAACGAATAGCTTGAAGAGAAAACACCGGTTGAAAGAATGCAAAGGCTTCGCACGAGTAGGATGGGTACTTGATTACGGACTCCGGCTCCGAGAAGAAAAGGGGGGTGGGTGAGAAAAGAAAACAACTGAGGATTGATCTTGGCAAAGATGAAAAGGCTCGAGTCAACTTGATGAGAAATGCACCGGATGAAAAGAGCTGAGAACCAACGAACGAAAAACTAACCGCGTGATCCTAAAGAAAATTTGAAGGTAAGAGGAGTAAGTGAAAACATCTACGTCAAGATTCCTCACCAAAGCGATGAAGGGCTGAGGAGTAAAAAGAATTCCTACTCTCCGATATAACTAGACTCCGAAAACAATTTTCTTCTAGACTCGACAACGACCAAACTACGAACAATCAAGGGGCCTCCTATGGTCGGTCGAGGCTCTGATACCAACTTGTCACGCCCAATATGTGACCCTATCCTAAAGGAACTCGAAGGTCCCACCAAGGATAGAAGCACATATTGGAGACGCTTTTGCAAGGTGGATATTATTACATCATACCATTACATAATAGTTGGGGATACATACAAAAGGAATAAAATTCCACATGAATACAACATCATACATAAGAGCAACATCCGACTACGGATGAAACACAACCAGAAACTCTAACAACATCCACCCTGCTAGCCCATGCTGCCGACCAGGAACCTATCCCCTGAACGACGAAGCAGAAGAAGAACTTAAAACAAGCAAGCATCGCTCTCACATCATGATCATCGCATTACCTCTACCTGCAACTATTGTTGTAGTAATATGTGAGCCACGAGGACTCATCAATCCCATTACCATGGGTATCAAGACTAGCAAAGCTTAGCGGGGATGGAATGGATAAGTGGTGAGGTTGCAGCGACGACTAAGCATGATACGGTGGCTATCTTACGAATACAGAAATAAGATGAGACGCAAACGGTCGCAAACAGTAATGATCAAGAAGTGATCCTGAACTACTTATGTCCAAACATAACCCAAACCGTGTTCACTTCCTGGACTCCGCCGAGAAGAGACCATCACGGCTAGACACATGGTTGATGCATTTTAATTAAGTCAAGTGTCAAGTTCTCTACAACCGGATATTAACAAATTCCCATCTGCCACATAACCGCGGGCACGGCTCTCAAAAGTTTATACCCCGTAGGGGTGTCCCAACTTAGCCCATCACAAGCTCTCACGATCAACGAAGGATATTCCTTCTCCCTAAAAGACCCGATCAGACTCGGAATCCCGGTTACAAGACATTTTGGCAATGGTAAAACAAGACCAGCAAGTACGCCTGATGTGCCAACAAATTGTAGCAACCCGACCAGAATGGATCAAGTCTCTGTGCTTAAGTGTCATCCCTGGATCGGTATGCTGACACACATAGTACTCGAGGATTTATTAGAGAGGTACATCACATGTATAAAGTAACGTAAATACTATTACCTCAATCCCAATAGCGGAAGTAACAAGGTTGTGGATTCCCATCAACACCAACGACAAAGTTGAGTGTAGAAATCGTAGCCCTAACGTATCACTTACTCGTCGTAAGATTCCTGCAACATGAGACGTTGCAGCCACAAAGGGTCAGTACATTGAATGTACTAGCAAATTGACACCATAGGATAAATGATGAATCAATAGCTATCACTACATGCATATTTGGCTGGTGGAAAGCTCTAAGTTTATCATGTTTTTGCAAAAAGCCAATTTTTCCCTACTACAAAGGAATAAATTTTGTTTAACTATCATGGTGGTTGTTAAACATTGAGAATGGTTGACAACATTCTCAATCCCAATTAAGCATCATCATTAAAACCCAACAATATTAATTAAAGTAACATGATGAGATTCGCATGATAATCCAAGTACTAGATACTCAAGATGTCCATAACTGGGGACACGGCTAACCATGATTAGTTTGTACACTGTGCAGAGGTTTGCGCACTTTTCCCCACAAGACTCGATCTCCTCCGTTGGATTTCTCGCACTACATGGTGTTTGAGAAACGGATGACCGAGACATAGTCTTTCAGAAGCGTTTGCACCTTATGATCGGGTAGACAGTACCAACCTACATCCGCTACCTCTGGTAGTCTACCACTATAAGAGTTCACACGACTTAATCAACTATGCTAGAGCACATAGTAGCTTGTGGCTGCACACGGAAGTTTCTAGCATGAATAATCTCAGGACCCCTTTGGGCCTGGGTTGCGGTCCAAAAGAAGCAGGCAATCGCTGGAATACCCAGGTGCCTCAATCCACCCAGATGTGTATTAAAGTTGCCACCTTAAATAAACCATTAATTAACAATCTCACATCTGTCATGGAAATTCACTCACCCAATCCACGTCTACTAGCATAGCATAGCGATATAAGCAAACGTAGAAGTAACTCCCAAAGGTTTGAAAATAAACAGGGCAATAGGTTCTACCTCATCTACTTCCCAAAACCCACATGTTAATCAGATCCCACTCATGCAATGTTTGAGGGCTAGAACTAATGCATAAAAACTGGGCAATGAAAAGTATGATCAAAGTATGAACTTTCCTGTACTGTTGATGAAGATTATTCACACTCATAACTCCTGATAGTTCTACTCGTCACACTCCGTTCAATCTATCGCGAGCAAGCAATTGCATAAATAAGCACTCATGCAAAAGAATCGAAGAGAAGATCTCGAAAAACTTCAAAACCAAGCAAATAACTCTAGCAACAGAAAACAATTTCTAACAGTACAAAATTATGTGAATTTGGCCTTATCAGAAAGTTTTGGTCAAGAGCTTTGATTTGCAAAAAGAATCAACTCAAACGGAGCTACGAAACTCAAGTTACAATCAAACGAAGTTCAAATACTAATCTATTTGAATTTCAAATTTTAAAACTTTCAAAAAATATGTTAGAGTTGATTATCTGGATAGAGGAGATCATAACGAACAAGTGGGCGTTGGTTTCGTTGAATTTGGACTAACGAGTAAAAAGTTGTGAACGTTTGAAGAATAGGGACTAAATTGTAAAATAAAACAACTACAACTAGGTCCCTGGCAGAAAATAAAAAAATAAAAAGAAAAACTACACTGAACGAACGTTCGCTACCGAACGCTAACGAACGAAAATCATTCGGTCCAGAGCCTAAGCTAACGAACGCTTTCTAAATAAAAAAATGCTTAGAGAAAGAAAAAAACAAATGGATCTGGATTAGATCCAGATCGCACGGACGAGGAGGGGCGGCGGTTACCACGGCGGCGGCGGCGAAGTCCGGCGACGCGGGAGAGCGGCGGTGGCTCGGCTTCTGTCGGGGTGGTGGCTCCGGGCGTCGGGTCAGGCGGCGAAGAGCACGGGGAGGGGCGGCATGGAGCGGCGGTTGCGGTGATGGCGTCGGCGGCGGTCGATGGCGACGAGGGCGACGGCTGCGGCCTCCGTCGGCGGTGAGATGTGGTGATGGCGGCGCGATGCGAGGAGGAGAGAGAAGCAGGGCCGGGGTTCTAGATTTATAGGAGGAGGGCAAAGGCGGCGCGGAGGTGGCCGGGTCGCTGGGCTGGGCTGGCGCCCTGTTGGGCCGGCCCAATTTGGTGGCGGAGGATTCTCCTTTTTTTAACGCAACAAAGATAAACAAAAACGAAATAAAAAAAAAGAACCTAGGCATATAATATATCAAAATTTTCAGAAAATTATTTCCTACAGCATGAACATTTTTCTAACGTCAAATAAAGTTCACACTAATTTAAATAATTCAAATAGTGCTATTGTTCTAATAAAATGCAACTAAAATCATTTTGAAAAATACCAAAAATAATTCAAATTTATTTCTCTCCAATTTTCTGATGTAGGGAATCATTTTACCCTAATTTCCATATATTATATTTTTGGAGAAAAATAATTTGAAATAAATCCAAATAACCCCCAATTGAAAATAATTTCAAAAGGACTTTAAATTGGATTTCTTTTAAACTCCCGACTCATATTTCATATGTTTGAAGAAGTCATTTTATCTTCCCTCATGAAAATCATTGAGTTGCTTGAAGTTTCTGAATTTGAAATATTTCCAAATGAAACTCAAATCTTTTCAAAACCCTTTTCATTTATTTAAATGGAAGAAGTCATATTATCTTCACTCCAGGGTTTTGTGTTTGAAAAGTATTTGAATCCATGGAGATCAGAAAGCAAAGGTGAAAGTTTGGGAAAGTCCTTTTATTCCGTCTCATTTAACTTTCAAAAGTTTCAAATTTCACTCAATCAATCACAATCAATCAAACAAACCATCAATCTATCTATTTATTATAACATTCCAAAATTTAGAATTTTGGGATGTTACACAAATCCCGATAGGAGTCACACATATCTCTTTCTCAGGGCACACCGGATCGGCAAGACGTCGGGTTGGCATAGACCCTGGTTGCCCAGGGGGCGCCGGACATCGCCCAAGTTGGACTAGCACTCAGAGGAACACTGGCCCGGGGGGGGGGTGTTAAAATAAAGATCATCCTCTGGCTCGCGAAAACCCAAGGGAAAGTTAGTTGGTTGTTAGGCAAATGTAAAACCAAGGTTGGGCCTTGCTGGAGGAGTTTTATTCAAAGCGAACTGTCAAGGGGTTCCCATAAGCCCAACCGCATGAGGAGCACAAAATCAAGGAACATAACACCAGTATCATTAAGGCGGCAAGAGTGGAACAAAACACCAGGCATAAAGCCAAGCCTTCCACCCTTTACCAAGTATATAGATGCATTAATTAAATAAGAGATATTGTGATATCCCATCATAACCAGGTTCCAACATGGAGCAATCTTGAACTTCACCTGAAGCTAACAACGCTATAAGAGGGGCTGAGCAAAAGCGGTAACATAGCCAAACAATGGTTTTCTAGGAAGGGTGAAAAGGTTAGAGGCTGACATGGCAATTTGGGAGGCTTGATGAACAAGTGGTAGGAAGCGCGACATAGCGATAGCATCGAAACAACTAGCATAGCAATGATAGTAGTGAGATCTAGGGTAACGGTCATCTTGCCTGAAATCCCGCTAGGAAGAAGAACGAGTCCATGAAGACGACGAACGGGCGAAGACGAACTAAGCGTAGACGAACGAATCCTCACAATCGCAACGAAACAGGAACTATCGAGAAGAAGCACAACCGGAAAGAAGCAAACAACACGGTAAACACACAACACATAAACATGACATGATGCTCAACCAGGTATGATGCATGACAAGGCTATATGATGCTACTCATGACAAGACATGATGCATACAAAAACAACACATCAAAGCAAGTTTAAATGAGGCCGAAACAATATATATCCAATCCGGTAAGTCCCCATATGCAAATTTTGAAATTAGTCCAGATCTGAATAAACCTTATGTTCAAGTAGTTAAACAGCAAGTTAAGATGCACCATGATGATCTACACGAAATTCTAGTCAAGTTACATATAAAATTTATTTAATTCGGAGCTACGGCCTAGAAGATATGAGCAGAACAAGTTAAACATGGCATTGATGCAAAATGCATTCAAACATCAAGCAAACCCTCTCAAAACATGGATGCAACATAATAATATGAAACTACATGCAAAATGAATCAAGTTTCATATAGATCGTGCTCAAAACGGAGCAACGGTGCAACACATACATTCCAAATAAGATATAACAACAATCTGCCCAAAACAGCAATTAGGCACATTGCAAACATCAAAACAATATGCTACAAGAGTCATAAGAGCACAAACTTGACATGCACTTCATTTACAGATAACATACTTCAAATATCATTAAGGTCCAGGTTCATAGCTATCAAGATTAAACCAATATGATCAATGCAAAATGCAACTTTATAACACAGGAGCATATACATGAGCAAACTTAATATGATGGCATGTTGCAGGCATGTAACAAAGATGCTACAACAACTATACATGCCAAACAAGGGCATGACATCAAATTACACATAACAAGGAGAAAATAACATCTTGGAATCATATACATATGACTCATGAATTAGTGGGAACCAACATGACAAGATTGAATGTTGAAACAGATTCAGCAAGTGTAAAACAGCAACATTATGATAGCATGTTTGCAAGCTTGAAACGAAGGCATATTATATCGAAAATTAACAACCATGGCATATGAGCAAAGCACTCATTGCATACTTCAGAACATGTAATTGAAGCATCTCCAAAAGAGGTATGTATCAACTAATAACAAGCTCACAACAAGGCATCATGAAGTTAACAAAACAACTGGAACATCATATAGGCATGTTCATGACAATGAAAACATATGCTACAGGATATATATAAGGCGTCAAATGGCATGGAATGATATAGCATAACATGGACATCAAAACATGTCAACTAAGAATCTCCAGATTATGCATGGATTAATTGGTAGCACCAAGCAAACATGAGATCATGATATAAAAGAAACAGACTTGATAGAAAGTTAACAGTAAGTAGCCCACTTCACAAGCCCTATGCACTCAGTATAGGGAATATAAAAAATACATGGATTGCACCGCTGTATATATGGAATGATTGTGCTCCTAAAATATGTATATATGATGCTCAAAAGAAAATCACACAAAAGATATAAACATGACAAATATGTAAGTTATAACAGTTTCCAGTAGTTAACTGCAACATGCATTTTTGCAACAGAGATTAACATGTCAAGATGCACCCTAACATGAACGAAAAAGCAATAAACATGTTGAGCATGAAGAGCAGAACATGTGCATATCAAGATCATCATCATATGCTCAACAGGGACAAAGTTATAGCACTCACATAATGCATACATGATGTTAACAGACAACAGATTTCAGCAACTTATATCATTTAGCAGTTTTGCAACGAAGATTAAGACATCAAGACGATAAGAAACAAGAATGCAAACTACTCCACCATGAAGAGCACTCTAAGTTGAACATTTCAATATATCATATGCATAAATCAGAGCTATATGCACAAAGTTATGACCATGCAAAGTATGCAACATGATGCTGAAAATGATGGAACTTGGTGGAATTTCAACCTTCGGAAAAAGTGGATGAGGACGAGCGGGGCGGAGAGATCCAGCGCGCGGGGAGGCCGTTTGGTTGGAGGAGGTGGTGGATCTCGTCTAGATCTGGCCAGATCCGAACTCCGGCTAGGCGGCAAGGACGGGCGGTCGGAGGCGCGGAGCGGCGCCGGCGATCCGTGGCGGAGGCGCGGCGGCATCGGGCGACAAAGACGCGGTGCTGGCGATGGTGGGGCAGCGAGGTGCACAATAGCGGTGAAGCGCACGGCGACAGCGGCACGGGATCCAGCGTAGGAGGCGTGGGTCCGCGCGGGATGCGGCGAGCGGCGGCTCAGGCCGGAGGGCCTTCTGCGGGCTGCGGCGGGCCGCGCGGGTGGGGGGAAGAGAGGAGGCCGGTGGCGCTGATGTGGTGGGCTGTGATTAGGTGAGGTGCCGGCGTCGGACATGTCCGGCGGCGGGGGTGACTTGTCCAGTGGCGCGGAGGGGAATTGATCTAGGGTTTGCCCGAAATTGGTGGAGGAGATGCCTTTTCATAGGTAGATGGAGCTAGGAGAGTCCAAATGAGGTGCAGTTTTGCCCACATGATCGTGATCCAATGATCGTGATCCAATGATCCAATGATCGTGATCCAATGATCGGGATTTAGATGGGCTAGGGGGCTGTTTTGTAGGGGTGATCAAAGATAAAAGGGTGCGATGGTTAACGCGGTTAACCGTTGGGACATCAAACGACCTCGAAATGGAACGAAATTGGACAGGCGGTCTACCGGTGATGTACCAAGGCCACTCAGCAAATCTCGTCCCATTCCAAGAACTTTTTTCTCCCGCTCACGAAACAAGAACTGAGAGGTACCGCTGGCGCGTGCGAGTGTGGTTGGGCTCAGAACGAACAATGAAGAGAACCGGAGGAACCCGAACGGATGCAAGTTTTGAAAAACATGCACATGAAATGCACATGATGACATGACAAAGTGCAACACGCAAGCAAATGACATGACAATGATGGTGAATAACTGGAAGACACCTGGCGCATCGGTCTCGGGGCGTTACACCATGAACCAGAGGGAAACCATTCTCCCATCTAGGGGGAGGTCAAGGAAGAATAAGAAGGAGGGGGGCTCTCTCCCCATCTCTCCTGATGGCGCTGGAACTCCGCTGGGGCCATCATCGTGATGGAGATCTACACCAACAACTTCCCCACCGTCATCACAAACTCTCCCCCCTCTATGCGGCGATATTACCTCTATTTTACCTGTTGTAATCTCTACTTAAACATGGTGCTCAATGCTATATATTATTTCCCAATGATGTATGGCTATCCTATGATGTTTGAGTAGATCCGTTTTG
Organism: Triticum dicoccoides; assembly: GCF_002162155.2. Lineage (NCBI taxonomy): Eukaryota > Viridiplantae > Streptophyta > Magnoliopsida > Poales > Poaceae > Triticum > Triticum dicoccoides. The sequence goes on from NC_041391.1 coordinate 515,352,457, forward strand.
TCCTATGGGTTGATTGATGATCGTGATTGGTTTGAGTTGCATGTTTTATTATTGGTGCTATCCTATGGTGCTCTATGTGTCGCGCAACGTGAGTTATCCCCACTGTAGGGTTTGCAATATGTTCATGGTTTGCTTATTGTCTGTGTTGCGTGAGTGAGAGAAACACAAACACGGATAAGTGGGTTATGGCATATGGGAATATAGAGGACTTGATACCTTATAATGCTATGGTTGGGTTTAACTTAATGATCTTTAGTAGTTGCGGATGCTTACTAGAGTTCCAATCATAAGTGCATATAATCCAAGAAGAGAAAGTATGTTAGCTTATGCCTCTCCATCATATAAAATTGCAATAGTGATTACCGGTCTAGTTATCGATTGCCTAGGGACAAATAGCTTTCTTGTGACAAAAAGCTCTCTACTAAAATTAACTTAGTTGTTTCTTTATCTAAACATCCCCTAGTTTTTATTTACGTGCTCTTTATTATCTTGGAAACCTATCCCACAACACCTACAAAGTACTTCTAGTTTCATACTTGTTCTAGCTAAAGTGAACATTAAGCGTGCGCAGAGTTGTATCGGTGGTCGATAGAGCTTGAGGGAATATTCGTTCTACCTTTAGATCCTCATTGGGTTCGACACTCTTACTTATCGAAAGAGGCTACAACCGACCCCCTATACTTATGGGTTATCATTCATCGACGCTAAGATGGAGAAGCAAATGGAGGAGCTCAAGGTCCTCATCAACAACCACAAGCGGTCTTCATCATCTTCGAGAAGACGCTCAAGTGCAAAGACTCCCAAGCTTCCATCTTCTACAAGTACACCACAGCATCAACACTAACAAGACCACGAAGCTCAAGGCCACCAAGTGCATACCAGAAGAACGGAAGAGCACCCTTCCGAGAGTGCGTTGGCTCATCTACCAACTCCGTGCACACGGACATCTGACCCCCATGCACACAGGGCCCCTTGACACGGCCTTCTGCAACCCCATGCGCACGGACCACACAGAGCCACGACATCATCCCCGACACTTCAGCTTCTACAACAGCATTGGCGTCTTCACCAAGTGACTTCACGACATCTTTGCCTTTGGACGTATGACATCTTTGCTTACTCCACGAGCCTAAGTCCACTACTTCCATGAGCTACTTTGACTTCACCAGCGACGATGATATTCCATTCTTTGGGACTCATGACCCCGAAGAGTACCTCGCATGGGAGCACAAGATGGACAACTACCTCAAGCTACACGAAGTCCCCTATGAAGATCAAGTGAAGTGCGCCACAAGTACCTTCCATGACTATGCATTGACATGGTGGCTTGATAGACCTTTGACAAGCTTCACCATGACTTGTCCCACAATGAAGAAAGAGATGCCGCGAGAATTTGTGCCTTCCACCTACATGGAACATCTTCAACGCGAATTGGAGAACACCATACAAGGATCCAAGTCCCTCGATGAGTACTTCAAGAAAATTAAGAAAGCCTTGCGACGAGCTGGTGTGGATGAACCCATTTGGATGAAGTTCTACTTAATGATGGGATTGAACAACACCATCTCCAAGACTATCTTCCTCGAGAACTACAAGTCCCTTGACAATAACTATATTTGTGTTCTCAAGGCGGAACGAGAACTCATGACGGCCAAGGCTTCTCCACCCCAAGCAAACTTCGCAACGACCAAGCTCCACGACAACGAGCATGAGGCTAGTACCACCGAGATGTCCAAGCCTGACAAGCTCCAAGATGATGTTCCTAGCTTTGACTTCACCGCCATCCCTCTTTGTGGCATTGATGATGCCAAGTCTACTACGACTCTTTTTCAAGACGGTGCGGCAATGAGTATGACTACGGAGCAACTCAAGGAGCAAGATTTGGAGGCGAGCGACACGATGACGAGCAATTATGATGCTTCCATCTTTGGAGGTGAGAGTGATGATGTGACATCCTTGGCCTTCATCCATGACGAGAGTGATGATGTGCCATCTTCGGCCTTTATCCACGACGGGAGTGATGATGTGCCATCTTCGGACTTCATCCATGACGACGACTATGAGATAGTTGAGCATGTGATTTTCCCTTTGACCACGACGCCGTATGATGACTTGAGTGACTTATGACACCATATTGATAGTGAGAGTGACTTCACCACTAGCCCCATATATGACGAGTTGCCCCAATTCCCATGTGAGGAGAGCCACCACCAGCACAACTTGAGTGATTTGAGTGACTCCACCATATGTGACATTGAGCGCACCTCCCTTGAGGGAGTGATTGAGCCACCACCACATAGATAAAGTGAGGTAGTTGATAGGGCATGTGAGGCCATTTCAATTTCTAACAACTTAAGCTCTACCTCTATTGTGTCTTCTGATTTGGTGCTAGGTCCCTGATACGTATCCAACGTATCTCTAATTTTTGATTGCTCCATGCTATTATATTACCCGTTTTGGATGTTTATGGGCTTTACTTTACACTTTTATATCATTTTTGGGACTAACCTACTAACCGGAGGCCCAGCCCGACTTGTTTTTTTGCCTATTTCAGTGTTTTGAATAAAAGGAATAACAAACGGAGTCCAAACGGAATGAAACCTTCGGGAGTGATCTTTTTGGAACAAACGCAACCCAGGAGACTTGGAGTGGACGGCAAGCAGCAGACAAGGAAGCCACGAGGCAGGAGGCGCGCCCTAGGGGGGTGGGTGCGCCCACACCCTCGTGGGCCCCTCATGGCTCAACCAACCTACTTCTTCCTCCTATATATATCCACCTACCCCGAGAACATCCGAGAGCACCACGAAAACCTAATTCCACCGCCGCAACCTTCTGTATCCGCGAGATCCCATCTTGGAGCCTTCGTTGGCGCTCCGCCGGAGGGGGAATCGACCATGGAGGGCCTCTACATCATCTCCAAGGCCTCTCCGATGAGTTGTGAGTAGTTTACAAAAGACCTTTGGGTCCATAGTTATTAGCTAGATGGCCTCTTCTCTCTCTTTGAATCTCAATACAAAGTTCTCGTCGATCTTCTTGGAGACCTATTCGATGTAACTCTTTTTGCGGTGTGTTTGTCGAGATTCGATGAATTGTGGGTTTATGATCAAGTTTATCTATGAGAAATAATTGAATCTTCTCTGAATTCTTTTATGTGTGATTGGTTATCTTTGCAAGTCTCTTCGAATTATCAGTTTGGTTTGGCCTACTAGATTGATCTTTCTTGCAATAGGAGAAGTGCTTAGCTTTGGGTTCAATCTTGTGGTGTCCTTTCCCAGTGACAGCAGGGGCAGCAAGGTACGTATTGTATTGTTGCCATCGAGGATAAAAAGATGGGGTTTATATCATATTGCTTGAGTTTATCCCTCTACATCATGTCATCTTTCTTAATGCGTTACTCTGTGCTTATGAACTTAATACTCTAGATGCAGGCATGAGTCGGTCGATGTGTGGAGTAATAGTAGTAGATGCAGGCAGAGTTGGTCTACTTGTTGCGGACATGATACCTATATACATGATCATGCCTAGATATTCTCATAACTATGCGCTCTTCTATCAATTGCTCGACAGTAATTTGTTCACCCACCGTAATACTTATGCTATCTTGAGAGAAGCCACTAGTGAAACCTATGGCCCCCGGGTCTATCTTCTATCATACAATTTTTCATCTATCTTTTATTTGCATCTTTACTTTCCAATCTATATCATAAAAATACCAAAAATATTTATCTTGTCTTATTATCTCTATCAGATCTCACTTTCGCAAGTTACCATGAAGGGATTGACAACCCCTTTACCGTGTTCGTTGCAAGGTTCTTGTTTGTTTGTGTAGGTACGATGGACTTTTGAGGAGCCTCCTACTGGATTGATACCTTGGTTCTCAAAAACTGAGGGAAATAATTACGCTACTTTGCTGCATCACCCTTTCCTCTTCAAGGTAAAACCAACACAGTGCTCAAGAGGTAGCAAGAAGGATTTCTGGTGCCGTTGCCGCGGAAGTTTTCGCTCAAGTCAAGACATACCAAGTACCCATCACAAACTCATCTCCCTCACATTACATTATTTGCCATTGGTCTCTCGTTTTCCTCTCCCCCACTTCACCCTTGCCATTTTATTCGCCCTCTCTTTTCCGTTCGCCTCCTCTTTTTCGCTTGTCTTTCTATGTGCTTGTGTGTTGGATTGCTTGTTACGATGGATCAAGATAATACTAAATTATGTGACTTTTACAATAGCAACCATAATGATTTCCTTAGCACTCCGATTGTCCTCTTAATGATGCTAAGTCGTGTGAAATCAATGCTGCTTTGTTGAATCTTGTTATGAAAGATCAATTCTTCGGCCTTCCTAGTGAAGATGCCGCTACTCATCTAAACAACCTTGTTGATTTGTGCGATATGCAAAAGAAGAAAGATACGGATAATGATATTGTTAAATTGAAGTTATTAACGTTTTCACTTAGAGATCGTGCTAAAACTTGGTTTTCGTCTTTGCCTAAAAATAGTATTGATTCATGGAATAAGTGCAAAGATGCTTTTATCTCTAAGTATTTTACTCCTGCTAAGATCATCTCTCTTAGAAACAATATTATGAATTTTAAACAACTTGATCATGAGCATGTTGCCCAATCTTGGGAAATAATGAAATTAATGATTCACAATTGCCCTACACATGGTTTGAATTTATGGATGATCATACAAAAATTTTATGCCGGATTGAATTTTGCTTCTAGAAATCTTTTAGGTTCGGCCGCAGGAGGCACTTTTATGGAAATCACTTTAGGAGAAGCTACTAAACTCCTTGATAATATTATGGTTAATTATTCTCAATGGCACACCGAAAGATCTACTAGTAAGAAAGTTCATGGGATAGAAGAAATTAATGTTTTGAGTGGAAAGATGGATCAACTTATGAAATTGTTTGATACTAAGAGTTCTCCTATTGATCCTAATGATATGCCTTTGTCTACTTTGATTGAGAATAATAATGAATCTATGGATGTGAATTTTGTTGGTAGGAATAATTTTGGTAACAACGTGTATAGAGGAAACTTTAATCCTAGGCCGTTCCCTAGTAATTCCTCTAATAATTATGGTAATTCGTACAACAACTCTTATGGAAATTTTAATAAGATGCCCTCTGATTTTGTGAATAGTGTTAAAGAATTTATGATCTCCCAAAAGAATTTCAATGCTTTGCTTGTAGAAAAATTGCTTAAAGTTGATGAATTGGCTAGAAACCTTGATAGACTTTCTCTTGATGTTGATTCTTCGAAACTTAGATCTATTCCACCTAAGCATGATATCAATTAGTCTCTCAAAGCCATGCGAATTTCCATTGGTGAGTGCAAAGAAAGAACCTCTAGGATGCGTGCTAAGAAAGATTGCTTTGTAAGAGCGTGTTCTTCTAGTTTCCATGAAAATAATGATGAAGATCTAAAAGTTATTGATGTGTCCCCTATTAAATCTTTGTTTTGTAATATGAATCTTGACAATGATGGAACTGGAGATGAGTCAACTTTATTTAAAAGGCGTCCCAATGATTTAGAGTTTTTAGATCTTGATGCTAAATTTGGTAAAAGTGGGATTGGAGAGGTCAAAACTTTACATAGCAATGAACCCACTATTATGGATTTCAAGGAATTTAATTATGATAATTGCTCTTTAATAGATTGTATTTCCTTGTTGCAATCCGTGTTGAATTCTCCTCATGCTTATGGCCAAAATAAAGCTTTTACCAAATATATCGTTGATGCCTTGATGCAATCTTATGAAGAAAAACATGAATTGGAAGTTTCTATACCTAGAAAACTTTATGATGAGTGGGAACCTACTATAAAAATTAAAATTAAAGATCATTAATGCCATTCCTTGTGTGATGTGGGTGCTAGTGTTTCCCCGATTCCGAAAACTTTATGTGATGTGCTAGGTTTCCATGATTCTGATGATTGCTCTTTAAACTTGCGCCTTGCGGATTCCACTATTAAGAAACCTATGGGAATAATTAATTATGATCTTCTTGTTGCAAATAGGAATTATGTGCCCGTAGATTTTATCGTTCTTGATATAGATTTCAATCTTTCATGTCCTATTATTCTTCGTAGACCTTTCCTTAGAATTATCGGTGCAATTATTGATATGAAGGAAGGGAATATTAGATTCCAATTTCCATTAATCAAAGGCATGGAACACTTCCCTAGAAAGAAAGTCAAATTACCTTATGAATCTATTATGCTATCCACTTATGAATTGAATGCCAAAGATGGCAATACTTAGATCTATTCTCGCTTTTATGCCTAGCTAGGGGCGTTAAACGATAGCGCTTGTTGGGAGGCAACCCAATTTTATTTTTATTCCTTGATTTTTGCTTCTTTTTAGTAATAAATATTTCATTTAGCTTCTGTTTAGATGTGGTTTTATGTTTTAATTAGTGTTTGTTCCAAGTAGATAGTATAGGATAACCTACGGTGATAGTTAATTTGATTCTGCTGAAAAACAGAAACTTTTGCACGCACGAGAATAATTTTAGTACATCAGAGAAACATGATTTTTAGTTGATTATTTTTGCAGTTGATCAATAGACAAATTTGCCAGGACTTCCTATTTTGGTAAGAGTTTTAGAGTTTCAGAAGTATTCTAAAGTTACAGATTGCTATAGACTATTCTGTTTTTGACAGATTCTGTTTTTCGTGTGATGTTTTCTTATTTTGATGTATTTATGGCTAGTATCGGGGGGGTATGAACCATAGAGAAGTTGGAATACAGTAGGTTTAACACCAATATAAATAAATAATGAGTTCATTACAATACCTTATGTGGTGGTTTTTCTTTCTTGCACTAATGGAGCTCATGAGATTTCCTGTTGAGTTTTGTGTTGTGAAGTTTTCAAGTTTTGGGTAAAGATTTGATGGACTATGGAATAAGGAGTGGAAATAGCCTAAGCTTGGGGATGACCAAGGAACCCCAATATATTCAAGGACAACCAAAAGCCTAAGCTTGGGGATGCCCCGGAAGGCATCCCCTCTTTCGTGTTCGTCTATCGGTAACTTTACTTGGAGCTATATTTTTATTCGCCACATGATATGTGTTTTGCTTGGAGCTTCTTGTATGATATGAGTCTTTGATTCTTAGTTTACCACAATCATCCTTGCTGTACACAACTTTTGGGAGAGACACACATGACTTGGAATTTATTAGAATACTCTATGTGCTTCACTTTTATCTTTTGAGTTAAATAATTTTTGCTCTAGTGCTTCACTTATATCTTTTAGAGCACGGCGGTGGCTTTATTTTGTAGAAATTTTTGATCTCTCATGCTTCACTTATATTATTTTGAGAGTCTTTTAGAACAGCATGGTATTTTCTATGGTTATAAAATTGGCCCTAGAATGATGGGCATCCAAGTTGGGTATAATAAAAACTATCATAGAAAGTGAATTGGATGCTATGATCAATTTGATGCTTGATAATTGTTTTGAGATATGAGGATGGTGATATTAGAGTCATGCTAATTAAGTAGTTGTGAATTTGAGGAATACTTGTGTTGAAGTTAGTGATTCCCATAGCATGCACGTATGGTGAACCGCTTTGTGATGAAATTGGAGCATAATTTATTTATTTATTGTCTTCCTTATGAGTGGCTTCCTACCAATCTATCCCTCTAGGAGCATGCGCGTAGTACTTTGTTTCAATGACTTGTAGATTTTTGCAATAAGTATATGAGTTCTTTATGACTAATGTTGAGTCCATGGATTATACGCACTCTCACCCTTCCACCATTGCTAGCCTCTCTTGTGCCGCGCAACTTTTGTCGGTACCATAAACCCACCATATACCTTCCTCAAAATAGCCACCATACCTACCTATTATGGCATTTCCATAGCCATTCCGAGATATATTGCCATGCAACTTTCCACCGTTCCGTTTATTATGACGCGCTCCATCATTGTCATCTTGCTTTTGCATGATCATGTAGTTGACATCATATTTGTGGCAAAGCCACCTTCATAATTTTTCCATACATGTCACTCTTGATTCATTGCATATCCCGGTACACCACTGGAGGCATTCTTATAGAGTCATATTTTGTTCTAAGTATCGAGTTGTAATCTTGAGTTGTAAGTAAATAAAAGTGTGATGATCTTCATTATTAGAGCATTGTCCCAAGTGAGGAAAGGATGATGGAGACTATGATTCCCCCACAAGTCGGGATGAGACTTCGGACTTTATAAAAAAGGCCAAAAAAAGAGTAAGGCCAAATAAAAAAAGGAAAAATAAAAAAATAGATAAAAAATGAGAGAAAAAGAGAGAAGGGACAATGCTACTATCTTTTTACCACACTTGTGCTTTGTAGCACCATGATCTTCATGATAGAGAGTCTCCTATGTTGTCACTTTCATATACTAGTGGGAATTTTTCATTATAGAACTTGGCTTGTATATTCCAATGATAGGCTTCCTCAAAATGCCCTAGGTCTTCGTGAGCAAGCAAGTTGGATGCACACCCACTTAGTTTCTTTTGTTGAACTTTCATACATTTATAGCTCTAGTGCATCCATTGCATGGCAATCCCTACTCACTCACATTGCTATCTATTAATGGGCATCTCCATAGCCCGTTGATACGCCTAGTTGATGTGAGACTATCTTCTCCCTTTTTTTCTCCACAACCACCATTCTATTCCACATATAGTGCTATGTCCATGGCTCACGCTCATGTATTGCGTGATTGTTGAAAAAGTTTGAGAAAACTAAAGTATGAAACAATTGCTTGGCTTGTCATCGGGGTTGTGCATGATTAAATACTTTGTGTGATGAAGATAGAGCATAGCCAGACTATATGATTTTGTAGGGATAGCTTTCTTTAGCCATGTTATTTTGAGAAGACATGATTGCTTTGTTAGTATGCTTGAAGTATTATTGTTTTTATGTCAATATGAACTTTTATTTTGAATCATTTGGATCTAAACATTCATGCGACAATAAAGAAGATTACTTTGATAAATATGCTAGGTAGCATTCCACATCAAAAATTATGTTTTTATCATTTACCTACTCGAGGACGAGCAAGAATTAAGCTTGGGGATGCTTGATACGTCTCCAATGTATCTATAATTTTTGATTGCTCCATGTTATTATATTACCCGTTTTGGATGTTTATGGGCTTTACTTTACACTTTTATATCATTTTTGGGACTAACCTACTAACCGGAGGCCCAACCCGAATTGCTGTTTTTTGCCTATTTTAGTGTTTCGAAGAAAAGGAATATCAAACGGATTCCAAATGGGATGAAACCTTCCAGAGCGATCTTTTTGGAACAAACACAACCCAGGAGACTTGGAGTGGACGTCAAGCAGCAGACGAGGAAGCCACGAGGCAGGAGGGCGTGCCCTAGGGGGTGGGCATGGGCCCCTCGTGGCTCAACCGACCTACTTCTTCCTCCTATATATATCCACGTAACCTGAGAACATCCAAGAGCACCACGAAAACCTAATTCCACCGCCGCAACCTTCTGTATCTGCGAGATCCCATCTTGGAGCCTTCGTCGGTGCTCCGCCGGAGGGGGAATCGACCACGGAGGGCCTCTACATCATCTCCAAGGCCTCTCTGATGAGTTGTGTGTAGTTTACCATAGACCTTCGGGTCCATAGTTATCATCTAGATGGCTTCTTCTCCCTCTTTGAATCTCAATACAAAGTTCTCCTCGATCTTGTTGGAGATCTATTCGATGTAACTCTTTTTGCGGTGTGTTCATCCAGATCCGCTGAATTCTGGGTTTATGATCAAGTTTATCTATGAGAAATAATTGAATCTTCTTTGAATTCTTTTATGTGTGATTGGTTATCTTTGCAAGTCTCTTCGAATTATCAGTTTGGTTTGGCCTACTAGATTGATCTTTCTTGCAATAGGAGAAGTGCTAGCTTTGGGTTCAATCTTGCGGTGTCCTTTCCCAGTGATAGGAGGGGCAGCAAGGCACGCATTGTATTGTTGCCATCGAGGATAAAAAGATGGGGTTTATATCATATTGCTTGAGTTTATCCCTCTACATCATGTCATCTTTCTTAATGCATTACTTTGTTCTTATGAACTTAATACTCTAGATGCAGGCAGGAGTCGGTCGATGTGTGGAGTAATAGTAGTAGATGCAGGCAGGAGTCGGTCTTCTATCAATTGCTCGACAGTAATTTGTTCACCCACCATAATACTTATGCTATCTTGGGAGAAGCCACTAGTGAATCCTATGGCCCCCGGGTCTATCTTCTATCATACAAGTTTTCATCTATCTTTTATTTGCATCTTTACTTTCCAATCTATATCATAAAAATACCAAAAATATTTATCTTATCTTATTATCTCTATCAGATCTCACTTTCGCAAGTTACCGTGAAGGGATTGACAACCCCTTTATCGCGTTGGTTGCGAGGTTCTTGTTTGTTTGTGTAGGTACAAGGGAATTTTGAGGAGCCTCCTATGGGATTGATACCTTAGTTCTCAAAAACTGAAGGAAATACTTAAGCTACTTTGCTGCATCACCCTTTCCTCTTCAAGGGAAAACCAATGCAGTGCTCAAGAGGTAGCAGTCCCATATACGATGATGCCACGATCTTTGATGACTATGTCCTTCCTTTGGACAAGACGGTGGCCATGGTGTACTATGATGCACCCCCACATGGTTCCATCATGATAATGATGTTGACCACGATTTAGTTCATGCCACCTCACCTACACCACATGAGTGGAAAGGCAAAGGTACCATAGGTGATGGTGATGCTCTAGTCCCACTGGTGGACATTCTAGACATTGATTGCTTGCATGATGTTGATCCACCAATTACCATGCTTCGTGCTAGTATGATTACCCCATGCAATGATTTACCCATTTATGATGAGTTTGATGATTGCCATGTGGAGTCCATTAGTTGTGATGCCATGTTACATAGGATTTCTTGTGATAATTCTCTTGGCCACATCATGTTTGATAATCCGCTTGACTTGTCATATGCTATGCATGAGATATCCCATATGTCATATTTGCAATATAAACGTAGTGACTATCACTGGTACAATGAGGTGCTATACAAATGGTTTTCAACCCCTTTCTGCGATGGCATTCTGAACCGTCGCCAAGTGAGTGTGGGCGACAGGGGGGTCCTTCCCACACGACACTGAAACCATCAAGGATAGGCCCTCCTGGCACACACACTCGACAAAATGAAGTCGTGTGCGACGGGTGAGCGATGAAATATGATTATACATACAGTTGTGCTAAAAAAATACAATTATACATGCCAAATCATTTCTGGTCGTAAGTACATCCCACACAATCAGTCCCGGCTAAACATTTCCGTTCGTATGTACATTCCACACAGTCAATCAAAGGAATATGTTTCCTTTAGTATGTACATCCCACATAGTTAATCCAAGAAGTACATTTCTGTTCGTATATAAATCCCACATGGTCACTCCAAGGAAAATGTTTCCGTTTGCAGGTACATCACACACAATTTTCCCCATTGAATCGTTTGTGATAGTGTTGCCATTGCAGACTATATTAACAATTTTATCATTTGTGTTATTGAATGCATCACACACGGTGCGTAGAAGAAACTGTGTGGCATAGGATGTCCATCACACACACTTTTTATGTGGTAAACATTTGCGCAAGGTGGCCTAATGCAAACAGTTTTCAAGAGGAATTCGTGTGTGATTGTTCATTAATCCAACATGGTTTATTCCTAGAAGCTGTGTGTGTTGCCTGAGGTCATCGCCCATGGTGTTTTCTCAATAACTGTTTGTAATAGAAAAACCTAATTTGTGGGCTAATTGGCCATTAGCAGGCTAATTGTCCTATTATTAGTAATCCATTTATTAATCTAATTTACATTTCATATTAAGCACAAAATATATTTCATTTTCGAATTAAGGAAGCGGGATTTCATAATTGAAGTATATCAGAGTATAACATCATATAGCTTCAGGACTCAACTACCCCATTACACAACTTCACCAGCACCAAGTTGCACATGCAACATCTATAACCTTTTGAAATTAGCATCATAGACGGTATATAGACAGATGAATCTCATCTAGAAAACTGCTGAAGCAGAAGGCGAATATTGAGCCTTCATTGACGTTGAAGGTCTTTGCAATTTTAGGCCAGTGCATGTGGATGATTGACCGTCCATCCTTCGTCCTCTTCAGGAACACTTCAATATTGAACCGTGGGTGTTGTATGAATACCTTCCTCGCCTCCTAACCATACATGTGGTTTTAGAGGTAATCATCAGTGAACTGCTTTGGAAAGGCCTAAAAACAAAGATGTGCATAAATATCTTCTCTAGATTGGAAATGGGGCAAAGGAATAAAAAAGCCAAGGTATAATAGTTAGTACCGTCATGTAGTGAACTGATGTCTTCTTCATTGTGCAGACAAAGATCTTGTTGTTTTTTATCGCTAATTTATTTATCCTAACAATCTTTCTGAGTTTCTTGACTTGACTGATATTCATGGACAACTCATTTCCCCATATGCAAAAGGGTCAAACAGTGGGTCAAAACCTCTAACAGAAGGACCAACATGTGCAAGACCAAATTGCTAAGAAACTAAATATTAGAATGGTTCCTGCAATTGCACAATAATGTGCTATTAGACAAAGGACCATGCATGTGCAAACGTCAGTTGTAAACCTCAGTGCTTCCCATTGTTTCCCTGCATCACATATAAGGTAGTTAGTGACCAGGTTAAGTGAGGGTTCACACGCTATCAGTAAAATATGTTGATGAAAAATGAGCACATTGCAAATTCATTGGATTAATTCGAGCCACATGGAAAACCCATTTATCCAAACCAAGAATGATTAAGAACTAGGAAATATAGCAATTGTATATGTTTCTCATGTATTAAGTGCAGCCAAATTTGATCTATTCCTCACATGCACAACAATACAAAATTCTACCCATGACAATTGGGCATCAAATTGCAGAATTGAACCAAGCAGTTAACTAAACACCACAACAAATGAATCAAACATTAACTGAGCACCACATTGCACAATATAACATACTCCTAATAGAAGATCAATCAGTTAACCAAACCAAGCATGCTTAACAACTTGGAAATATAGCAATTGTATTTGTTTCTAATGTATTTAGTACAACCAAATTCGATTTATTTCTCACATGGTATACAATAACAGAATGCACCCACAACAATTGAACATCGCATTGCAGAATTGAACCAAACAGTTAAATAAATGCCACAACAAATGAACTAAACGTTAACTGAGCACCACATTGTACAATATATAACATACTTAGATAGTTAACTAAACCAAGCATGCTTGACAACATGGAAATATAGCAATTGTATTTGTTTCTCATGTATTTACTACAACCAAATTCAATTTATTTCTCACATGTTATACAATACAAAATTGCATCCTGAAGAATTGAACATCACATTTGTAGAATTGAACCAAACAGTTAACTAAACATGACAACTAATTAACGAAACAGTTAATAAGTGAGCACCACATTGCATGACATGTAAAACATATACACTAGAGCAACAGATTGCATGGTAAAAGTAGATAGGAGAATTCACTAGAATTTGCGAAGGAAAGGCAGGAGCAGCACATGCAACAGGTAAACGGAGCATGCTTGACAGATGTAGCTAGCAAACTAAACATAGATCCTTATAGTGAGCTAATAAGACAAGCTCTTCCTCATCGTCAGAGATATCGATGATGATTGGCTCCTTGGACATGGAAGAGGGTGAGGCCTCCACATCGTGGGTGCCCTTGTCATAGTGGTGAGTTGCCTCAGCCGCTCTGGGTACCAACCTGTTGGCTCTCAAGTTGAGGTAAGAACGGGCACGCTGAGAAACCACCTCGTAGTCTTTATCAAAGGCATCGATGGTGGCCTCGAGAAAATACCATGAACTATCATTTAAAGCAGCCAATCGCATCACCGCATTGGCGCACGAGGTGTCAACGGTGGCCACGACAATGAGGTGCTCCTCCGTGATTTGAGGGTCGGCACGAATAGGAACCATCGCGACCTCATCCGCGCGTGCCCCCACAATTTTATTATGCGCCGCCAAATGCTCCTTGAGCTCCTGGCTATATTGTGTGCACCATGGCTTAGGGCAGCGCTTATTTGGGGGAGGGGTAGGTGATTTGGGTGGAAGGTGTCACGCCGGCGGTCGGCGCATGTGGAATGTGGACGGGGGAGGAGGATGGGGGTTGGGTGTGGATTACCTGCCTGGATCAACGAGGCCGAACAACGTGAAGGAGGGTCGTCGGTGAGGAGGCGGCGCTGCAAGCCAGGAGTGAAGGTTTCAACTTGGAAAGGAAGGCGAAAACAGGGGAAATGTGGCTTTTGGTAAGGGGAAGGGGGCGGGGAGGTAGATATTTCCATAGAATCCGAAAATCTTGGATCGATGTAGTGAAAACACTAGTGCGCAAAGTGTCATCAGACACGGTCCCTTATTCAACAGTGTGTACAATATGTGAACATCACAAACGATTCATATAGCTTAACCCATGGGTGCTGAGTTTGAACATGCAAATTTTGGTGCGAATTTCCCTGGTTACAGTGGTCATCCACATCATTGCATAATTTGGGTACACAAAGGAGACTACAACACAACCACACTTCTTAATTGAACAAGTCCAGCAATTAAGCAGAGCTAGCTAACCTAAACATTATTCTAACAACTTAAAGACCGGCGCTCTTACTTAAACAAAACAGAGAGTACTACTACGGCTGGTGCTTGTGGATCTCCGCCGCGTCCTCCATGTCTAGCTCGCGCTCGACGATCTCCTAGGGAAGGGGCTCCATGACATCCATCGCACCATACTGGGCAAGCATCTCGCCATCCACGTCCGCCATCTCTTTGGAAAAGGCCACCACGAGCTGGGCGTGGGCAGGCATGGTCTGGGCTTGGACGACCTTTGTCATGGCAAGGTATGTCACGGAGGAACAAACAGATGCCTGAATGCTCTGTGATTGCCAACTCTTCAGCCGTGGGTTGCCGACCGTTGTCGGAGAAGCTTCGTTCAATTTGTGTGGTGACCGCCACGAGCTAGGCGTAGGCGGCCTCGACATGGTTGTGGGCTTCCTTCACCAGGGCTAAGGCCGCCGCTGCGGAATGGACAACTGTTGTGCCGCTCTAGCTAGTTGCTATCCCCGAGGCAGATGTTGCTGCCACCACCTGAGAAGCAACAACGACCATTTGGGCTGCCTTGTCCGCCTGGTCGTAGATTGCGGCCGAACTCACGAAGCTTGTTAGCATGCACATGGCGGCTGCGGGCGTGCTCTTGTCAGAGTGAGCCGCCGAAGTTGCCCTCGCGAAGCGGGTCCATGTCCCCATCTTTCACCGTCGATGATTGAACAGTGAAATGATATTGGGGATCGTCCTAGTGTTCTTGACATGCCGGCCATGGACTGTAGCCGACACACCTTCTCGCGTAAGCCATATGCATACTATACTTCGACGGTGCTCCATGATAGTTTGTGCTGCATCTCACATAGTTTGTGATAATAAACTATGTGCAATGTGCTTGCCTTTTCTTCTTGATTTGAATTACATAAGGGAGTCACATCGAGAAAGGAGGGTGTTTGAATTGCTAGTACTTTTATCTATAGTGAACATGAAACTATAGGTGTGTCGTCAAAAAAATTGGAATTATTTAGGGTTCATTTGGATATTTTTACACATTAACTTGATTTTCTTGACATTCAGGTGCACAATTCAAAATTAAACTACACGCACATGCTCCGGTGCACGAATATGGGTTGTAAAATCATATATGTGTCCATGGGTTGATGCTTATGTCTCATGCAAGAAATGGAGATGAATTTCAAACACCACAGCACCGTGGCTCTCCAACAAACGTTGATGTACTTGCTTTTGTAATTCTAGTAAATCCAAAACATGTGTGAAATTCATGAACCTTGGCATGCTATGATGGAATGGCATCAACATGCTGGGGTAAAAAATATTGTCCCATTTGGGGAAGGTTATGGTATAAGCTTCTCACAAACTAGAGCTTCTCACAAGAAGCCTCATGGTTCCGGTAGGGAAACGTGTCACCTTTGTGGACCAAACAATATTCATCGCCTCTTCTTGCTTTCAATTTTTTTCTGGTCTCAACATAGAGAAACAAGAGTGTTGTGTTAATTTTTGGAATTTTTCGGGGTTCGTTTGGACATTTTTATAGGGTAACTGAGTTTTCTAACCATTTTATGTGCATAATTCAAAATTTAACTACATGCACATGCTCCAGCACATAAAAATGGGTTGAAAAATCAAATGTGTGTCCTTGGTTGCAAGCTTAGGTCACATGCAAGAAATGAGATGAATATCAAACACCTTGACACTGTTGGTTGGCCGCTAACATTGAGATACATGGTTTTAAAATTCTAGTAAATTGAAAACTCGTCCGAAAGTCGTGGAAAATGACATGATATCATGGAACGACATCAACATGCCATGGTAAAAATATTGTCCCATTTGGGGCAGGTTTGGGTATAAGCTTCTCGTAATTAAGAGCTTCTCACAACAAGCCTGATGGTTTCGGTAGGGAATGTGCCACCTTTGTGGACGAAACGTTATTTGTTGCCTCTTCTTTCTTTTAAAAAGTTTCTAGTGTCAACATAGAACAACAGGAGTGTTGTGTCAATTTTTGGGATATTTTGGGGTTCGCTTGAACATTTTTATACATTAACTGAGTTTGCCATGCATTTATGTGGATAATTCAAATTTGAACTACATGCACATGCTCCAGTGCATATAAATGGGTTCAAAATTCAAATGTGTGTCCTTGGTTCCATGCTTAAGTCCCATGCAAGAAATGAGAATGAATATCAAACACCTTGCCACCATCACTCGACCGCTAACAATGAGATACATGGTTTTTAAATTCTAGTAAATCAAAAATGCATCTGAAATTTATGAAACTTGACATGCTATCATGGAATAGCATCAACATGCCGTCGTACAAATATTTTCCCATTTGGGTCAGGTTGGGGTATAGCTTCTCACAAACCAGAGCTTCTCTCAACAAGCCTCCTGGTTACGGTAGGGAACATTTCACCTTTCTGGACGAAATAATATCCATTGCCTCTTCTTGATTTCATTTTTTTCTAGTGTCAACATAGAACAACAGGAGTGTTGTCTTAAATTTTGGAATTTTCTGGGGTTTGTTTGGACATTTTTATACATTAACTGAGTTTTCTATGCATTTATGTGCATAATTCAAATTTGAACTACAGGCACATGCTTCAGTGCATATAAATTGGTTGAAAAATCAAATCTGTTCCCTTGGTTGCATGCTTAGGTCCCATGCAAGAAATGGGAACGAATGTCAAACACCTTGCAATCGTCGCTTGGCCGCAAACATTGAGATACATGGTTTTCAAATTCTAGTAAATCCAAAACTCGTCTGAAATTCATGAAACTTGGCATGCTATCATGGAACATCATCAACATTGTAAGGGCATATTTCTCGCTATGTGGTTTTGGTGATTGATGAAAATGCATTTGCGGACTAATCATGTGCATTGAGCATTTCAGATATCTCATGTCTAGGCACAAGACGATTCGATGCCCCACGGAGCCTAGTGAAGATGACGTTTCTCTATGTTTCTTTTCGGTGGATTTGAGTCGTAGGAAAGCCGTACTACTAAGAGGGGGTCCGCTTCGAAAAGCTTAGGGTGGAGTCAACATGTACACGTCTGTTCCTTTGCACCACCTTTCCTTTGCTTCTTTGGAGCACCGACCGTTTATCCGTGTGTTTACAAAATGAAGGACTCCAAGTGCTATAGTGTTGTGGCATGCGGTAGTACTGCTCAAGGGAGCACTAGTACCGCAGTGGCCCATGGTAGTACCGGCCATGGAAGTGGTAGTACTGCTCCTCAGGAGCGGTAGTACCATGGCCTCTATCCTAGCACACTGACGTGCGCGGAAGTAGGTGCGGAAGTAATTTTTTTACATCCACGGCCTACGCGGTTGTACCGTGCCGGATTTTTGCACATATTGAAACTCAGTGGAAGTAGCCACGCTGTAATTTTATTAGTCTGTGCCTTCCCAGCCTAGTCGAACCCTACCTTGCGGTAGTACCGCAAGGACGCACGGTAGTACCACTCCGGTAGTCATACCGCTCGTTGTTTTAATGCAACAGGGCCTCGTCTAGTCTCTGCCGCAGGAGCGGTAGTACCACCTCATCGAGCGAAGTACCACAAGGCCTTGTGGTAGTACCGCGAGTCTGTCCGGTAGTACCGCAGGTCGCAGGCTGATGAAATGGGTAACGGTTGGATCTTTTCCCCCACTATATAAAGGTGATCTTATTCCCCAAGTTGACTACCTCTTCCCTCCCTAAGATCCATTGTTGCTCAAAGCTCCATTTTCGTCCGATCTCTCTCCCTAGCCAATCAAACTTGTTGATTCTCTAGGGACTGGTTGAGAAGGCCCCGATCTACACTTTCACCAAGAGAAATTTGATTCCCCCCACTAATCCCTTGCGGATCTTGTTACTCTTGGGTGTTTGAGCACCCTAGACGGTTGAGGACACCGCGGAGCCATATTCCATCGTGGTGAAGCTTCGTGGTGTCGTTGAGAGCCTCCAATTAAGTTGTGGAGATTGCCCCAACCTTGTTTGTAAAGGTTCGATTGCCGCCTCCAAGGGCACCAATAGTGGAACCACGGCGTCTTGCATTGTGTGAGGGCATGAGGAGAATAAGGTAGTGGCTTCTTGGGGAGCATTGTGCCTCCACACCACTCCAATGGAGACGTACTTCCTCTCAAAGGGAAGGAACTTTGGTAACACACCCTTGTCTCCACCGGCTCCACCCTTGGTTATCTCTCACCTTTACGTGTGCTAGCTTATATTGTGTTGTATCCCTTGCTTGCTTCTGTGCTTGTTGTTGTTGCATCATATAGGTTGCTCACCTAGTTGCACATCTAGACAACCTACATTGATGCAAAGTTTAATTTGGTAAAGAATAGCTAAAAATTGTTAGTTGCCTATTCACCCCCCTAGTCAACTATATCGATCCTTTCAATTGGTATTAGAGCCTCGTCTCTTTATTAAGGACTTTACCGTCCGAAGAGTATGGTTGACACCGTAAACGGTGGGGAGGAGCACCCCGGTGTTATTCCATCCTCGTCTACGGCCGATGGGGGATCCTCTATCTCTCGCAAGAAATTCAATCCGGCTTTGGACACATTGAAAACCTCCAAGACGACTAAGGTCAAAGGCATGTTTAAGGAGTTTCATGATGGTCTTAAATTATGCACCGCACTATTGGAAGTGGTCGATCCCACTAACAAGGTGACGGATGCTAAATCATATAAGGGGGAAGCTACTTGTCACAGCCCTAGCTCAGCCACTGTTGCCTTTACTTGATCTTCATGTCATCATGTTTAAAATTCAAATAAACTTGAAATGGGGATGACAGAAACCCCCATCACCACTTAAATTAACTAGGGTTACTAAAATACTTTTTCAATGAACCTGAAATGCCCTTCTAAAATGTTCATCATCTTTTCCTTGGTCTAGAACCTCTATAAAAAATAGTTCACATTTTTCTAGGATACCAAAGGGTCATTGAATTAAATCATATGGCATTTGAAATGACTTATATGGAGTTTGAATTTGAACCTTGTGTTCAAATCAAGTTCATTTAAACTGTTGCTAGCTGCATTAGCTCAAATCACAGCATATTGCCTTGTCATGATCATGCATCATACTGTTGCATTGCATTGATTGTGTTCCCTCTTATTTGCTGGTGGTGGTTCCCTCTCGGTAGACGTATGTTTCCGACGTTGTGATCGTTGTCACTGATGAAGAGCAGTGCTATCTTCAGAAGTGCGAGGCAAGCAAAACCCCCTTGTTCACTCTGATACAATCCCGCTCTCTTGTTTCTGCTCTCTTTTACTGCATTAGGACAACAACAATACATGTGTTACATGCTGCGGAAGTTGAACCCCTTTTCCTCTGCATGACCTGTCATTGCCACAGTAAATAGATGAAACCCACTAGCATGAGTAGGAGTTGTTTGAGACATGATCTGCCTACTCATTCATGCTTGTTTGTCATGCCTGCTATTGCTTAGAGTTGTGGCAGGTCTGATTCATCGGGGATGAATTAGAATGTTGTGAAACATGTCCTACTGTTGAGAGCTAAGTGTGTGAACACAATTTGGTAAAGGTAGCGGTGAGAGGCCATGTAGGAGTACATTTGTCATATTGAAACCGTCCTCAGGAACTGAGTTCTGTGTCTGTGATCCAAGACAATTACTACCACACATTGGGCTCCGGGCACTCCAAGCTCTCTCGACTTATAAATCAACTCGATCTCTGTCCAGGAGTTGCAACTAGTTTCTGGTATTTGTAGGTTGTGTTAGTAGTCTACCAAGTGGCACCTGGTACAGGTGTGGTTGGGTCAGACTAGGCACCGTGGCCGGGTATGCCAAGCGTCGCCCGTTTGGTGGGCTTGGAACCATGTACATATAGTTTGGGTCCATGAGCGACACCCCGGCCGGATCTCCTTGCAGATGGAACCTGAATAGGCGATAAACCTGGACTAGAGACTTCTGTGGTTATTTAGGTCGTGGCCGACACCCTCGCCAGGCTTCCGCTTGAAGGTTGCCGAGATACATGACGTGTACATGGCGGTAAGTCGAGAGAGCGTGTGTGAAGAAGTACACCCCTGCAGGGTTAACATGATCTATTTGAATAGCCGCATCTGCGGTAAAGGACTATTGGGTTGCTTATACAGCTCATAGACAAGTGAAAGTGGATACCCCAAAATGCGCAAGATAACCGCGAGTGCTATGGATGGCGTTCTCGTAGGGAGACAGGAGCGAATCCATAGTGGTGTATTGATATGGTGAATATGTGGACTCATGTGCGCCACCTCAAAAGAGATACTTGCAGTCGTAGTTCAGAATAGCCACCGAGTAAAAGCTGGCTTGCTGCAGTTAAACTCCACCATCCCCATTGTTGATACTGATGCATATGTAGCTAGTTCTAATGTAAGTCTTGCTGGGTACATTTGTACTCACGTTTGCCTATTTTATGTTTTTGCAGAGAGACTTTAGTCTCGCTAGTAGTCCTGTGTGGACTTTGACATTTAGCTTGTTACCTCGGCTACGATCTTGTACCCTTGGAGTGATCCTGTAGATAGTCAGGCTTCTCAGCCCTTTTCATTTGTAGTTATCTGTACTCGGACATGTATGCTTCTACTTCTTGTATGCTCTGAATGCTGGGTCATCAGATCCATGTTTGTAATTTCTTGCTCCTCGGAGCCTAATGAATAAATACTCTGAGTCGTAGAGTTTCGTTGTGATGCCGTGTTGTATTTGCACATATCGAGCATATTGTGTGTATGTTATTGAAATGCTTGGTATGTGTGGGATCTGACAACATAGTTGTTTATTCTTGGTAGCCCCTCTTACCGAGAAATGTCTCCTAGTGCTTCCACTGAGCTATGGTAGCATGCTACTGCTCTGGAACACTTAGGCTGGACGGCATGTGTCCTTCTTCGTTCCTGTGTCTGTCCCCTTCCGGGAAATGTCACGTGTTGTTCCTTTAAGTCCTTGTAGCTTGCTATGACTTGGGTTCATACGTTGTTGATCAACACGTTCGTTGTTGGGTTATATATGCCTGTCCTTGTAAGTTAGCGCTAGCTTGGGTTTATGACTGGTCATGTCGGCCTGGGTTCTTTGTCATATGGATGCTAGAGGCACTATCATATACGTGAGCCAAAAGGCACAAATGGTCCCGGACCAGGTAAGGTGGCACCCATGGGAATACCGCGCGTGAGGCCGCAAAGTGATATGATGTGTTACATGCTAGATCGGTGTGACTTAGGATCGGAGTCCTGGCAACTTTGGTATCAGAGCCTGACTGCCTGTAGGATTACCAAGCCCAACTAGTCAAAGTTGAGTCTAGAAATTCTTTAGTTATATAAGGGGATTGTTTGTTGACGGGAACATAAGGATCTTTTTACTTCTTATACCTTATGCCCTTCTGATCTGAGCCATCCTATATTTCCTACGGGGTTAAGGAACTAGGTTTTCTCTTCTTTTTATCAGGATCACGTGTTACTAATCCTTAGACTTATAAGATTGGTGAATTCAAGCCTCAGTTCAGTCTCTAGTACTGTTGTATGTTGACCGTTGATCTTGGAACCTTGATATTATGATGATTGAGTGGTTATGCCACCATTTTGTAGGATGTCTCAAATCTTTTCGAGCATTTACATCCTTATGTTGTCCGAGTCATCCCAAGTTTCTAAATAGTCTGATGCATTTGCAAATCCCTTCCTCCTTTTTCCGATGTCCCTTTGGGCCAGATTAACCACACTAATTAGTGAGTTGAGGTACTCTATTGCCTCGACGTATATGTTGGAGCTATTATTATGACCCTAGGTGTATGTCGGGGATGCTGATTCCACCAACACCTATGGGGACAGGGCCCCTTT
>NC_041391.1:515375569-515428387 GCF_002162155.2 Triticum dicoccoides
CACAAAGAGCGGATCGAGGCGGTACACGCGAGCGGTTTTTACCCAGCTTCGGGCCGCACGGATGCGTAAAACCCTACTGCTGCTTGTTTGTGTGTATTGAATTCTTGCTCAGGAGCGACGGACGCTGCCAGACTGAGCGTGAGAGTGTTCTTGGTGTTGAATGAGCCGAACTGGCCGAACTAGCTGAACCCTTTCTACGTTGCGCCTGGGCCTCCTTTTATACTCTCAAGGGGTCACCGACAGGGGGCAACGTAGACAAGAAGGGTAAAAATGGAAAAGGATGCGGTAGGTGCAGCTACCGCTACTGTGGATACAGTGCACCATACCTAACTCTGACGGCAGGGGACAAGGGCATTAAATGCCTGTCTGAGTTGCTTAAACAGTGCAAAAAGTGACCGTTAGGAGCGCCACCGTTTGCCACGATGGCCTTCTCTTCATCTCCGCTTGCCACCTCGCACCCCTAGCTGCACAGCCTCCTGCCACGTGTGTTTGGGAGAGTCCTAGAGCGACACGTTAGCAGGTGTGCTGGAGCGCAGGCACGAAGTGGGGGTTTCCCGCGGCAAGCTCCTTGCCGCGGTCGTCGTCTTGTCGTGTTTGGGAGCTTGTCGCTCACCGGGCCTTGCCGGGCCACAGGACGCGTCACGGCAAGCTTCCTTGGTATGCCTTGAGTGGCCTTCCCGGCAAGCTCCTCTTGCCGGGGTCTTGTCTCTTCCCGGCAAGCTCCTCTTGCCGGGGCCTTGGTTTGAGTACTTTGTTCTTGAATGGTCTTCAAGGGAGCCACGGAGGGTCTTGGCGGTCACCCGACAAGCCTTGCCGCGGGATGCTGCGACTGCCCGTGCACAAGTTCGGTCTACTAGGGTACCCCTACTCTAGTACACCGACAGGAGCCCCCGGGCCTGGGCCATACACGGTGCCGAGCGCTGTTGGGCCAGGCCCAAAACAGTGCACGGGCACGCGCGGCCTAGGTCACGCCGCATATCTCTCTGCTCCCACCGCGCACGCCCAGAACGGCACGCGTCAAATGCGGCGTCGTGGGTGACGCGGGCGGCATGCGCGGGGCTAAGCCCCTCGACCATGCGTCAGGCCACGATGATGGGGACGGTTCACGCCCTCCTCCCTAAACGGAGGTAGGCGTGGGGGCGTGTTGCATTTACTGGACGGGGCCGGTGCGCGGCTTTCGGGACGTCCACTCCCCGCGACCATGGGGCGGAGCGAGGCCGCCGCACCCGTCGCCTTGGTTCGCTGAGCGGGGCGGCCGAGCCCCCACCTCGCTCCTTTATAAAGAGCGGGAGGGGAGCACAGGAAACCGCACTCTCTCATCTCCTCCTTTCTTCAGCTTCTGCTCCCCTTTCTCTCATTCGCCATGGAGAAAGGGAAACCCGGCCCTTCATCGGTGGCGGCGAGGGTCGCCGCCAGACAGCGCATCTCTCCATCTTCCGCGCCCGTGGTGGCAGAGCCAGCCATAAGGGGAAGAGGGAGGGGGCGAGGTCGCGGACGAGGTCGAGGACGAGGTCGAGGCGCTCGGGGAAGAGGCGGACGGGGCGGCGCATCAGCTTCACCTCCGCCGGCGGCTCCTCCCCCCACGGCGGTCCATATAGGGGACCACCCTTGCGAGTTCTTCGTCAGGCTGCGCCGGGCACCTCATCATCGCCTCCGGCTTCCAGCTCCATTTGCGCGCGCGATGGAGTTGGACCCGCCCGAGACACTGAGACTGCACATGAGGGGCTGTGGGATCAGCGGCACGCGAGTCCGCGTTGCATTCCCAGCCCCTAATGTGATGTATCTTGATCGAGGGTGGAAGACGTTCGCCCGCATCCACAGCTTGATGGAGGGGTTCACCCTCCATTTTAAGTTGATGGAGGGCGATCTCCTCTCCGTCAAGGTCTTCGGGTGCTTCGGCACTCGGGCGAAGTGCTGCGTGGACAGCTCCTCCGACAGCAAAGGCTCCTCCTCGAGCGAGAGTGACGAGGAGGAGAGCGACAACAACGACGAGGGTAGCAGGTCCGACTAGGCATCGGGCGCCGCTTTGCGCGGCACCGGCGGCCCCATCATCCATGTCGCCGCCTCCTTGAACTCCCCGGGGTCGTCTCCTTGGGCGGCTGGCGCAGGGAGGCTGCGGAAGGGGAAGAGGGCTGGCGACATGGCCGTCAGGTCGGAGTACGGGGGCGTGGTGCCCTCGACAGCGTGCTGACGTCCTGCCGCCCCGTCTTCGAGCCCCGCTTCCGGCGCCGCCATCGCCGTCCAGCCTTCGGACGGCCCCCGGGATGTTCTCTTGGTGTCTTCTGGCACCCGTAGCTCGCCTAGGCACTCCTTTTGCCCTTTTCGCCTCCTTGACCTGCCTCCTGAGGAGAGGGACAGGAAAGGGATTACGGGCATCTTATCTTTTTAATTTGTAAGCCTTCGGGCCTTAGCTGTATCTAGAACTTGTAATCCTCTCTTTCATGTTTTTCATCCTCTATGGGCTGTACCTGAGTGGGACGTTTTTTAATGAAAAGGGGATGCTTGCCGGGTTATTTATCTCGTGAGTTGAACCCACGTCAAGGAGCAAACCCTTGGTGTCCCTCGGACAGACATTTCATCTCCCGGCAACAAGCCCTGCCGCCTTCCCACGTCGCTCGACCTTTCTCACGCCTTTGACGGAGGCGGGAACGAGGTGGGTGCGGTCTCCTCGTTTCATCCCTTTGCTGCCGCGACTACGACCAAACTTGGCCCCGGGAACGAGCCCCAGGGCCTAGAGTTGAGGGAGCACGGTAGTTTTCGGGAAGAAACGCGGTTTCGCATTCCCCAGTCCATAAGAGGATGCATGATGAGGGATGAAAGACTTATCTGATATTGCAGCCCCCGGCAACTCTGGTTTGCCGTGGACGATTCTTGGCACTCGCAGCCCCCAGCGATACTGGCTCGCCGGGGCCCAGGTGCCGTCTGTTTTCTTCTTCTCTTGTCGCTGCCAGTCATGCCATGGGAACACTTTATTAGAGGCGCGACAAGTTATTTTTGTAATATAACTCTATCTTAGGCAAAAAATTGCTGTGTTACTTCCTTTACTCGACTCTTGGCTTTGTATGGTTCCGCCCTACGCTTTCTAGGGAAACTTGCCGGCGCAGGTACCCTTGCCGCGAGCGCCGAGTGCGGAACTTCAGCAGCCTGCTGGTGGGGTCGCTACCGACAAGCAACCTTGTCGCAACTAGTTGCAGCTCACTTAAGTTGTTGAGCGGACTCGAAACAACGTAAGGGCGCTAGCGGCTCACTTAAGTTGCTGAGCGGACTCAAAGCAAAGTAAGGGCGCTAGCAGCTCACTTAAGTTGTTGAGCGGACTCGAAACAAAGTAAAGGCGCAACTAGCTACAAGTTGGTTCCTCCGCGCACAGGTTTTCCATACAAAGCACGGTCGTTCAAGGAAAATAACTCGAAAACTTAAAAAAAGATTGCTCAAGCTTTGGCAACTTAGCTTTTTTGTCGTCTGCTTCCCGGCAAGGAGAAACTTTTTTGAACGGCCTGGTCCACACCATTATCTTCTCCTTCCCCCCGGTAAACCTTGTGGGCGAGGGAACCTTCCTTCTTTTGAGAAAGAAACAGAGAAATAAAGTAATGATATGGAGCCTTGGGCTCGTTATTGCTTACCGGGGTCTAGTGCTGCACAAAGTGTCAGATAACATATGCGAAAAAGGATTATAGCATAAAAAACTGACAAGATGTGCGGGGCACATGAGCTTTACTGGTGCACGGGGTCTGCGCCCGGCTTTGTACAAAGGATTACATGCAACAGCGGCAAGACTTGTACAAAAGGTGGTTCCGGAAAAGCTTTCGGCAACCGCGCCTTACGGGTAAAACTTACGAAGATGTTCAATGTTCCAGGAGTTGCTCACCGGAATGCCATCTTCGATCTCAAGGCGGACAGCGCCGGGCCTAGTGACTCGTTCCACCCGATAAGGGCCTTCCCACTTTGGCGTCAACTTGATGGAATTCTTGGCGGACTGAACACGCCGAAGAACAAGGTCGCCTTCCTCGAAGCTCCTGGCTTTAACTTTGCGGCTATGGTAGCGACGCAAAGCTTGCTGGTAGCGAGCGGCTCGCACAGCAGCCTGGAGACGGTCTTCCTCAAGGAGCAGCGCGTCATCTTGTCGTAGCTGCTCTTGCTCGAGCTCATCATAAGCGAGCACTCAAGGTGACCCATAAACGAGTTCCGTGGGGAGAACTGCCTCTGCTCCATAGACTAGAGCAAAGGGTGTCTGGCCAGTGGCTCGATTTGGCGTCGTCCTGATCGACCAGAGAACCACCGGCAGCTCCTCGATCCAGTTTCTTCCGCACTTGTGCAGCCTGTCGAAAGTTCTGGTCTTGAGGCCTCGCAGCACTTCAGCATTTGCCCTCTCCGCTTGACCGTTGCTTCTCGGGTGAGCAACAGAAGCGAAGCAGACCTTGGCGCCAAGATCTTGGACATACTGCATGAAGGTGCGGCTCGTAAATTGCATGCCGTTGTCGGTGATGATCCTGTTAGGAACCCCGAAACGGCAAACAATCGACCTGAAGAACTTGACTGCTAACTGTGCTGTCACATTCCTCACTGGTTCCACTTCCGGCCACTTGGTGAACTTGTCGATTGCAACGTACAAGAACTCAAAGCCCCCGACAGCTCGGGGGAAGGGGTCGAGGATGTCGAGCCCCCAGACCGAAAATGGCCAGGATAAAGGGATCGTCTGGAGAGCTTGAGCTGGCTGGTGTATCTGCTTGGAATGGAACTGGCACGCTTCACACTTGGTTACTTGTGCAGTTGCATCCTGGAGGGCTGTCGGCCAGAAGAAGCCTTGTCGGAATGCTTTGCCGACAAGCGCTCTTGCGCCAATGTGGTGACCACATATGCCTCCAAGTATCTCTGCCAACAGCTGTTGTCCATCTTCCCGGCGAATGCACTTCAATTTCACACCGTTGAGTCTTATTCTGTACAGTGTGTTGTCGACAAACTTGTACATACTTGACTGCCGGGCTACTCTTTCAGCTTCTTCTTGCTCTTCGGGAAGCTCTCCTGTCTGAAGGAAATGGACAATCTGCTGCGCCCATGCTGGAGCTTGTGGCTCGACAACAAGGACTAAAGGCGTATCTGTTGCTGCGGGAACATCCGCTTCTACGGCAAGAACCTGCGGCTCTGCCGGAGCGTGATATTCCCCGGCAAGCTCGCCGGAGCAAAACTTGTCGGGAGCGTCTGCTTCAACAGAACAAACCAAGAGGTTCGCCGGAGCAGACTGCTCCTCAGCACTCTTGGCGTCGATCTTCGGGACCTTCTTGGTGGCGGCTTCGGGAAGCTTTGCCGGAAAGTAGTCACCAGAAACCAACTTCCTCTTCTTATTCTGCCCAGTTGATGGTGTCACGGATGGTTGAGTCAGCTTGAGCACAAAGATCCCTGGTTCCACAGGTAACTTTAGTGCAGCGCACTTTGACAGGCCATCAACAATGTCGTTCTGAGCTCGCGGAACGTGTTCCATTTGCAGGCCGTCAAAGTGTGCTTCTAGCTCTCTCACTTCATCAACATAAGCTTCCATCAATGGACTCTGGTAGTTCTTGTTCACTTGGCGGACGACAAGTTGCGAGTCACCCCTTACAATGAGTTTCTTGATCCCAAGGTCGGCTGCGATTCTGAGGCCGGCAAGCAAACCCTCATACTCTGCAGTATTGTTCGTTGCTTGCTCCTTGGGAAAGTGCATCTGGACTACGTACTTGAGGTGCTCTCCGATGGGTGCGATAAGCAGCACGCCAGCGCCGGCGCCTTGCAGCGAGAAGGCACCATCAAAGTACATCAGCCACTCTTTGCTTGTCTCCTTGACGGGGATGCTCGTCTCTAGAATTTCTTCATCAGGAGTTGGCGTCCACTCTGCTATGAACTCTGCCAATGCCCTGCTTTGGATCGTTGCAGCGCTCTCAAACTTGAGGCCAAAGCTTGACAGTTCCAATGCCCACTCGACAATCCTGCCTGTTGCTTCTGGATTCTGCAGTATCCTCTTCAGCGGAAAGCGAGTGACAACTATGATCTCGTGTGGCTGGAAGTAATGGCGCAGCTTTCTCGAGGCCATGAGAAGGCCGAAAAGCAATTTTTGCACACCAGAGTACCTCGACCTAGCCCCCTGGAGAAGGGAGCTGACAAAGTAAACTGGGCGGTGCACCATCTTCTTCTGCACCTCCTTGCACGTCTGCGCAGATTCAACTTTGTCGGGACCAGAGCTTGTCGGAGAAGCCCCCTGCTTGTCGCTGGATTCACTTGCCGCGGTTGCTAGCTCATCGTCCGCCTCCCTCTCCGCTACTAACGCAGCACTAACCACTTGATTGGTTGCCGCTAGGTACAGCAGCAACTTCTCTTGTGGCTTAGGTGCGACAAGTATTGGAGTGGAGGACAGGTACCTCTTCAAGTCCTGCAGTGCGGCCTCCGCTTCCGGAGTCCATTTCATTGGACCTGCCTTTTTCAATATTTTGAAAAATGGCAGGGCGCGCTCAGCAGACTTAGAGATAAACCTGCTGAGAGCAGCCACGCAACCGGCAAGCCTTCGCACATCCTTGATGCGCTTCAGTGCTTCAATCTGCTCGATGGCCTTGATCTTGTCGGGGTTGGCTTCAATTCCCCGCTGAGACACAAAGAACCCGAGAAGCTTGCCGGAAGGGACTCCAAACACGCACTTCTCGGGATTGAGCTTGAGGTTGATCTTGAGCAGATTTGCAAAAGTTTCATCTAAATCTTGGATCAGGGTAGCCTTGTCCTTGCTCTTGACCACTATATCATCCATGTAGGCTTCCACATTTTTGTGTATCTGTGTCTGAAAAGCGACATGGACTACCCTTGCAAATGTTGAACCAACATTCTTCAACCCAAAGGGCATCCGTATAAAACAGTATGTTCCGCAAGGGGTGATAAATGCGGTTTTTTCCTCATCTTCTTCTGCCATGAAGATCTGATGGTATCCTGAGTATGCATCAAGAAATGAAAGCAAATCACATCCAGCTGTGGAGTCAACAATCTGGTCAATGCGCGGCAAGGGAAATGGATCTTTGGGACAAGCTTTGTTGACATCAGTGAAGTCTATACAAAGCCTCTATTTCCCGTTTGCCTTGCGCACGACTACAGGATTGGCCAACCACGTGGGATGGAGCACTCCTCTGACAAGGCCTGCTGCTTCCAATTTCCTGATCTCTTCTGCAATGAACTCTTGGCGCTCCACCGCTTGCTTCCTGACTCTCTGCTTGACGGGCTGTGCATGAGGACAGACGGCAAGGTGGTGCTCGATTACTTTCTTGGGAACACCGGGGATATCAGACGGTTGCTATGCAAACACGTCGACATTTGCCCGCAGGAAAGCAACGAGCACGCTTTCCTATTTGGGGTCAAGCGTGGCACTAATGGTGAAGGTACCACCAGTGCCGTCCTTCTTGGCGGGCACCTTCTTGGTCTCAGGCGGAGCTGCCATCGTCTTCTTGCACTTGCAGGTGGAGCTCGATGGTGCGTCCTCGACGGTAGCGCAGCACTCCGAAGAGGTGCGCTTGCCGGAGTGGGCATCAGAGCTCTTGCCGGACTTTGTCTTCTTCTTCCCCCCGGGAGCTTCAGCGGCAAGTATGTTGTGATCAGTTGCGGCTGCTGCTTCCCGGTAGATTTTGTCGGCGCAGATAAGGGCATCCTTCTTGTCGCGGGGGACAGAGATGACACTTATCGGGCCTGGCATCTTGAGGATGTTGTATGCATAGTGAGAGGCTGCCATAAACTTGGCGAGCGCTGGACGGCCAAGGATCCCATTGTAGGGCAATGGAAAATCGGCAACGTCAAATATGACCCTCTCAGTTCTGAAATTCATCTTGCTGCCAAATGTGACCGGCAGCGTGATCTTTCCCTTCGGCTTGCTTCTTCCCGGGCTGATTCCTTGGAATGTGCCGGTCTCCTCGAGCTCGCTGTCAGGGATCTGGAGTTTCTGAAGGACCGCGGAGGAGATCAGATTCAAGCCGGCCCCGCCATCAACTAGCATCTTCGTGACCTGGAGGTTGCGGATAGTTGGTGAAACCAACATCGGCAAGCACCCGACCGCAGTTACGCGATCAGGGTGATCCTCAATGTCGAAGATGATAGGCGTGCTGGACCATTTCAGAGGCTTGCGTGACTCTAAGGATGGCTCTGCTGCATTCACTTCCCGCATCCACTGCTTGAGTTGGCGGTGCGAAGTATGCAGAGAAGCACCAACGTCAATGCACAGGACCTCTGTGGCTTTCTAAAATTCCTGCTCGTCGGCCTCGTCATCATCCATGTCTTCGTCATCGTCGTCATCTTCATCCTTGTCATGGCCGCGGGGAGGTCTGTCTCCTTGCCGCTGCTTGGCCTTTCCAAGGCGTCCTCCTCGGCCGAGACGTTTCTTGCCGGATCCACCAGCACCTTCCTGGGCCTTCTCCTTGTCGCGCCGCTTGTACTCAGCTTTCTGTAGCTCAACTAGCTGCTCAACCTTCTTGCAATTCTGGAGATCGTGACCCCTGGTGCGGTGGATCTTACAATACTGCTTGCCGGAGCCGTCCTGCTTGTCGGCGGCCGCCACAGGCTGGGCCTCCTTGTCGGAGCCACCAGCTTTAGCTTCCTTGGCGCCACCTCCGTTGCCGGTTTGCTCGACAGCTAGCACTTCCTTGCCCTTTTTCCTTCTGTTGTTCCGCCGCTGGCCTTTCCTTGTCGGGGCGGCATCCTCACTGTCAGATCCTCCTGCTCCTGTATCCTCTCCGGGGAGCCTCCTCCCCTCTTCAGCGCGTGCACACTTGTCGGCCAGGGCATAAAGCTCACTGACGTCTCTGATCTTACACATCGCCATCTCCTCCCTCATCCTTCGGTTTCGCACGTTCTGATGGAACGCGCTAATGATCGCGGCGGGGTGGACGTCTGGGATGTTGTGCTGTACACGGCTGAATCTCTGAATGTACTTGCGCAGTGGCTCTCCTTCCTTCTGGGCGAGCAGATGAAGATCGATTTCTTGGCCATGTGGTTTGTGGCCGCCTGTAAAGGCGCCGACAAACTGATGGCACAGATCAGCCCAGGAGGATATGGAGTTGTCCGGCAAGTGCATGAGCCAGGATCTGACATTGGGCTTGAGTACCAGCGGGGAGTAGTTGGCAAGGATCTTGTCGTCCCGTCCCCCGGCAGCCTGCACCGTGATGGTGTAGATGCTGAGAAACTCCAACGGATGCGTCTTGCCGTCGTACTTCTCTGGTACGTCTGGTTTGAAATTCTTTGTGCTGGGCCACTGGACTTGCCGCAGCTCACGGGTGAATGCAGGACAACCTACCGCGTACGGCAGATCGCCTGGTTCCCATGGCGCATGCATGTCAACAGAGGGCCCAGCGCGCTTGTCGGATTGACGTCGCGCTTCTCTTTGGCGCTCGATGCGGGTTCGAGCGTCTTCTTGTTGTCGTTCATGGAGAACTTGGCGCTGGTCGCGACGAGCTCGTGGGTCCGACGACGCGGTGGAGCCGCTGTCGGGGTGGACCCGGCGAGTCGGCGACTTTGGCCTTCGTAGTGGAGAGTGCATGGAAGTCGCACCTCCCCCGGTCTTGTTGCCATCGACTCGCGTCCGGTTGTCCTGCCGCGGCAGCGAGGCGCTTGGTTGCCGTGCAGTGTCGCCGTTGGCGAAGCCGATGAGGCTCTGGATAGCGGCCCTCCATTCGTCGGTCTTGTCCGCCGTCGGAGGATAATCTAGGAGTAGCTGGGCCCGCGCCAAGGCTTCCGCCGGCGTGGTGGGCGGCAGCGGTGAACGGTGCGAGGAGCGGGACATGCTCGGACTCCTAACCAAGTTAGAAGGAGCAGAGTTCCGTCCAGGCGACCGCACCTCACTGGGGCCAGCCTGCTGGCGTGCATGCTGGTCTTGAATGCCACGCGAACCACCAGCTTGATCTTGGGCCAGCGGACGTATGGTGTTGCGAACGCTATGACGCTGCTGGTCCCGCGCCTCCTGAGATGGGCGCGGTGGGCGTATGGACGCCGAGGTCTGCGCGGCCTTGTCCTTGGACTTGGCAGCGCTGTGGGCACCCTCGTCGATGTCCATTCTTCCACCGGCGTCCACTCCACCGTCCGCCTGCTCCGGAGGCGGTGGAAGCGACGCAGACGGGGCTGTTGCCCCCGAAGCCTTCTTCTTCGGTGGCATGTCGATGAAGACGATGAAGATTTAGCTCGCGTGCACGCCGGATCGGGTTCGCACGATCTCGACGCCCCCTACCTCTAGCGCCGGAGATGTCGGGGATGCTGATTCCACCAACACCTATGGGGACAGGGCCCCTTTCGGTTCGGCGGGGGGCGGAGGTCGCACAAAGAGTGGATCGAGGCGGTACACGCGAGCGGTTTTTACCCAGCTTCGGGCCGCACGGATGCGTAAAACTCTACTGCTGCTTGTTTGTGTGTATTGAATTCTTGCTCAGGAGCGACGGACGCTGCCAGACTGAGCGTGAGAGTGTTCCTGGTGTTGAATGAGCCGAACTGGCCGAAATAACTGAACCCTTTCTACATTGCGCCTGGGCCTCCTTTTATACTCTCAAGGGGTCACCGACAGGGGCAACGTAGACAAGAAGGGTAAAAATGGAAAAGGATGCGATAGGTGCAGCTACCGCTACTGTGGATATAGTGCACCCTACCTAACTCTAACGGCAGGGGACAAGGGCATTAAATGCCTGTCTGAGTTGCTTAAACAGTGCAAAAAGTGACCATTAGGAGCGCCACCGTTTGCCACGATGGCCTTCTCTTCATCTCCGCTTGCCACCTCGCACCCCTAGCTGCACAGCCTCCTGCCATGTGTGTTTGGGAGAGTCCTAGAGCGACACGTTAGCAGGTGTGCTAGAGCGCAGGCACGAAGTGGGGGTTTCCCGCGGCAAGCTCCTTGCCGCGGTCGTCGTCTTGTCGTGTTTGGGAGCTTGTCGCTCACTGGGCCTTGCCGGGCCACAGGACGCGTCACGGCAAGCTTCCTTGGTATGCCTTGAGTGGCCTTCCCGGCAAGCTCCTCTTGCCGGGGTCTTGTCTCTTCCCGGCAAGCTCCTCTTGCCGGGGCCTTGGTTTGAGTACTTTGTTCTTGAATGGTCTTCAAGGGAGCCACGGAGGGTCTTGGCGGTCACCCGGCAAGCCTTGCCGCGGGATGCTGCGACTGCCCGTGCACAAGTTCGGGGTACTAGGGTACCCCTACTCTAGTACACCGACAGTGTATCACCTAGTAATTTTTCCATGAGTTTTTATCCACAGTGTGATGATTCTGGCCATTATTCTCGAAAGCATCCTGTGATGCCATTTAGTAGTAGGTATTCTACTCCTGGGTTTTTGAGCCCAAGATTCACCCTACTTACCTCCTGTTGATAGTGTTGCTCGTTCCTTTAGGATATTAGTAACCTTTGCGATAGGCCTCGATGGCCGTGGTATTTCTTTCTCCCAAATACGATGAACTATTTATGGCAGAAGTTCCTCGTTGAACCGAAAGATCACAACCAGAGTGCTCTTGACGAGTTCTTGATTCTATATTGTGACTCTACCAGTTCTAGCTTTCTGCATGGGTTATCCGGAAGAAATATCTTGAACTCGTTCGACATGCTAATCCATGCATCCATAACTCAGAAAATCGTATGTTCTTTTGAGTTGTCCCTCTTTAGTTGTTTCCTGTCCCTCGTCTATCAATTGTTAGTCAAGAGTGATTATGCATTCGTGTTATCGATGCCTATTTTTTCTGTGGTTTGACAAGGCATTCTATTCCTGAATGACTAGGAGAAACAAACTCCAGAACCTCATCCATATATAGGATTGGGTCAAAGTAGTTGTACTCCATAGATCAAAATGAGAATCCAGCGTTTGTTCTATTCTACCTTGGAGTATTACCATCTTTATATCAAGAATATCATGGGATTACACATCACCCTATGAACTCTTGATACAGTGATACATCTCGCCTCATTATTCATTTCTCGGTTCCCGTGTTGTTGCAACCAGAATGTCGACAGGTGAACTATGATGTGTGAAATCAATACTTCTAGCAACCCCGTTGCTTGGTAGTTAAAGTACAATAATCTCATTCTTAGCGTGTTGGTCTGAATCACCATTCTAAGATTGATCGTGCTACGTCCACTTTCCTGATGCACTTTTTGATTGATGAGTTAGGATTGTGTCAATCCCTCGTTCTTTTGATCATATCGTCTTGCCCTGAAAAGCAAGATTGTTCTCGAGCTTAGTAACATATTGGTGGTTCATGATTTTCCGAATATATTCTCGTAAGTATCACGCGGTCGTCACCTGACCGCTATGTTGAGTTCGTGATCAAGTTGGTTTTTCTTGTAAACCACCCTTTCTCCAAGAATCTGTGTCGGATACCCTGAGCTAGGTGGTTAAGCTAAACAACAACCTAGAGAGTTGGAAGGTAAAAGCTTACCTGACTTAGTTTATCCCCAAGGGTTATCTTTATTGTGTGTGTGTGTTGAAGAAAGATGATATCCTCGTCAATTGGTCCTCGTGATCAGTGATTGGATCTATTGTCCTGTCCAAATCTTGCTTTGAGTATGGGCTATCATCAAATCAAATCAGAACCAACGATATTCATAATGTTGTCTTACTCGTGGTTGTTTCCTCGAGCATACACCATTATATCTTTTGAGTCTGACCAATGCCATCACCTTGTTCACTTAATTGTAGAACTCCATCTATATGGAAGCCTGGATGAATTGTTGTTGAGCTCATCGACAACATTCTTACCTTCTCCATGCTTTTGTTGGACATTAAGCTAGTATTGGAAACTTTTGTAAGCATTATCTTCATGTCCCGTGCATGAAGCATATGATGGATGAGAGAAGTGTGTTCCTCTAATTCACGTGTAACTGATGTAAGTTGTCACCGTGAATTCAAGAAGGATTGTTTTTGTTTCCTCTAGAATCGATCCAAGTTAGTCATGCCTATGTGCAAAGTACTCTATGGTTTGCTAGGTTGGCCTCCTCCATTCTATATGTGTTCCTAGCACACCAAGCCACTGATTGACTTGATCAAGGATAAGAAGTTCATCAATAAGTGCACAAGGACTTCGATATCCTTGATGATGGTTCCCTACCAGAACTCGGTAGTGTTTTGTTGTAAGATTACCATGTGGTCATGTTTGTATGGGACAGCATGTTCATATGTGTGTAGCGGAACCAGCTCATGTTTTGGAGCTTGCTATTGTAGTTCATTCTTCGAGAATCTCGCAACGCCACCTCGTCGATTCGTGTTGCAAATTTTCATTTTTCTTTCTAGATTTGATGAGTCTGGAATATCCTGACACCAGCCAGATCTGAATCTCAGGTGGATATGATGGTTGGAACATTTTCCAAGGACTATAATATTGGTCTCTCTGTAACCCGGTAAAGTGGATGTCGTGGCCAACACACCCAGCCGGAAGACCTATTATTGTAGTATCTTGATTGAGGAAGTTGGCCACCTCCCCATAAGGATTCCGTAGGATTTACCTCCGTTGTTTTCCTTATGGATTCTTGTGCTTCCGAAGTCTGACCCTTTTATTTGATGATCTAGATACCAAACCATATCAATAAATGGGTTACGCTAGCACATCAAGGAGAACATTAGAAGCGGAGTACTAAATGTCTCTCGGTCGATCATCCAGATTTTGTTTCGTTGGCCTCGCTAAGGTGAAATCTGAGAAGGTGTTATCTTCCTTTGCATTTGCATCGTCCATCACTGTTCATCATGCTAGTATGTTGTGTTGCCAGGATCCTTGACACGGATGTTGGTAAAACCTTGATGAATATGGAAATGCTCAAGTTCTTGAGAGTACGCGCAAGCAAAATCATCCCTTGAGTTGTCTTCAACAAGGTAATCCACATCATCTATTCTAGTCTGGGTATGCCATTCCTTTGCACTCCGCCAAACGATTGTTGGTAAACTGCCTTAGGCTGTTCTAGAGAGTTTCAATGATCCAGGTATCAAAAGTAATTCTTTTTGCCACTTAAGGGAATAATCTACTAGACACCTTCCCTAAGATGCCCCATTATGGAAACATGGCAGATAACTTCTCGCTATTTTGAAACCTTCGTCAAATTGTTTCTTCCGTCCTTTCCGATGTGTGTTTTGCCTCTCGGCTCAAGAGATGTTTCTATGTCTCATTTCGTGAGTTGATCTTGTGATCATTAAGATGGCCCATCCTTCCAGAGTTGTCTCTGTCCTCGTGTTGGATGAAGACCTCGAAAGCAAAGACGTCAAGATCTATCTGAGTCAATAAATCAACAACTTCAAGAAGGTAGTTGGATCCTGAAGTTTGTGATACTAGTTAGTGTCCCCTTTGTCTTTTTGCATCACGCCTTGAATCTCGGGACAAGATTCTTGTTTAGTGCGGATGAGTTGTCACAGCCCTAGCTCAACCCCCGTTGCCTTTGCTTGATCTTCATGTCATCATGTTTAAAATTCAAATAAACTTGAAATGGGGATGGCAGAAGCCCCCAGCACCACTTAAATCAACTAGGGTTAATAAAATACTTTTCAATGAACCTGAAATCCCTTCTAAAATGTTCATCATCTTTGCCTTAGTCTAGAACCTCTGTCAAAAATGGTTCACATTTTTTTGGACAACAAACGGTCACTGAATTAAATGATATGGCATTAGAAATGACTTATATGGAGTTTGAATATGAACCTTGTGTTCAAATCAACTTCATTTAAACTGTTGCTTGCTGCATTAGCTCAAATAACAACATATTGCCATGTCATGATCATGCATCATACTGTTGCATTGCATTGATTGTGTTCCCTCTTGTTTTCCGGTGGTTGTTCCCTCTCGGTAGACGTATGTTTCCGACATTGTGATCGTTGTCACTGATGAAGAGCAGTGCTATCTTCAGAAGTGCCAGGAAAGCAAAACCCCCTTGTTCATTCCGATACAATCCCACTCTCTTGCTTCTGCTCTCTTTTACTGCATTAGGACAACAACGATACATGTTGCGGTAGTTGAACCCCTTTTCCTCTGCATGACCTGTCATTGCCACAGTAAATAGATGAAACCCACTAGCATGAGTAGGAGTTGTTTGAGCCATGATGTGCCTACTCATTCATGCTTGTTTGTCATGCCTGCTATTGCTTAGAGTTGTGTCAGTTCTGATTCATCAGGGATGCATTAGAATGTTGTGAAACATGTCCTACTGTTTGGGAGCTAAGTGTGTGAACACGATTTGGTAAAGGTAGCGGTGAGAGGCCATGTAGGAGTACATGGTGGGATGTCTCATTGAAACCATCCTTAGAAATTGAGTTCTGTGTCTGTGATCCAAGACAGTTTCTACCACACATTGGGCTCTGAGCACTCCAAGCTCTCTCGACTTATTAATCAACTCGATCTCAGTCCAGGAGTTGCAACTAGTTTCTGGTGTTTGTAGGTTGTGTTAGTAGTCTACTAAGTGGCACCCGGTACAGGTGGGCTTGAGTCAGACTTGGCACCGTGGCTGGGTATGCCAAGCGTCGCACATTTGGTGGGCTTGGAACCCTGTACACATCGTTTAGGTCCTTGAGCGACACCCCGGCCGGATCGCCTTGCGGATGGAACCCAAATAGGTGATAAACTTGGACTAGAGACTTGTGTGGTTAGTCAGGTCGTGGTCGATACCCTTGCCAGGCTTTCGTTTGAAGGTTGCCGAGATACGTGACGTGTACATGGCGGTATGTGGCGAGAGCGTGTGTGAAGAAGTAAACCCCTGTAGGGTTAACATGACCTATTTGAATTGTCGCGTCCGCGGTAAAGGACTACTGGGTTGCTTATATAGTTCATAGACAAGTGAAAGTGGATACCCTAAAATGCACAAGATAACCATGAGTTCTATGGATGGAGTTCTCGTAGGGAGACAGGAGCGGATCCATGGTGGTTTATTGATATGGTGACTATGTGGACTCGTGTGCTCCACCTCAAAAGAGATACTTGCAGTCATAGTTCAGGATAGCCACCAAGTCAAAGTTGGCTTGCTGCAGTTAAACTCCACCACCCCCTTTGTTGATACTGATGCATATGTAGCTAGTTCTGATGTAAGTCTTGCTGGGTACATTTGTACTCACGTTTGCCTACTTTATGTTTTTGCAAAGAGACTTCAGTCTCGCTAGTAGTTCCGCATGGACTTCGATGTTTGGCTTGTTACCTCAGCTACGATCTTGTACCCTTGGAAGGATCCTGTAGATAGTCAAGCTTCTCATCCCTTTTCATTTGTAATTGTATGTACTTGGACATGTATGCTTCCGTTGCTTGTATGCTCTGAATGCTGGTCATCAGACCCATGTTTGTAATATCTCGCTCCTCGGAGCCTAATGAATAAATACTATGAGTCATAGAGTTTTGTTGTGATGCCATATTGTATTTGCACATATTGAGCATATTGTGTGTATGTTATTGAAATGCTTGGTATGTGGGGGATCTGACAACCTAGTTCATTCTTGGTAGCCTCTCTTACCGGGAAATGTCCCCTAGTGCTTCCACTGAGCCATGGTAGCTTGCTACTGCTCCAGAATACTTAGGCTGGCCGCCATGTGTCCTTCTTCGTTCCTGTGCCTGTCCCCTTTGGGGAAATTTCACGCGTTGTTCCTTTAATTCCCTGTAGCTTGCTATGACTTGGGGTCATACGTTGTTGATCGACACGTTCGTTGCTGGGTCATGTATGTCTGTCCCTATAAGTTAGCGCCACCTTGGGTTTACGACTAGTCATGTCGGCCCGGGTTCTTTGTCATATGGATGCTAGTGGCACTATCATATACGTGAGCCATAAGGCGCAAACGTTCCCGGGCCAGGTCTGGTGGCACTCGTGGGAATACCGTGCGTGAGGCCGCAAAGTGATATGATGTTTTACATGCTAGATCGGTGTGACTTAGGATCGGGGTCCTGACACTACTAGTGATAAAGTTCCTTTGCCTAGTGGTAGAAGTGGAAACGACATCTTTACCCATGTTGAACCACCCCTTACTTATGGAGGACCGGTTCCCTCCACTCATTTGAATCATGTTGGTCCTCGTCCTAAGTTTGTGAAAAATGAGGATTTGGCCTCTTGGGTCTACCGTTTTAAACTTCATTTAAATCATAGTTCTACTAATCTTTGGAGAATTATTGAGCAAGGTTTCTACCCGCATGATCCAAGCAACCTCACTCCTAGAGAAGCCGCGGATCATCAATTCAACGAGTCCGCTCTCTTCATTATCCAAGATGCAATTCCACCCGAAGATATTGCGCATCTCCGACCTTTCACCGTGGCCAAGGAAGCATGGCAACATGTTGTTTCCATTTACAAGGGAAGCGCAAGCATTCAACGCTCCAACTATGAAGTGGTGCAAGATGAAGCCGATGAGTTTGCGATGAATGAAGATGAAGAACCGTGTGAGCTCTACCAGAGATTAACCAGTCTCGCGGTTTCACCCCAAGATCATGGGAGCAAGGATATGGATGATAATTGGATCAAGCTCAATTTTCTCAAGGCCATGATGCCCTACCATAAGGCCGTGTCATCCGTCATCCGTCAAAGGTTGGACTTTCATACCTTGTCCTCAAGTGAAGTGTTGGATGAGTTTGTTGCTATGAGAATCTTGGACAAGACCGCCGACAATGTAGTGATGCACTCTCAACGGGTAAATAAACCCAACCTTGATTTGAATGCCAAGGCTAGTGTGGAAGAAGAGGATGAAGAGGAAGAAGAGGAGAGTAACCCCGAAGATACAAAATATGCTTATCATGAGCACATGGCTCTCGCTTCAAGGCAATTTTAGAGCAAGAATCACTCAAGGCCCAATTTCAACAAGAACAACTCAAGTGGCACCAAGGGCAAGCAACATGGGAGGACATGCTATAATTGTGGCAATGTGAGCCACTTTGTTGTGGAGTGCCCTTACGAGAAGCGGGAAGACAATGGTGACAAGCTTATCCGAAAAGACAAAGCCAAGTCCTTCCCCAACAAGAACAACTTGACCAATAAGACTCCTCCCAAGGGGTTGGTGGCACAAGCAGAGCACAATGAGGATGATGATGATGAAGATGGAGAGACGGTTGACATGGCCTTCGTTGCCATTGCTACAACTCCACGGGTGTCCCTCTTCGACTCACCCAACGAGAACATCACCGCCAAGTGCCTCATGGCCAAAGCCAGCAACAAGGTAACCCCCAACATCAAAATTACCATCACTACTAATCCTTCCTTGACAGATTGCATTGATTAAAGTGAGGGGTCTAATGAGGAAGTAAATGAATTTGAGTCTTTTATGAGTAAGCTCAAGCGTAAATTCGATAAGCACTTTGTTGCTCTCTCGGAAAAAATTGGTGAAGCCAATGACATGATCGAGGCTCACTAAGAAACCATCTCTAAGATGGAAGGACATAGTCGTGACTACGCCGATGAGATATCGGATCTCTTGAATGTGCTTGAGGAAAAGCATGGTTATCGTTTGGCTCTCAAGGAGTCACAGAACGATGATCATGCTAAATTAAAGAAAGACCTTGATCATGCTCTTGTTATATCTCGTGTGCTCAGTTCCGAGAAGGCTAAACTTGGGGTTGACC
Organism: Triticum dicoccoides; assembly: GCF_002162155.2. Lineage (NCBI taxonomy): Eukaryota > Viridiplantae > Streptophyta > Magnoliopsida > Poales > Poaceae > Triticum > Triticum dicoccoides. The sequence goes on from NC_041391.1 coordinate 515,394,087, forward strand.
ATGCTAGACTCAAGGAGGAGTTTGATATACTTGACAAGGCTCACAAGGCCTTGAAGGGTGCTCATGCTAGTCTCAAGGAGTCTCATGATCAACTCGAAGTGAAGCTAACTAGGGAGAAAGCCACTTTTCCTCATATGGTCTTAATTGATAATGCAAATGCTACTAACCCGTGTTGTGAGCATGTGCATCTTGTGGAGGATAATGCCAAGTTGAAGGAGCAACTTGAGAAAGGCCTTGTGTCTTGCATACAAGGCAAGAAGAACCTCAACAATCTTTTGAGCAATCAAAAGGAAGTTGTGGGCAAGGAGGGAATTGGGTTTGCACCCAAGTCCAAGAACAAGAAGAAGAATGACAAGGCCAAACAACCTCTTCCTCTCAACCAAACTTTTGTGAAGGGGGGAGAGGGTGCTTCTAAGGAGAAGAAGAACAATGTGAAGGGTGGTGGTGTCAAGAAGGGCATTGCCACTCCTTCCAACAAAGCCGACAACTTTAACCCTTCTTATGTGCTATGTCGTGCTAGTGATGGGCATAAATTTATTGGTTCTCCTTATGAGTACATTGAATGGTCTATTTGGGTTCCTAAGACCCTTGTTACTAACATCAAAGGACCCATTACAAAATGGGTACCTAAAACCAAGCATTGATCTCTTGTAGGTGTTTGCTTCAGGTGGGGGATCATGGTTGCTCGATAGTAGAGCCACAAATCATATGACCAGGAGCAAGGACATGGTGGTGGACATGAACAAGGTATCATATATGCCCACCAATGTCGAGTTGGGTGATGCCTCGTCTTCTAAGGTATTGGATCTTGGCAAGGTTATCATTTCTCATGATCTCACGATCGAGAAAGTCATGCTTGTTGAGTCCCTTGCATACAATTTACTTTCCGTTCGTCAACTTGCACTCATGGGCTTTGCCACTTTCTTTGATATTGATACCGTGTCCCTCTTGTGGAGCAATAATCTTAAAGTAGCCTTTGTTGGGCATGTCAAGAACGATCTTTATCTGATTAACTTTTCGGAGCGACCTACTAAGACCGCGACATGCCTAGTGGCTAAAGTTGACGTGGGATGGCTTTGGCATCGCCGTTTAGCCCACGTAAATATAAGATCTTTGAAAAGTCTTCTCACGGGGGACCATGTCCCTGGACTAACAAATGTTAGTTTTGCCAAAGATCGTGCTTGCAGTGCTTGTATCAAACGAAAGCTACATGAGAAGGCTCACCCTCCCACGACTATCATCTACTCGAAGAGGCCCTTGGAGCTCCTTCACTTGGATCTCTTTGGGCCTCCATAATTTGATAATCTTGGGGGTAGAAAGTATTGCTTGGTGATTGTGGATGATTATTCAACATACACTTGGGTATATTTCTTCAAGAGGAAGAGTGAGACTCAACAAACCGTCATTTACTTTGCAAATGAAGCTCAACATCAACACAATGCAAAGATCTTGACAATAAGAAGTGACAACGGCACCAAGTTCAAGAACTACACCTTGGATGAGTTTCTTAGTGATGAGGGGATCGAGCATCAATATTCCGCACCTTACACTCCTCAACAAAATGGTGTAGCGGAGAGGAAGAAACGGACATTAATGGATGCGACAAGGACCATGATGGCGGAGTTCAAGTCTCCCTACAACTTTTGTGCCGAAGCCATCAACACCGCTTGTCATGCATCCAATCAGCTTTGTCTCCACAAAGGCTTGAACAAGACTCCATATGAGATACTTACCGGTAACAAGCCGAACCTCAAGTACTTCCGGGTGTTCGGTTATAAGTGTTTCATTCTCAAGAAAGGTGTTTGTTTGTCTAAATTTGAGGCTAGAGCTCATGAGGGCATATTTGTTGGTTATGCTACAAACTCTCATGCTTACCGTGTTGTCAACAAGTCCACGGGATTCATGAGGAGATGTGTAACATGGAGTTTGACAAAAATAACGGCTCCCAAGTGGAGCAAAGTGGTACTTGTGATGTAGGTGATGAAATTCCTCCCCAAGCCATAAGAAGAATAGGTGTTGGTCATATCCTACCCATTAGGAATCCCTTGTGGCCGAAGGAGAAGGAAAAAGTTCCACACAAGTGGAGCCATCACCAACCCAAGACCCAACACTTGCGAAGAACAAAGTGAAGGCCATCAACCAAGTGAACAAGATCAAGGGCAAGATCAATCTTAAGATGGTGGTGAACCACCAACTGAGGCCCAAGGTCAAGTTCTCCCTCCCGAGAAAGTTCCAGATCAAGAGCAAGCTCAAGATCAAGAACAAGCTTAAGACGATGCTCAAGATGACCAAGTTGCCGCTCCTCAACTATCTCTTGAGGAGGAATTGGAGCGTTGTGCCACCAAGATTTCTTCTAAGCTCACTACCAAAGATCATCTTATGAAGAATGTGCTTGGAAGCTTGAGAAAGGGTGTAAGCCCTCGTAGACAATTAGCAAACTATTGTGAACATCACACACTTGTTTCTTGTGTTGAACCCCAAAAGGTCTATGAGGCGCTCGAGGATCCGGATTGGCTCAATTCCATGCATGAAGAACTCAACAACTTAGAGCACAAAAAGGTGTGGAGATTGGTGCCAAGGCCAACAGGGAACCATAATGTCATTCGAACCAAGTGGATATTCAAGAACAAGCAATATGCTCATAGGATTATCATTCGCAACAAGGCTCGTTTGGTAGCACAAGGCTACTCCCAAGTCGAGGGTATCAACTATGATGAAACCTTTTCTCCCGTTGCTCACCTTGAATCTATTCGTTTGTTGATTGCTTATGCTTCTCATCATAACTTCAAGTTGCAACAAATGGATGTGGAGAGTGCTTTTCTTAATGGTCCTATTAATGAGTTGGTGTATGTCAAACAACCCCGGGGTTTGAGGATCTCGAGTTCCCCAATCATGTGTACCAACTCGATAAGGCACTTTATGGTCTTAAACAAGCCCCACATGTGTGGTATGAGCACCTTACCGAGTTGTTGCAAGATCGTGTGTTTGAAATTGGGAAAATCGCCCCCGCTCTTTTTACTAAGAGGGTCAAAGGGGAGTTGTTTGTATGCCAACTATATGTTGATGATATTATCTTTGGTTCCCCTAACAAAGCTTTCAATGAGGAATTTGCCGCTCTCATGACCTCGAAGTTCAAGATGTCCATGATGGGAGAGTTGAAGTTCTTTCTCGGGTTTGAAATCAAACAAAGAAGAGAAGGAACCTTCATCAACCAAGCCAAATACACTCAAGACATGCTCAAGAGATTCAAGCTAAGTGATGTCAAGACGGCTTCCACTCCAATGCCCGTCAAATGCCAACTTGACACTGATCCCAATGGTAAAGCGGTGGACCAAAAGGTATATCGTTCCATGATTGGATCCTTGCTTTACCTTTGTGCATCTAGACCGGATATCATGTTGAGTGTGGGAATATGTGCACGGTTTTAAGCCCCACCTAAGGAAAGTCACTATGTGGCAGTCAAGTGAATCTTTCGATATTTGACTCAGACCCCAAACTTTGGCTTATGGCACCCAAGAGGAGCTAACTTCAATCTTTTGGGCTATTCGGACTCGGATTGGGCGGGAGACAAAGTGGATAGGAAGTCAACCTCCGGAAGGTTCCAATTTCTTGGTTGCTCTTTGGTGAGTTGGTCTTCTAAGAAGCAAAGTTGTGTGTCTCTCTCATCCACTGAAGCAGAGTATGTGGCCGCCGGTAGTTGTTGTGCTCAACTTCTATGGATGAGGCAAATTTAAAGGATTATAGTGTCACTTGTGACAAAGTGCCTCTTTGGTGTGACAATGAAAGTGCCATCAAGATCTCTCTCAACCCGGTGCAACACTTCAAGACTAAGCATATTGAGATTCAGTATCACTTCATCCGGGATCATATTAGGCGAGGGGAGATCCAGCTCAAATATGTCAACACTCATGATAAACCTTGCAGATATTTTCACGAAGCCGTTGGATGAAGCGAGATTTCACGAGTTAAGGCATGAGCTAAATATTATTGATTCGAGCAATGTGGCTTGAACCTTTGCACACCCCATCATACTCATCTTGATATCTTGTTTAGGTGTAGGCATGGACATAGGGGGAGTGTTGTTCTCTCAATGAACTCTCCCTCCCCCCATTATGCATAAATTGATCAACTCTTTCACATTAGCCATTTTGATGGTACTTGTGCTTCACAGACAAGTTTTGGTCATGGGCCCTAGGATAATTCTTTGCGATGCCATACCAACTGACTCAAACATAGGTGGCTCCGGCCACCGCCCTCTCCATTTGAGAGGTTTTGTTTCGTGTTTGGTCCTCATTGTATTTTGCCTTTTTTTGAGCCGTGTTTGTGTTTGAGTTGCCTCGTGTGTGTGTGTGCTCGTCTACGTGTCCGGTTGCTTGGAGTTGGCATTGCAAAGGCCGTGTTTTCTATTGTGTCGAAACATGCACTATCTTGGGTTTATGGTACTGCCGTGGCAAGCCACGATACTACTGCTGGAGATGGGTTGCTCCTGTGCTTGCACAGCTGCGTCCCAGGCATGGTACTACCACTTCCATTGCGGCAGTAATTTTTTACTGGCGCTGGAAAAGCGGTACTACCACCCTGTGTGCGGTACTTCCGCTCGGGCGGTACTACCACAATGACCCACGGTACTACCGCGCCGTCATGAGCAAGTGGGGGTTAAGAGCGGGCAGGGGGAGTTCCGACACCCCCATACCCATTCATCTCTTTTCCCCACTTCGTCTCTCTCTCTCTCTCTCTCTCCTGCCCAAGAACGGCGCCAGAGGACCTCGCCGGATCTCCATATCCGGCCGCTCTCCTCGCATTCCGACCAGTGGGATAGATCCCCACTTTGCCCTCTTGCCATGGAACCCGATATCTCCCTTAGTCTTTCTCTATTTGCCTCGTCATTTTGCTTCTAGGTTTTTGGGAGATGCATGCGTAGTTCTTGAGATTTTTGGCTAAATCGTTGCAAGAGGGGAGTGTAGGAGACTGCTCGTGCTGTAGAGATGCTATTTGGTGTGTTGTAACTCTATAATTTTGATCAACGGTAGTACCAATCTCTATTTACGAATGTTCCTTGATCCACTCGTGCCAGATTGCGATACTATCGCTCCTCTCGAGCGGTACTACCACCCACTCTGGCAAGATCCGCCCCGTGCGGTACTACTGCTCCCTTGGAGCGGTACTACCGCCCGGCGCGCAGAAGTAAAAAATTACTTCCGCTCTAGGCGCGGTACTACCGTGCCATCCCGGCGCAATACTACCATGGCTAGAGCAGATGTAGCTTTTTACGTCCGCACCATTGTGTGGTACTATCTTTGACATATGAACTACCTTGTTGTGACTACCGAATCTCATTTCTATATGTTTCTTTTGTTTTGGCCTTGGTCTTTGCAATGACCCTTCTCGTTCTTCTCGTGTGTTTGTGTTGTGTGTCATAGGTGGTGGCTCCAATGTCCATCACTCGAATCCCAGCCGCGACATGATCTCCAAGTGGCTTCGCAATCAAGAAGCACCTGAGGGCTCCAATTCCCCACATCACAACATCAAGAAGACCGCTAACAAGTTCAAGGAGCCAAATGTTGGCATGGATGAGATGCCTCAAGCCGAGTTCATCACTCAAAGGATCAACCCCTATGTGTAGCCTCGTGAGAATGTCATAGGGAATGAGTTGTTCTGTACCAAGCAGCAAAATCTCATCTACATCGATATGATCAAGTCCAAGCAGAACATCTATATTCCATTGCAGTGGATTGATATGAATCATCCGAAGAAGGATCGAGCATATTTTAGTGAGGCGTTGGATTTGGTGGAGCAGTTTGGTATTGAAGAGTTTATCACACTCCACATGGACTTTGACCCGGAGATCGTGGCTCAGTTCTTTGTTTCCGTCCACGTCCACACAGATGAGGAGTGGACTATGACTTGGATGACCAATGGGAGGAGGATGTCTGCTAAGTGGAAGGAATTCATGGAGATGTTGCACATTCCCGATGAGGGGCTCAATGTGCCCGTTGGTGTCCACCCTCACAACAACCCAGAGTCCTCCAACAAGAACAAGCTTCAACTGTTCCTTGAGGAGAAGAAGTTAGCCAATGGCATGCAGTCTTGGGTACTCAACCCTTTCCTTGACGCCATGCACCGGATCTTCCGCAACACTCGCTTTCCGTGCATTGGTGACAAGGACAAGGTGCATGCTTATCTCATGGATCTAATGCTTCTTTGTGGGGAGGCGCGTCGTCAAGTTCCCCAACCATTGGACGTCTCTCATATCATGTGGGTTGAGCTCCGGTTTGAGGTCTACAATCACAAAGTTTCCATCTATGGACCATACTTGCACCTCTCGATCTCGAAGACGTGGGAGAAGCTCTTTCTGAATGGAGAGTTTCCTGCTCCAAACTGGGTTCGCCATGAGCCTATCAAGATGCGTCAGAAGAACAAGTGGGCCAATACCACTACCCGGGCTGAGGCTGAAGCTGCTAGGATGAATGTTGAGGAGTTTGATGAGGAGGAGGAGGCTGAGGACAGTTCTGCGGGGTATGCTCCTTCCTCTACTGAGCCCTCTTGGGCTAAGAAACTGAAGGAAAAGATGAAGGCTCTATTCTGTATGCATGCCAAGGGGCAGTACAAGACCCATCTTGCTCAGAAGGATACTCGCCAGCGCGACAAGAGGATCTTGAGGATGTTCGACGAGCACGTGTCGAGCGGGTCGGAGAAGAACATCAGTCTTGAGGCTGACTGGATGGCAAAGAAGGTCTATAAGTGGACTGAGTCAAAGGAGGAGTCCATTCCCGCTGCCGAGACTGATGAGGAGATTGTTGGGTGATCACTGCAGGGGGGGCTACCACCTATGTTGTAGGTGTCCTCTCTGCGTTTTTCGTGTCTCGATGCCAAAGGGGGAGGGAGTGTAGGATTTGCGAGTCGTGTCTCTTTGTTTTCATTTCGTTAGACCTTCGTTCATTGCTTTGGTTTGGTGGTTTGCGGTTGTGTTCGTGTGAGACCATGAGACTATCTTATTGTGTGAGACATAGGCCCTCTAGTCTATCTCGTTGTCTTATCTTATTGTCTATTATGCTTAGTAGATTGTGAGCTTATGCTATCTTGTGCCCTTTGCTTTATGCTCATATACATTACCTTGCTTCCATGCTTAGTGTCATTTATATTTTTGCAAGGATTGCCTGGTCTATAAAATATAGGGGGAGAGTTGATCCTAGTATGTGTGCCATTGCAGTCCAAAGCATATTTATAGAGTGCACAAATCTATGGGGAGCATGTCTATATTTTATAGATGTTGGGTTTGCTTATGTTCATTTTTATATCCGTATGTCCAAATCTCGTATTTCATCAGTCCACCAAAAAGGGGGAGATTGTAAGGGCATATTTCTCCCTATGTGGTTTTGGTGATTGATGACAATGCATTTGCGGACTAAAGGTGTGCATTGAGCATTTTAGATATCTCATGTCTAGGCACAAAATGATTTGGTGCCCCTCGGAGCTAGTGAAGAAAATGTTTCTCTATGTTTATTTTTGGTGGATTTGAGTCGTAGGAAAGCCGTACTATTAAGAGGGGATCCTCTTCGGAAAGGCTAGGGTGGAATCAACACGTACACGTCTGTTCCTTTGCACCACCTTTCCTGTGCTTCTTTGGAGCACTAACCGTTTATCCGTCTCTTTACAAAATGAAGGACTCCAAGTGCTATAGTGTTGTGGTGTGTGGTAGTACTTCTCAAGGGAGCGGTAGTACCGCAGTGTCCCATGGTAGTACCGGCCAGGGAAGCGGTAGTACCACTCCTTAGGAGCGGTTGTACCATGGCCTCTAGCCCAGCACACTGATGTGCGTGAAAGTATGCGTGGAAGTAATATTTTACATCCGCGGCCTACACGGTAGTACCGCTCCCAGTGTGTGGTAGTACCATGCCAGATTTTTGCACAGATCGAAACTCCACGGAAGTAGCCACAGATGTAATTTTATTAGTCCATGCCTTCACAAACTAGTCGAACCCTACCTTGTGGTAGTACCGCAAGAATGCGCGGTAGTACCGCTCCAGCGGTTCTACCGCTCGTTGTTTTAACGCAGCAGGGCCTTGTCTAGTTTCTGCCGCAGCAGCGGTAGTACCACATCGTCGAGTGGTAGTACCACAAGGCCTTGCGGTACTACCGCGAGTCTGTGCGGTAGTACCACATGTCGCGGGCTTATGAAATGGGAAACGGTTGGATCTTTGCCCCCACTATATAAAGGTTGTCTTCTTCCCCAAGTGGACTACCTCTTCCCTCCCTAAGCTCCATTGTTGCTCAAATATCCATTTTCTCCCAATCTATCTTCCTAGCCAATCAAACTTGTTGATTCTCTAGGGATTGGTTGAGAAGGCCCCGATCTACACTTCCAACAAGAGAAATTTGATTCCCCCCCCCACTAATCCCTTGCGAATCTTGTTACTCTTGGGTGTTTGAGCACCCTAGACGGTTGAGGTCACTGCGGAGCCATATTCCATTGTGGTGAAGCTTCGTGGTGTCGTTGAGAGCCTCCAATAAAGTTGTGGAGATTGCCCCAACATTGGTTGTAAATGTTTGGCCGCCGCCTCCAAGGGCACCAATAGTGGAATCACGACATCTCACATTGTGTGAGGGCGTGAGGATAATACGGTGGCCATAGTGGCTTCTTGGGGAGCATTGTTCCTCCACATCGCTCCAACATAGACGTACTTCCTCTCAAAGGGAAGGAACTTTGGTTAACACACCCTCGTCTCCACCGGCTCCACTCTTGGTTATCTCTCACCTTTACATGTGCAAGCTTATATTGTGTTGTATCCCTTGCTTGCTTGTGTGCTTATTGTTGTTCCATCATATAGGTTGCTCACCTAGTTGCATATCTAGACAACCTACTTTGATGCAAAGTTTAATTTGGTAAAGAAAAGCTAAAAATTGTTAGTTGCCTATTTACCACCCCTCTAGTCAACTATATCGATTCTTTCAAACATGTTGTGGTAAAAAACATTGTCCCATTTGGGGCAAGTTTGGGTATAAGCTTCTCACATACCAGAGCTTTTGACAACAAGCCTCATGGTTCCGGTAGGGAATGTGCCTCCTTGGTGGATGAAGCGATATTCGTTGCCTCTTCCTGTTTTCAAAGTTTTTTCCTACTGGCAACATAGAGCAATAGAAGTGTCGTGTGAAAATTTGCAATTTGGGGGTTTGTTTGGACATTTTTATACATTAACTAAGTTTTCTAGGCATATTAGGTGCATAATTCGAATTTCAACTACATGCACATGCTCCAGTGCAGAAAAATGGGTTGACACATCAAATGTGTGTCCTTGGGTGCATGCTTAGGTCCCATGCAAGAAATGGGAATGAATTTCAAACACTAGGGCACTGTTGATTTCCGACAAAATGTTGAGATACTTTGTTTTTAAATTCTAGTAAATCCAAAAACTCGTCTGAAATTCATGAAACTTGGCATGCTATCATGTAATGGCACGCTACATGCTGTGGTATTTTTCGTGTCCATTTTGAGAGAAGGTGTACTTGAATAACAGCCAATAAAGGCATTCTGAAACAAATAGCTGCCACTTTGACATATCAAATGTTTTGTATAATTTAAATCATGTGCATTTTGTTAACCATTCATGTGACGCCACGCGTCAGTCTTTTAATGGCTAGGAGGTGGCGTGCGGACAGGTGCTTGACTGAACGGGAGGCGTGCGAGCTATACTCCAATACACAGGCTCATCGGGAAGTGTGCGAGCTGTACGCTGCGCAGGTTCATTGGTAAGTGAGCCCTTTGACTTCCATGGCCGCCCGCATTGCTCACATCCACTCCATTAATGGAGCCCGAGCCGCAGTTTGATTTCCAAGTGAAGAACATTTTGTGCACGCCGCCTCCACCCCCGCTAGAATTAGTTTTTTTGGGTTTAATACTATATCTCGATCATATGAATATAAATTTGCAGTGTGACTGAATGAAAGATATGGTTTGAACGAACTTGCATTTTTCTCTCCAAATGTACATACTTATCAGACAATTTTCTTAAAAAAACCTCAATGATTTTTAAATATAAAACACTCATTGCAAACATTTTAGATAGAACACCGGTATGCAAACTGACAGCTTCCCCAGGAAGCCAAGGGAAAATGTGCCGAGCAGGATTTGTGCACCTCTTCATCACGCATGTTTTAGATATAACACCCGTATGCAAAGTGAGAGCTATGGTCTTCCCCAGTAAGCCAAGGGAAAATTCTCCGCACAGGATTTGTGCATCTCTTCAACGCAAATGGTTCAGATTGAATACGGTATGCAAAGTGAGACTTCGGCGCTAAGCCAAGAGAAAATCTGGCACGCATGATTTGTATATCCCTTCAACGCAAACGGTTTTTTCGGATGACCCGTGTGAAACCACGTACAGACAATTTGGTAAGGTGTGCAAATGTCATATTGGGTATATTGCCATTTGTCAAACTGGAAAGATTGACATTTTTTGATCTAGTAACATTGCCCTTTTTCAACCTTGTAACACTGCCATTTGTCAAATATGCAGCTAAAAATCACTTGAACTATCTAATTTTTGCAACTAAAATTCAGTAATTAAGCATAGATTTCATTCATAGATTAAGCAGTCGTTCTTTATACAAACGGTTCAACTTGACAGCTGAACCGACCAAACTTTTCCCCAATTGTTGCCAACCACGTACTGAAATAGCTAGTTCAACTATATATACTAGCTAATTTTAAGTACGTTGTACATTTGCACCATATCTATAGTTAGATGAACTGAACAAAATAGCCCCTAAATACTACTACTACGAAGGGGCTGGGTACTACTTACGGCAGCCTCTCCTCTGCCGAGCGCGCTCAGTAAGAGACAGAGGAGGTGGATCCTACTAACAAGCTGGACAACTACAAAACGGTGCCTATAACTGCTCCACCTTCAGCGATGCTCTCCTCGAACACCCTCTGCCGCTCCAGACGACCCCTCTCGAAGCGGTGGGACTCCTTGTAGATATCCTAATTGCTCGCCTCTGCGGTAACGTGTGTTGCAGCCATGGCGGCGGTAAGGCTCTTTGCGTGCACGACAAGGCACTCCTCCTCCTGCCGCAGGAACTCGATGTGGCGTGCAAGGTCGCAGACGCACGTGCGGTCCTACACCTCTTCCTCCTACCTTCGGGAAGCGGTGGCGGAGGGGGTGATGACTCCGGTGGTCGATCGTGGACTGGCGGCTGAGGGAGTCCTGGATTCGGGGGTCCTTAGCTGTCTGGCCTATCCAATATGGGCCGGACTGATGGGCCATGAAGATAAAGTGGAAAACTGTCCCCCGTGTGTGGGTAGGACTCTTGTGTGCGTGGATAGCAAGATTGGTGTCCGGATATAGTATTTCCTTACCCTGTAAGTCGACTCTATACAACCCTAGGCCCCTCCGCTATGTATATAAACCAGAGGGTTTAGTCCGTAGAGGCTCTCAGAACAATCATAGGCTAGACAGCTAGGGTTTAGCCATTACGATCTCGAGGTAGATCAACTCTTGTAACCCCTATACTCATCGAATACAATCAGGCATGACGTAGCGTATTACCTCCTTTAAGAGGGCCCGAACCTAGGTAAACATTGTGTCCCATTGTCCCTTGTTAACATCGATCCTTAGGCACACACCTTGGGCCCCCCTACCCGAGATCTGCCGGTTTTGACACTGACATTGATGCTCTCATTGATAGCTTTGTTGTAGTCTCAAAAAGCGATCTATGGATCGCCTTGTCATCAACAACGACATTACCTCTGGAAGGAGCCTGACTTCAGGAAAGATCCTCCAGCTCGGCGATTTCACCGTGGGGTCCCGTACGGGCATTAAGCCAACAACACCTCCCACGATCGCCAAACACCACCTCTGCATTGGCCTCGAGTACTCTGAAAAGATGGATTCGGCAGACGTCTCGTCCTTAAACGAGCTTCAAGATCGCATCGCCGCCTTGGGGGTTTCAATGGACTATGGTCAGATCGGGCTTAAACCTGACCAGAGGGAAATAAATCTCCCGCCGATCACCCACCTGGTAGCGGTCGTCAAAGAACGAGCCGATAACACTTCTTCCCCTATGTTAAAAACCAGATATGTTCGGGTCTCCGAACCCCTCGAGCCACACACCCTTCCTTCGGAGGTGATTCCACGTCCCCCAAACTCAGGGCCGGACATAGGGTCCGGGGAGCACTTGGATCTTCCCGGACCCGAACTGGTGACCTCGGAGATTTTGGAAGCTCTAGACACAGATTTGGGTCGGGATTCAAATTTTAGCCCACCCACCCACCACAATCAATACTCTCCAAGAAATTCTGGCCCTCCAGACATATATGACCTGATGTACGTACGTCAGCAACCTCAGGAAATGGTCCATCACTTTTGGGCCAGATTCCTACTTGTTAAAAACAAGATCAAAGATTGTTGTGACAATGATGTAGTCTCGGTCTTTCATCACAATTGTACCGATGAGGGAATCTGGAATGCCCTCAACCATCGTCACACACAACTAGGAAAAGGACTATAGATAGGATTGACACTAATGGCGCACCAGGGATGTAGTGCGCCACTACTATATAGTAATGGCGCACTAGTTGGTGATGCGCCATTAGTGTGGAAGACACTAATGGCGCACCAGAAAAACGGTGCGCCACTAGTAATAAAGTTTTTTTTTCATTTTTACATACATACTAATGGCGCATCCAACCGAAGTGCGCCATTACTAGTTCTAACTAGTAATGGTCCACTAGACAGACAGTGCGCCAAGTATTTTTTTTTAACTTTTTTGCAAAACTACTAATGGCGCACCACCTGCAGGTGCGCCATTAGTAAGCAGGCATACTAATGGCACATTTGCTGGTGGTGCGCCATTAGTAACCTGGGACCCCAACAAGATATTTTGGACAGCCACACCTACCCACTCACTTTCCCCACTTCATTCCCTCCACCTCCTTCACCAAACTTTCGGCTGCCTCCACCTCCTCACCTCATTTGCACCATAGATTCATCAAAATTAAGTGGTGAAATTACCTTTTTTTTGATAGGTAAGTAAGGGGAAAGCTATCTTCATGTTGTAGATCTACTTTTTTTCTCCCTAGCTCGCTCCAATAATGTGCACATGCACTTTTTGTGGCCTAGCTAGATCTATGTATGTTTGTGATGTTGCATATGTTTGTGGTGTTGCATATATGTTTGTGTTTGCAGGTACCGGTATTTGAAATGCGATAGTTGCCAATATTTTGCCGGAATGTTGATTCATTTCTGTTTCGGCGAGAATTTTGGCACTATGCATTCTTTTTGGTCCTATTTTTAGGGAAGGTCATGCCAAATTTTTTCTTGGTTCTAAAATATCATTTTGCTCTACCCCGCAGGCGACCATGGTCCGCACGATGACCGAAGGCATCGTGAATAAGTTTTTGAGCTCCGCGAAGGCCGAGATGCTTCAAAAGAACGAGACGGAGATAAGATGTCCGTGTCGAAGATGCAAGCTGAAGAGCCTTATTGGGGACCCAGATTCCGGGCAGGTGCGGGACCACCTGCTCTTGCGTGGTTTCATGGATGGCTATCGGTGGCAAGGTGATAAAGATGACTATGAAGTTGTCCATGGGGGCCGGGCATGAAATGAGGAAGAGCAACAAGACAACCACCATGGCGAGGGCGGGCGAGAAGACGAAGAATCTCTAGGACATGATCACGACGGTGATGCTATACACAGTCATCATGTAGAAGATGTCGTACATGATGATGAGGAAGATCAAGACGAAGGGCATGATCATGAAGATGAAGATGCCAGAGCAGACGACGATGGAGGCTAGGTGCAGGACCCTCATATTCAAGAGTTGCTTCTCTAGCATACGGATAATGCAAGAGCTGCCGCCCGAGAGAAAGCCAAGCTGGATCAACTGGAGATAGACGCGGTTACTCCATTGTATGAAGGATGCAAGCCCGAGGATACCCGCCTGAAAGTAACGCTCATGGCTCTGGAGATGAAGGTAAAACACAAAATTACCGACGCATGCTTCGATGAGAACATGTCATTCTGGCACGAACGTCTTCCCAAGGGGAACAAGTGCCCGACTAGTTTCGAGCAGGCGAAGAAAATCGTGTGTCCTCTGGATTTACCGCACGTGAAATACCATGTGTGCATGAACAATTGCATCATTTATCGGGACGAGCATGCGGAGTCTACCATATGTCCGGTGTGCGGCGTCACTCGATACAAGAAGAGGAAGAAAGCTCCTCGAAAATCGGTGTGGTATTTTCCGATCACTCCTTGTCTGCAGCGGTATTTTGCGGACCCTAAGGTAGCAAAGGTCCTGCGTTGGCACGCGGATAGGGAGGAGAATAAGCGGGAAGATGACGGAAATGATCCGGAGATAAATAAAAAAGACAAGATGCTAAGTCACCCTAAGGATGCGAGCCAGTGGCAAGCGTTGAACTTCGAATACCCAGAATTTGGGAAGGATCCAAGGAACATCGTGCTGGGCGCGAGCACCGATGGAGTCAATCCGTTTGGCAGCCAGAGAAGCACATATAGCACCTGGCCTGTGTTTGTGTGGATGTACAACCTTCCCCCTGGTTGTGCATGAAGAGGGAGTACATTCACACGAGTATGCTAATTGAAGGTCCGAAACAACCAGGGAACGACATCAATCTGTATCTGGGTCTGCTGAAGGAGGAGCTAGACACACTGTGGAAAACGCCAGCCAAGACGTGGGACGCCACAGAGAAAGAATATTTCCCTATGAGAGCCGCACTGCTCACAACGGTGCACGACTATCTCGGTTACGGATATCTCACGGGGCAGGTAGTCCACGGATTTTCTAGATGCGTAAGGTGCATGGATGACACAACGTATCACCAGCTAGATAGAGATCCCGAGTCTTCGAAAACCGTGTTCATGGGACATCGAAGGTGGCTTCGTGACGATGACCCGTGGAGGAAACGCAAGGATCTGTTCGATGGTGAAACCAAACCCCGAAAACGCCAGTGTACGACGAACGGCGAGGAAATAGACGAGCTATTAAAAAATTGGAAAGACTGCCCACTGCCGGGAAAGAAGCAAAAGGCGCCAGAGCCGGGAAAGAAGCGAAAGGCGCCAGAGCCGCTGCCGAAGGTATGGAAAACGAGGTCTGTTTTCTGGGACTTGCCGTACCGGAAGATCCACCGTGTGCCTCACAGCCTTGATGTCATGCATATCACAAAGAACGTGTGCGAGAGTCTGCTTGGTACCCTGCTCAACATGCTAGAGAGGACCAAAGATGGGCCGAAAGCAAGGGCAAACTTGAAATCAATGGGCATCAGGCAGGAGCTTCACGCTAATGATGATGATGATGAGGCGAAGCAGGACACAGAAAGTCATCGCAAAGGCAAAAAGGCCGAGAAGACCGGAAATGACTACCCTCCCGCGTGCTTCACTCTAAGTCAGGAGGAGATCGAGCAGTTTTTCACCTGCCTCCTAGGAGTAAAACTTCCTTACGGTTACGCGGGTAAGATAAGCAGATACCTAGACCCAGCGAAGCAGAAGTTCAACAGGATGAAGTCTCACGACTGTCACGTGCTGATGACGCAGATACTTCCAGTTGCAATCCGTGGGATCATGGACGCGCACGTCCGTGAAATGCTATTTGGCCTATGCAACTTTTTCGACGTCATCTCTCGGAAGTTGATTGGCGTGAGGCAACTCAGAAGGCTACAAGAAGAGATCATGTTGATACTATGCGAGCTTGAGATGTACTTCCCGCCCACATTCTTCGATGTTATGGTGCATCTGCTGGTCCATATCATGGAGGATATCATCCAACTCGGGCCGACGTTCCTGCACAGCATGATGCCATTCGAAAGGATGAATTGTGTCATCAAAGGATACGTTCGCAACATGTCACGTCCAGAGGGAAGTATAGCCAGGGGCTTTCTGACCGAAGAGTGCATCTCCTACTGCATGAATTATCTAGGCATCGAGAACCCCGTTGGTCTGCCCGTCAAAAGGCACCTCGGTAGGCTCGCTGGATGGGGTCACCGTGAGGGTCGCCGCGAAATGCATATCGACTTCGAGGGTCGACTCACCGACTTTGAAAGAGCAAACCTAGTCACGCTACAACACATAGACGTGGTCGATCCTTGGGTGGTAGAGCACAAAACCTTTATTGAGAAGACGTACAATGACCGAGGCCAACAGAGGACGGACGGAGATATAATCAAAGAGCACAACTCATGTTTCACGCGTTGGTTCAAGCAGAAGCTTCTGTCGTACCCTTTACATGAGGATTCTTCCGCGGAAGAACAACTCATATTTGCCTTGTCACAGGGCGCCGAGCACAACCTGATGACCTATGAGGCGTACGATATCAACGGCTACACATTCTACACCAAGAAGAAGGATATGAAGAGCGATGGTTATCAGAACTCCGGGGTAATGATGTAATCCTACAATGGCAACGACAAGGACAGATACTACAGAAGGATCAATGAGATCTGGGAGCTGAGCTACGCTGGAGAGAAGGTCCCGATGTTCCGTGTCAGATGGGCCAAGAGCGTCCTAAAAGAAGACCAGTATTTCACCACCATGGTTATACCCGAAGCCAAATCCAAGACCGCGGGCGCAAACGTCACCACGAAAATGAGCCATGGGTACTGGCTTCCCAAGTGGACCAATGCTTCTTTATTACCGACCCGCCAAAGCCCAGTCGTGTTGTCGTGAGGAGAGGCAAAAGGAAGATCATCGGAATGGATGGAGTAGGCAATGAGCAAGACTTCGACAAGTACGGCGACCCGAAGATCGAACATGACGACGACGATGAAGTAGCAGCACACACCACAAGAAGAAGCAGGACCACCCTACCTAAAGGACGTCCCTTCCATAGAAGAACTCCATTTGCGAAAAAGAAGGGCAAGAAGATTGTGAACAGATAGCTAGCTAAGATCGATTGTATTTAAATCGTAGTCTTCATTTCTCGGGCACTTTTTGATATCATGAGTATTTTTAAATTTCATGGGCACTTTTTGAATTCATGAATATTTTTTCAAATTTGATGATATTTTTTCATATTCAATATGAAAAAATATTGAATATTCATGAGGACACTCGATCTCGATCCCCCTCCCTCTCGATAGCTATCTGATCCCCCTCGCGAGATCCCCCTCGCCGCCGAGCACCCCCCGCACCCTCCCCCGCTCCACCGCCGCCGAGCACCCCCCGCACCCTCCCCCGCTCCACCGCCGCCGCCGACACCCCGCACCCTCCCCCACTTTTTGATGATATTTTCAAATAACAAATTTGATGATATTTTCAATTAACAAAAATTGATGATATTTTCAAAAAAAATATGATGATATTTGATGATATCTTCTGTTCTAGTCCTCATGAAAATAACAAATTTGATAAAAAAACAAATTATTAGATGCAACAAGAAATAATGAATTTTTTTTACTAATGGCGCACCCTAGGTGGGTGCGCCATTGCTATCAGAAAAAAAGTTACTAATGGCGCACCAGAGGTGGGTGCGCCATTGCTATAAGAAAAAAAAATGCTAATGGCGCACCAGAGGGTGGTGCGCCATTGCTATAGTTTGTACCCCTTCGCCCGATCCCCCCTTCCCTCTCCCCCTCGCCAGTTCCCTCTCCCTCGATCCACCGCGCCGCTCCTTCCCTCGTCCCTCCCTCCACCGCGCCGCCGCCGCCGCTGCCCCGACCCACTGCACCGCAGCCGCCCACGCGCCCCCGCCGCCTCCCTCTCCCCTTCCTCCCCCTCGAGCCCGCGACCTCCTAGGACGGATGGCGGTGCGAGCTTCCCCGCGCTCCTCGACGGACGAGCTCCTTGACGAACGGACGGACGACGGCTAGCCTCGTCGGATGCGCTCCTCGACGGCGGTGCGAGCCTCCCCGCGCGGCTGCTGCTCATCGACGACGGTTAGTCTCTGTCCCTCCCTCCCTCTCTCCCCCGATCATCCCCATGCCCCCACGGGGCGGCGACCTAGGGTTAGGAGCAGGAGCTCGCCGCCGCCGCCCCGTCGTGCCGCTACTGCTGCTTCTTGATCGGTTTTATTAGTTGGGGAATGTGCGTTAGGTTCTTGTTTGTCAGTTAAATTCAGTCACCATTCTTAATTTTGACAGTACTCTACAAACTGCTTCAAAATTAGTCCACACAAACAAGTGCATTTTAATTGTAAAATGGCAAAGATTATGACATGACAAATGCCTAACATGTTCAGTAAACTGTCTGATTGTAGTGCTCAAACAGACAAATGAGTTGTAAATGCCTAACATGTTCAGTAAACATGTTCAGTAAATGCCTAACATGACAAATGCCTACAAATGCCTAACATTTTAATTGTAAATGCCTATTGCAGATCTTGTGAGAATTGTAGTGCTCAACCTGTCTGATTTAAGAATCAGCTAGCAGATTTTGGTTAGCTGTAGCAGGAGAGTGTCTGCTGATTAGTGTTTAGCATGGAAATGGTGGTCTCAACTGGAAGTTGCCACTTGCTACATACACTATGTTTGATTATTGCCAACGTTCCTTACTTTGATGATTCAGAGCTAAACTCTATCACTATGTTGCAAGGTTACCGTGTCGGAACTTGTAGTCTTCTGAATACCTACAATACCTAGGCTGTTGTTGTTAATTCACTTATATTCTGTTCCCAGTAGCTACCTGCATTTGTTGGGACCTAAGCTCCATTTGCATTCAGGGTCATATTTTTGCTGAACACTTGATTTGTGTTTCCCTTGGTCCATAAAAAGGTTTTGTTGAATTACTGTGCCGTGAACATAGCAGATCCACCATGGAACTCATTCATATATCTGTTGTGTGTTATTATTCGTCAGTTTTTGTTCTGAAAAAGCTTGTGAGTTTTGAGGTGAAGTAGCACGGAACAAAAGTTTGATGTGTTCCAAGTTGAATGACACCATCTCCATGTGTATCCAGTAAGCTGGATGACTAAACTAGCTCATGCTCAAGTTGAATGACACCATCTCCATGTGTATATGATATTGATATGAAAGATGGTGCAAATATAAATCTCCCAATTAGGGAGTTTTTTGAGCTCTTTCTTTTTCATTTCCTAGTTATGATGTGTGTAACAGGATTATATCTTGGATTTGCTAGTGGACTTTGGGAGTTTCTTAGCCAGCTTGGTGACTCCATATTTTTCACTATTTCAGCAAGTGTTTTGTAAGCATTAAACTTTCAGCACTACATTTTTATCTTATGTGTACATCTGTTTGCTTCCTAAAATAGGAATGGGCCTCCTTTCCTATATATGTGTATGATGATCCTCCTTTCCTACAGTAGTATGGCACTTGCAGTAGTGGTGCCTACGCAAGATACAGTTCAGATTTGAATTGTTTCAGAAATTGGTATGACCAAAGATGCTATTGTATATAAATGGGCTGCTGTAGAACTATTCTTCATCTTTACAGTGATGTTGTATAGAAATATGCCGAATTTTCTACTCTGATTGTTGCTCAAAGAAATTTAGCAAAAAATGGGGTCCTGGGAGACGCCGCTACTGCTTGAGGCCCTTGAGAGGCCCTTCATGTCATGATGATTTTGCAGGTACCCCGAGAGGCCCTTGAGTTTGCCGGAATGTCGATTAACTTCCGCTCCGGCAAATTCGGGTACTCCATATGTCCTATTTTCAGCAAAGGTCATGCTGAAATTTTCCGTGAATTTTAGCATGACTTTGCTAAAAATCGGACATATGGGGTACTTGCTACTAATGCATGGGCCGGGGTATCTTAGTACTTAATTAAGTAGGATCAACTGCCCCTTTATTCTTGCTGCATTAAACCATAGGTGGCAATAGAGCCAAGTAATTAGGCCCAACTTAGAATTCTCCTCAGCATGGATAAACCCTAGATGATAAACCCAACATATGTGCCAATAGAGGCAAGTGATTAGTGCCAAGTGATTAGGCCCAACCTAGGGTGCCACGGCATCGATAAACCCTAAATGATGAAAACTTAGCTTAACATTTAGGGTGCCTCGGCGTCTACAAACCCTAAATGATGAAACCTTGGCTTTTAGGGTGCCTCGATGTCGATGAGAATCTAAATGATGTACGCTTAGGCTTTTAGGGTGCCTCGGCGTCGACAAACTCTAAATGATAAAAGCTTAGCTTTTAGGATGCCTCGGTGTCGACAAACCCTATATTATGAGACCATGATCTTGTTCCTTGACAATAACCAACTTTTTGACCAAACTGTTTTCCTATTTAGATTGAAACATGGCCAACAACGATGAGGCCGGAGGTTCGGGCGGCAAGCAATTTTGGGAGCTGTCCCAGGAGATGGAGGAACAACCTCACCACTATAAGGACGCCGCGGAAGACACCGATCCAGACTACACAACCCCTAGTGGCGTCGTGGATGACACCACTGATGGTGCCACCGAGGATGCCACCACTGATGATGGCGGCACACACACAGATGGTAGCCAACCGAAGAAGCAAAGGAAGGACCGGCGCCCGAATGCGCTTAGCACCCTCAAGGAGGAATTTACTCAAGCGGACTCTGACGGGCATCCAACGGAGCCCAAACATATAGTCAAGGGGTACTCGCTTCAGCTCGGGGGCATTCTTGGAGCACCGTCTCGATCAGCACCGAGAACCTTAGGCATAAGGACCGAGGGAATTTGCGCAACCTCCTCTTCACGAAGCTGCACGAATGATACAAGTTCCCCGCCAATTTTGAAAACACACGCCTCTCAGGGAATAAAGTGAACAGTGCCGCCCTCACGAGGATGAGCATGGCCCTGTCTACTTGGAGAAGCGCGGTGAAGAGAATTATTTATAAAGGTGATAGTTATGAGAAGATCAAGGCGAAATATTCTTCGATCAGCGAAGATGACTACGAGGAGTTCAAGATCAAGTGCGAGAGCAGTGCAACCTCCGAATCAAGTTAGTGGGGGAAAGAAATGCGGGAGTTGAACTTAGGGGAACACAAACTCGGTCCCGACGGTTATAGAGTGGCGGAGCCTATATGGGACAAGGAGGACGCGGAGCGTGCCGAGCAAGGCCTACTGCCCCGCTTCGAGAAATACAGCAGTGACAAGAAGACCGGGAACTTTGTCAGGGCCCGGTACAAGGAGGACCCGATAACAAAGGAGCTTACCACGGATCCGAAGACCAGGGCGCTTGAGCTTGTTCTGGTAAGGAATACACCCCCGCGTAATTAGCTCCATATGGTTGCACTCTAATTAATCCCCAATATTTCTAAATGGTTCACGTTCCTTCCACAGGAAACTGAAAGCAGTAGCGTGGGGTCGTCTCAGAGCTCCCCTTTCGACACCCCTTTCAATAGGGCGTTGAACATAATGAAAAACAAGGATAAGCTCACTAAGTCGACGTCAGCTGGTCATGTGGCCGACAAAGGCTTGTCCACAAAATGGGGGTCATACTATACCGCTGGTGTGTGGAAGGAGAAAAAGACCAGCTCGGAAAGCCAGACGCGCGAGGTTGAAGCACTCAAGGCACAAGTGGCGCGGATCCCGGAGCTTGTCCAAGAGCAAGTGGAACAACATCTGGGAACGAAGCTCAACGCCATGGTGCCTACGTTGATTCATGGGCCGACGACGTGGATTGCGGGCGGCCAACAGGGCCTCCCCCGGTTCCCAGCTTCACGGCCAGCAACTTGCACAGCGCGCAGGCGGCGCCATTGGTGTCTCCAGCGGAGGCGGTATTCGTGTCTCCGGCGCCGGCACGGGCATTGGAGCTTAATGCCCCCGGGTGTACGCCGGCCGGCACCTCGCCAGCAAGCACCCCCTCCGTTAGTTGCACGCCCGCCGTTGGCGGTGCCTCGACATTAGCCGAGCTCGATGGCATCACGGTAACTAAGACTCTCGGCCGATGACTTCATCTCCTTGCTTTTGACTGGGTATCCCTAATGCCCTACATGTTTTTGCAGGGCGCTGCCGACGTTCCTTGCACTCTTCTGCACTTCGTGGGTGGTGAGTTGGTTGATGTCGCCAAGGGCAGAATCGTTCAACCGGGTAACCGCATGTTCCATGGTAATCCGATGGCACCCACAGTGTATAGGGTTGAAGTGGTTTGGGTGTTGCCAGGCTGCGACGAGCTGTTACCTCCGATTCGACCCGCTGGGGCCGACGAAGAAGATGAGATGACCCTCAGCGCCTGCGTAAACTGGCCCCTGCTTTGGCCGAAGAGCCAGATTCGTTTGGGGGCGGGGGACACCACCCCACAGACAAAACCGCCAGTCGTGCCGGTGCCAAGCCATGGTAAGAATGCCGCAACGCTACCGGACCGACCGGACATCCCTATGCCAGACATCCCTATGGCACAGGATACAGACATCCCTATGGCACAAGATCCGGACGACGACGACAACGACGACGGTACATTTACCAATGTCGATAAGTACTTTGCCGAACATGGGTACGCTGACGAGTTCTGCGGGCCTCTTTCTCAAGAACCCAACCAAGACAATCGCAATCTAGCTGATACGGCGGAGAAATCCAATTGCAACAGGCGTCGTCTGGCATTCAGTTCTCAGGAGACGCCTCCAGCTCCCGCCTTCACCGAGCCTCAGATAGCTGAGGTGCGAAATATTATCAGCCCCAACACGCTCAAGAAGGCGGTCTGTGAGCAGAACTCGGTCCCATTATAGGAGATCAAGAAGAAGGGACGGAAACGAAAGACTAACAAGGGTGCCGGTGCGAGCCAGCCGGCTCCGAGTTCGATCCATGCTCAGGACGGGCCACCTTCACCTAAGGATATCTCGAGGAGGGTGCATGTGGCGGGTAGGGCGATGCTACCGCCAAATATGCTCAATGCTGCAACCGGTGCTATGCGGAGTCTGCACGACAGTGTTCTTTCTTTGGAGAAGCGGCGTCTCAGAGAGAATGATGTGGCATACCCGGTTTTCGTGCCCAAGGTGCCAGAGGGAAAGGGCTTTGTGGATGGCGACATCGGGGGTACGATCGTCCTGCGGTTTGATGACATCTTTGCTATGTTTAACCTTCATCCGCTGCACTACACCTTCGTTCGGCTATTTTCGCTGAGTATGGAGATGCGGATCATTAGAGACAAGATCCCGGACATCGTGATAGTCGACCCCTTCTACATGTGTGCCAAGCACTTGCGAAGCGCTGGGGACCGCCAAGTTGCGAGTTCACACCTCGAAGGTGTCATTCTGGCAAACTGAGATAAGGATAACTTCCTTGTGGCTTACTTTCCCAAGTAAGTCGTCCCTTAACCGCCCCGTAACATATGATTTCTTAGATTTTGATCGTTCTTTTTTTTCTAACATTCCGTGTTCTGTGCAGTGACACACATTGCACACTCATCCTCCTCAGCCCGAAATATTCCATGGCCACGTATTTTGACCCGAACCGCAACTCCAAGATAGACTACACAAATGTCAAGAAAGTTCTTGATGATGTTCTCCCCGCCAAATCTGGAGGCACCTTCACAAGGGAAGTTCATAAGTATGGCAAGCATACCTTCTCACACAATACGAAGTTCTGCTGCGTCCAGCAGCCGCCTGGCGGTTAGATGGATTCCTACTACGCCCTCCTTCACATGCGGGCGATCGTAAGGGACCATCATCACCTTCTGCTACAAGATAGTCTCAAAAATTGGGCCGCGAGGTTGTCGGCAACCCAGGACGCGGACCTCAGACAAGAATTCTTTCGCATCCAGTCGGATTTTGCGGACATCATCCATCAAGATGTCCTTCATACCTTGGGGCAGTTCTTCCGCAGATATCAACCGTCCAACAGTGAGATAGATGGAACGCTACAAATGCAGGGTGACAACGACCGCGATTTCATGACCATCACGATAGACGACGGCTTCATCCACGCTCCTGTCCGATGAGTCGAGTCGAAAGTAGTGATGTGTAGTTCTGAAACATTGATTGGCTCATGTTGTAATTAAACTTTAATGAATTTGTATGTCTCTTTGGTTTGGACAGTCATTGAACTTAGATGTAATCGATGCTATTTGTTAGTAGGACTATGAATCGTGCTATTAATGTCTTGCTTTTCTCTTCCGATCCTTTTGTTGCATACTTACATATTGCTTATGTATTGTCTGTTGTTTGGCTTGTGCATAGAGATGCCGTCGTATGTCGTGTACAAGGGTAAGGTTCCCGGAGTCTATGACGACTGGGAGGAGTGTCGGAGATAGGTTCACCGTTTCAGCGGTAACAGTTACAAAGGGTACACCACTAGGGCGGAGGCCGAATCTAGATACGCCCGCTATCTAGTGGGAGAGAGGAGGGAGCATTGGAGGAACCGGATGAAGACCAGTTTGATCACGATGATGCTCATCGTGATGACCGCGGCTCTCTTCTATGTGATGGTAGTTTAGATGATCGATATCGACTTGTAATGTGAAGACAAACTCGATACTCGCGGTCTTGAGACTTGTAATGTTTTATCTTTGTTCGGTCTTTTGAATTCGGAGACTAATATGATGAATTGTATTCGGAGACGAATCTTCTATTGTATTCGATGAATCTGCTGTTGTTGTGTGCCGCTGTCTATATTTTGTCCAATAATATATTTTGTAACCTGTGCAAAATTCAGAAAAGTAAAAAAACAAATATTCATACTAATGGCGCATCACCTCCAGGTGTGCCATTAGTATGCCAAAGGATACTAATGGCGCATCACCTCAGAGTGCGCCATTAGTATGACAAATCACATGGTTACGTATGGCCCCCTGGGAGGCATACTAATGGCGCATGTTCTTACATACTAATGGCGCACTGCGTGGTGCGCCATTAGTATACCAGATACTAATGGCGCACCAGTGGTGCGCCATTAGTAAAAAATACTAGTGGCGTGCTACTAATGGCGCATCGGTAGTGCGCCATTAGTAGGCAACACTGGTGCGCCATTAGTAGGCCTTTTCCTAGTAGTGACATACAGAGCTTCCTGGAACTATCATAGGTGGTACAAAAGTGTTGCGTGATGGAAAGCACATGGAAGGCCCAAAAACCCAACCGGAACCTGCTGCCTTTAAGCAGTGTGCGGCCCGGGCTAAACGGATACACCCTTATGAGGCATCCGATTATAGGTCTGTCCGCAGAAAAAAACAAAGCCTTTATGGGATACAGGTCCGTTCTTGACGAACTCCTTGACAAGCCCTGTCCGATACATAAAACTCCAAGTATAGATTTAACTCATAGTCTCCGCGCATGTTGGGTACTCCAGAAGGTGGCAAAGAGTGGGGAGGCCATCCTCACCACCATTACTCTAGAGAAACACTCTCCGGAGAAGGACGGTTTAACATCCTCACGGTCTTCGAGACCTTCTCTTCAAATAATCGGCATAAAAGGCACTCCACGACCTCGACGAAGTCCACTAAGTAACCGCCCTGAGCCCATGGAACGACACGGCAATAACCTTCACCGCCGAAGACAAACCAAAGGCCTGATTAGTCCGAGCACTCGCCGTCCTAGTACTAAACCCCATTGTGGATGGCTTTTGACTCACCAAAGTGCTCATGGACGGCGGCGGTGGGCTTAACCTCATAGACAAGGACACGCTCGACAAAATGTAGATTGATAGAACACGCATCGAGCAAAGCAGC
Source organism: Triticum dicoccoides (assembly GCF_002162155.2). Taxonomy (NCBI): domain Eukaryota; kingdom Viridiplantae; phylum Streptophyta; class Magnoliopsida; order Poales; family Poaceae; genus Triticum; species Triticum dicoccoides. The sequence continues at coordinate 515,419,624 of NC_041391.1, forward strand.
ACAACTTTTCGAGGCATCATCCCCAGTCGAGAAGCACGATGCTCTGGGAGAATTAAATTGGATGTAGTATTCGGCACGCCTGAAAATTACAGGTCTGAAGAGTTGCTCTTTCATATGGTCCCCTACAACAGTGGATATCATGCCATCCTCTGATGGTACACTTTCTCACGCTTCCAAGCTATACCCCATTACGCGTATATGAAGCTTAAAATGGCAGGGGCCAATGGAATAATCACAATTTCGAGTGACCCGGATAAACCACTCCAGGCCGAAAACGAAACTGCATCCTTGGCCCTTGAGGCACTATCCGAAGCCCTAGCGGTCAAAGAACTAAGCAACCTACAATCCATGGTGGACAAGGATGATGTGATTCTCGATAAGAGACCTAAATCCACCACTTTCAGGCCAGCAGATGAAATATGTCGGATTACGGGTTCTGCAAACCCTTGAGAGGTTTGAACTGTGGGGTGCATGCGAAGATCTCACCCTCCCCAGTCCATCGACCCGCTAATCTCACAGCCTCACAGCCTAACGCGTCGAGCTCGAAGGAAACGGGACACAACAGTTTACCTAGGTTCGGGCCACCTTGCGGTGTAAAACCCTACTCGTGCTTTGTGGTGGATTTGCCTCGAGGGGCTGAGGAAAAACTAGTACAGTGGAGAACAACCTCATGAGGTGTGTTCTTGGGCTTAAGTGAGCTTGGTGAGGGTGGAATGGATCTGATCTCCTTTCTCGGTGGTGGCTAGGTCCTATTTATAGTGGCCCTGGTCCTCCTCCCGAATGGAGGTGGGAAGGGATCCCACAACGGCCAAATTTGATGGGAGACAACAAGTACATCTTATCCTGACTAAAGTGGTCTTCGCCTGCAAAAGCCTCTGGTCGTGACGCTGTGGCGGGCTCGGTGATGACCTCCTTCCCGCCGCCCTGGCGGTCTTGGTCTTGTTACACGAGAATGGAAACCTTTGGCTGCTTCCTCAAGAGTCCGCGCCTGTTTCTTGCCCTGTCGGTGTTCTGGATATGGGGGTATCCAGACTTGCCTGCCTACGGCCCACCGCGTGGCTCCATCAACGGCCTGGTATGGCCCAGCTTCAGCGTCAACAACTCAAGACCCTCACGAGGTGGACGACACCAAGACCCCCGAGGGGATCGGCCTCCTCATGCTGGCTCCCGAGGGGCAGAGAGTTCTATGCAAGGTGCACCTCACGAGGCTCAGTTGGCGTGAGCCATGACGACCAAGGCCAGGCGGGCACAGAGCGCCAGTTTCCTCTTTGGTGCAAGGGAGGCAAGCCAGAGGCGCGGAGTCCTGAGGAATCAGCCAAAGGTTTCCATTCTGGTGCAACAAGACCAAGACCGCCAGGATGGCATGATGGAGGTCATCACCGAGCCCACCACAGCGTCATGATTAGGGGCTTTTCGCAGGCGAAGACCACTTTAGTCAGGATAAGCTGTACTGCGTGTCCCCTTTCAAATCCGGCCGTTGTGGGATCCCTTCCCACCAATATTTGGGAAGAGGAGCAAGGCCACTATAAATAGGACTTAGCCGCCACTATAGAAGGGGATCTGATTTTAGGGCAACGGGAAGGGATCCACTCTCATCTGACTCCCTTACCAGCTCGCTTGAGCTCAAGAACACCTCACCTCTGGAGGCTAGTTCATCCACTTTACTAGTTCATCCTCAGCCCCTCGAGGCAATCCACCAAAACGCTGGAGTAGTGTATTACACCACAAGGTGGCCCGAACCAGGATAAACTGCTGTGTCTCTTTGTCTCTTCGAGCTCGTCGTGCTAGGCTTAGGAGGATCGCGAGTAGGCAGGTTGGGTAGGTTGAGATCTCTGCACGCACCCCAGAGTTTAAACCTTTCAAGGGTTTGCGGAACCCATAATCCAACATTTGGCGCGCTAGGTAGTTGTGCGTCGGATCTCCTCCTCTGTAGATCGATCCACCATCACACTGACACCTCCAGGGCTAACGAACTCTGGGCTCGCGCCGAGCGCCGGGCCATAGTCGCCGCTCGTGTTGCTCAGACGGCTCCGGCAGGCGATGGTTGTGCTCATCGTGCTCTGCCTCCGGTGGCCAACGCCGCCATGGGCCCTGCCGGCCATGAGCAGCAAGCTTCAATACAAAAAAAATACACTTCCATGATGATACATGTTTGTCACAGTAGGTCGCGTTTTTTGTCATGCATGTACACTCATGATGATTTTATGACAGAATCAAGATAGTCATACCTGTGTTGTCGTAGAAGTGTTCCATGACATTACCAAAATTATCATCACGGAAGTGTCCACTTCCATGACCATAAATCACGGGTCACAGAAGTGCTTTCATCAAGGGTGACCGACACGTGGAATCCACCATAATGGAACGTCGTTAAGCTATCGGGTCGGGTTTTGGATCCGATAACCCGTTATCAACCCCGACCAATGGGGATTGTCCACGTGTAAAATCATCATTGGCTGGAGGAAACACGTATCGGCTCATTGTTGGGACAGATGTCATCCACTCATTGGACGAAAGGCGCCTATGATACGTCGACACGTGGCACGGCCCAACAGAGGCCCATTCCTGTGAAAAGGCCGGCCCATGGAAAGCCTATTAACGGCATGTTCGCATATAGCCCATTTACAGCCCGCTAACCCAAGGCTCGTTACGCCCTATCCGAATTAGGCCCAATAGCGTCATATGGGCCATCCAATATGATTCCAGCCCATTTTCACTTTTGGCCCATGTATGGCCCATGACGTCTTTCGGCCATATGAGGCACTTTGTAACTCTTGGCCCATTAACGGCCCGTGGTGAAACTGGCCCGTAATGAACAGTGTATCACTTTACACCCGTTAACGGCCCGTGCTGAAACTGGCCCGTAATGAACAGTGTATCACTTTATACCCATTAACGGCCCGTTATTCTGTTGGGTTTTTTCCAGCCCATGTTATCTTTCGGTCTTCTCAGAGCCCATTTACTCTTGGGCTCATTTCCAACATTTGTTTACTTACGGCCCGTTATTGTCATTTGCTGCTTGTGGGCCAAATTCAGCCCGTGGTTACAGTCGGCCCGTTTGTGGTCCGTTAATTCGTTGGGCCGTTTTTGAAGCGTCATCAAATACGACCTATTAATGATGAATCCAACTCTAGCCTGTTTACGGCCATGAATGGATGAATCCAACTCTAGCCTGTTTACGGCCATAATGTGGTCTGTTATTGGCCCATGTTTGGCCAATCGATCATACGGCCTGTATAAGGCCCATTGATGATACGGCCCGTAGAAGGCCCATTGTTTCTACGGCCCATAGAAGGCCCATTGTTTCTATGGCCCGTAGAAGGCCCATTATTTTTACGGCCCGTAGAATGCCCACTGTTTCTACAGCCCGTAGGATGCCCAATGTCACTACAGTAAATATTAGCTCATGGTTATTGTGGCCTAGTTTTAAAAAATAGGTTATTGCAGCCACTAGCAAACCGCGGAAAAAGAACTGCAATGACTACAAGCAAACAAATAAACAAGACAACAAGGAAATAAATAAGCTAGCAACTAACGCTAGGCTATCACAGCTATTACACATATTACATCCGCTGGCATCAAAGTTCGCCACCAGTGCAAATATAGGGAACAAACTAGCATATCATATACACTGGTTGTCAAAGTTGGCGACCAGTGCAAATAAACGCCGCAGCAAAACAAATCCAGAACTGAAACCACTTCAGAAGATCTCAAGAAACAATATCCTGGCTACCCATAATGCTGGCAAGATGCTTAGCAAGTTTATTAACTTTCTCTGGTTTGGCGCTTAAATCCTCGAGCGCTTGCTATTGCACCAGGAAATATGCATCTGAATTCTGCAGGGACTTCCTCAGTCCTTCAGCTTCCTATCGCAACACATCTGATCGATGTCTTTCAACTTGAAGTTGAGACTCAAGAAGACAAACTGATTCAGGCAGCGAGTTCGAAGAGCTTGTGCCAGCAGTAGTGGCCAGTAACTCGAACACTAGATCAAGACAGGACTTTTGGGTTCTCTCACTGTCGTCATGATAGTTTTTATCAGCTTTCTTGGAGACCAACAGGGATGTCTCACTATCTTGAACCTTATCTGCATTACTTCCTTTACCATTGCATAATGCGGTACTATTCTCCAATATTTTGTCCGCATTCTAAAAGAGAAACAAGCAGACACATCACAGGTTTACCATGTTGTATATGAAACTCATTTTGGAAAATGAGTTTAGTAGTAAAGTGGACAGGCTAACAACATGAAATAAACATATATCTATGTACCATGGTCACTTTATGGTCTATATCATTCTAGTTTTTGTTGCCAAATCAAGATAGAGACACAGTTCAAATAATATTTGTTCAAGACAAAGCAGAATAGACAGAATATATGTGTGGGAAACTATAGAGCAATAACAACACTTTTAATGTGCATGACATGAGAACATAACTGTTTATTCAATTGAAATGGAAATCAACATAGAGCAGGTTACGCCAGCAAACCAGTTAAAGAAACAGGTTTAAAACATACATGTTGCACCATTGGAGTTTTAATTCCATCCTTCAAATTTGAAAATAGTTGGTATGAGTAAATACAGTAATGCAAGAACAAAGGAGTATGAACCATAGCTACAAAACCTGACCTGAGAACAAATCTTCTTCTCCTTTAAGCGTTGAGTTGGGATTCAGAGTGGTGGTCCTCGTGCTTTGGGCACTGCAGTTCCCTTACTAACTGCTCGTGTTTGGGTGCTCTGTGGTGGAGACAGTGTTGTGTCAACTAGAACTGGGTTACTATCTGCCGGGGTTGGGGTTAGAAGGGGTGTAGCTGGTTCTCTGTCCAACTGGGTAGGGGTACAATCTCCGAGAGTCTGGGTTATGTGTGGTGGATCTGGTCCTTGGGCAAGTACAGCCGTGGTTCTATCTGCATCAACTGGTAGCACTATATTTTCTGAAGACCGTGTTATTACTCCCTTAGATACTGCCATCACCCTCTCCAATTCAAATGGCTGAGAAACAAGAAAAGTAATTGAAAGTATAGACATTGTATGATAGACAGGTGCAATGGATAGAGGGGAATAAAAGAGGGCATGAAATAATTCATATTTTTGTTGTCTAATCAAACGGGATAGCATGACACAATTTCACATATATGACGGCTAACTAAACAGGATAACATGACACAATTGCACATTATGATGGCTAACTAAAAAAGATGGAAAGACATAGTTCAAAATATGATGACTACGTACACATGATGACATGATATAACTATATAATGTGTTTATTAAATAGGTTGGCATGCCATAATTCACATACATTCACGGATAGAAAGCCATAATTCAAAATATGATGACTGTAAACACTAAACATGATGAGATGACATAACTATATGATGTCTTTATTAAATGGGTTGACATGCCATAATTCAGATAGATGATGTGTATGTACTATGTAAACATGATGTCATGATATAATTTAAATATATGATTTATATAGTAAGCAAGTAAGCAGATGGCAATCCATATATGATGTAAAAACTAAGCAATGCAAGACAACATGCATGACAGGGTAATATAACCCTGCCAAGTTTGAGCATAGACCTCAGGGGCAAAATAGGACTGCTCATCAGTCTCTGAATCCTCCTCTGAGGAGCTCTCTGTAACCAACAAGATGTTTGCATTAGCAGGTAGCATTTTCTGCTCTGAATACCTTGTTTTCACTCCAGATACTTCCATCACCGCTTCAAATGGCTGATGCACAGGAAGAGTAGTTGAATATACAAACGTTGTCGACAAATGGAACACGTAATACAAAAAATGATAGCATGATATAATTCACATACATGATGATTGGCTAAACAGCATGGCATTGCATAATTCACATATATAATGCATTTGCAACAAGATAGCATTGTATAATTCACATACACAATGTCTTGCAACAAGATGGCAATGCATAATTCACATATATGGTAATTAGACACTGAACATGTGGCATTCACACAAAGCATGTCTAAACTAATCAAATGACATAGCAATGCGAGACACCATACGCACGATATGAGCAGCATAACCCTGCCAAGTTAGAGCATACACCTTGGGGGGAATAGGATTGGTCATCTGGCTCTGAATCCTCCTCTGAGGAGCTATCCGTAACCAGCGAGATATGCACTTCGTCAGATAGCATAGTCCGCTCTGAAGACCTTGTTTTCACTCCAGAATTTGCCATCACCCTGTCAAATGACTGATGCACACGAAGAGCAGTTGAATGTACTAGCATTGTTGACAAATGTAATATGTAACAAAAAAGGATGTCCCGATATAATTTACATATAAGATGACTGGCTAAGCAGGATGGCATTGCAAAATTCACATACATATGATGCCTAAATAAACAAGATGGAGTTGCATAATTCACATAAACAATGAATAAACTAAACAGATGGCATTCGCACAAAGGATGTCTAAACTAAGTAGATGACATATTTGATGTATAAACTAAGCAATGCAAGGCACCATATGCATGATATAACCAACATCAGCATGCCAAGTTAGAGCGAAGACCTCAGGGGGTAAATAGGAGTTGTCTTCTTCTTCTGAATCCCCCTCAGAACAGATATCTTCCTCTCGATTACAATCCGAAATGCATGGAGGGGGGCTGCCTTTGCGCCTACCATGGAGCGACGTCTGCATGAAATTTTATTGCCATGCAAGGACCGTCTCTTTTTCTCTACATGTTCAGTTCCATTGTTTACAATAACTGTCATGCATAGGAATAAAACATAGTGAGACTATGTAAGGAGTGCATGCAGAAATCCAGAGTTATGGTAGCAACCTGTGGATAGACACAAAACAAATAAGAGCAGGCAGATAATGGCTTCAGTTAAAAAATACAGGTAATGGCTTCTTTACTGTTTGTTTCCCACCCAACATGAAATTCATAGTAGACACCGGAGATTAACCAGATAGTAGATAGATACTATTGATTGCGGCCCCGATATGTACCCCACAACCATTTAAAAACTCAAGTTTGACCATTAGTTTGGATCTGACTTAGAGTCTAATCGGTGAACAGGACGATAAAGTAGCATGTAATATTGAGTGATGCATAATGTAAGCAGACATGAAAGACTGTGACCTCTCTTGCGGACCCGTGTAGTCCTCGAGGTCATCTGCTCGGTTGATGATGGTAACGAAGTTTTCATGGCTTACAGCGGCGGGGAAGAAGATCTGAGGCGGTGAAAGACAGTCTGGAGGCCGGATCCCTACTATGATAGACCCTTCTGTCATTGGAGCAGCTGAGCTGGGGTGGACGACGGCGCAACAGGAGCGGGACAAACCACGCAAGGTTTTCTTTGACAACTATCTGTAAGAGAAGTAATTTTGTAAGGGCTCGTTTGAATTGGAGGATTCCAACAATGCAGGGATAGGAAATAGACAGGAATAGGATAGGAATGCTGTGCAAAACAGAGAATTTAAAAACACAGGATTTCTCCCAATCTGGGTGTTTGATTCACAACAATTGAAAGATCACAGGATGCAAAGAAGCATGGTGAGATTAAGTCAAACCACAAGAAAATATACTGTTATAATGCTATTATGCTACTATCTCTTAGTCTTGTGCTTCATGAATAGGAATTTGAAAAGGAGGACAAGTGAAAATTAAAATTCCTATGTTTTTTCTTTCAAGGAGACACTAAAGGAACAAATCCTACAGTTTTCCTTTGCTCCATTCCTTTGAACCAAATTCATGAATAGTAGTACCATAGAAAACTTCCCAATTCCTATGTTTTTCATTCATTTTTCCTTTCAAGCATTGGCGATTCTAGTAGGCAGGCTTGAGCAAGGAAAAGCCTACACTAAAAAATTGTTTTTGTGCTACTTCTATTACTTTGGACCTAGGCCACTGCCCTACTAGCTCAACTCCCAAGGCCATCGAAAAATGCAAAGCTCAAACGCGTAGAGATAAATAATGATGGCGTTCAAGAGAGTCCATCACGGAAAGCTAAGTTGCCTGGTACCTCACTGCTTGTCATATAGTAGGATAAAATAATCGTATTTCCTGTTACCACGTGTGCTCAGTGGACAATATATATAACATGTAGAGTAAAAAAGAGATGCAACAAGTGTACAACCTCTTTAGCGAAGCCATGTCAATCTCAGCGTGATTGGGTTGGCCGGTGAGGATGCTCCGGCTGACTTGGCTTGTCGGAGGAGGGGAAGAAGATCTTCGGCGTCTAGAGATGGAGCCCGAGGTACTGCTCTGCTGTATGGAGGGTTTCGTCGTTGGAGCAGCTCCGGTGAGTTGTACGACGCCGAGGCTGAAGCAGGACAAGAGAGACAATGCTAACCTGAGTGGAATTCTAATAGCATCTCCAATACATGACGTAAAATCCATAACCACAAAGTGCTAGATGTAAAATAAATCAGCCGCACATCTCTGAACTTAACTGTCGAAACTGAATTTAACTGTCGAAACTTAACTTAACTGTCGAAACTGAACTTAAATGTCGAAACAGAATTTTGCTGTCGAAACTGAATATTGCTGTCGAAACTGAACGCACTAGCAAGGTGAGGCTACACGTCGGTCGACTGACTTTTTCAACTTTCGTCAGTCGATTTTGCAGCCGTTGGATACGAAATCAAGGGCCTGCAGTTCATCTTCAACCTCCACCCCCTGAGCCGCCCGCCACCACCGGCCAAACAACAGCACCCCGCCGCCCGCGGCCAGTGGTGCGCCGCCCGCCCACCCTAAAAACACTCCCCACCGCCGGTCC
>NC_041391.1:515428651-515431519 GCF_002162155.2 Triticum dicoccoides
ACCCCCTGAAAATCGACTGACCCAAAAGTCGATTCAGTCAACTGAAGTGTAGCTAAATCAGAGCAGCATCGCAAGCAAGAGCAAGAGCGAGAGCAGCAGCGCGAGCAAGAGCAATAGCAAGAGCAAACCAGGCAGGGGACCGAGAGTAAGAGCAGAGCAGCAGCGCGAGCGAGAGCTAAAGCAGCAGCAGCTCCTACTGATGTGGACATCGTCACCGGGGAGCGACGCCGTGGAGGAAGTGGCCGGCGACGCTGCCGTGGATGGAGCCGCGCCGTGTCGGCTCGGGACAGAGAGATGGTAGCACCGTGAGATCGAATCAAGAAGGAAATGCGATGATTAGGGTACAACCTCTTTGGTGGCGCCGATTAGGCCGCAACTTTATCCGAGGAAACGGTGATGATGATGCTCTTCCGGTGGTTCAGGTGAAGATAGCGGTGTGGGAATGGAGGTGGCACGAAAGACGAGGGGAACGTCGGGGCAGCTCCTTGGAGGTGGAGGACGGGGTGGCTGAACCGGCGAGACGACAAGATCGATGAAGGATACTCATCCAGTATGGTGGATGAGGGACGTCGAGGTGTTGTTGTGGACGACATCATCGGGGAAGAGGCTCCGGCTGGGTGGCGGACGGAGCAGGGTGTGTGGCTTCGTTGCGGGTTTTTGCGGCCTCGGTGTACGAATGGGTGGGCGGATGGGATGGCAGTGGGGAACCATGGCCTAGGGACGCGCTTGTCCGAAATGTGGCGTAAGTTACGAAAGTACCCCCACCGATTTGAGGCGGTTCTTTCGCTTCAGGGCTACCACGGGCATTTCGCGTGTCGGGATTTCACAGGATGTGGGAGTTTTCGCGCGCTTTGTAATTTAGGAATAGCAAGGAACAGGTTGAGATGGAGGGAGTTGCCGGAGCACGACCAGACAAAGATATATCTTAAATATTTCGGGCTAACAAGGCGCGGGTTGAAATTTCTGGACAAGCCTAACGTGTATTGTACCAAATCAATGCCCACTACAAATGTCATTCAAAACTTTGAATTCATGTTATGCTCAATTAAAATATTTTGCTACGTGTATAATGCATGCAACCTACTACTCAAATGAACATTTTAGTGCATTCCAAACATATATACTACCGCTTCAATATGAACTAAATTTGAATTTGTTTCTCTATTTGAATAAGATCTACAGTAATGATTGTTGTGAACTCAATGCATTTGAATTCGTTTCTCTGTTTTAATAAGATCTACAATCATTATTATTGTCAAGTTAAACCATCGTTTGTGTATTATCTTCAGAGCACACCACATGATTAGTCTTGAGTTACATATGAACTATGTGTACTATATGACTTGAACTCGATTTTTTGAATCCACTGTATGTTGATTTCAAATCACATTACATTTCTAGCTCTAGCTAGATCTTCATAATCTAAACCATGTCTCATAGGTATAATGTGTTTATCACATTATGTAGAATTTAGATGTGAGTTGCAAACTCCACACATTACCACAAATTCAAATAAAATGTGAGAATGTTCGATATATAGTATTGTTTACATTGTTCGATATTTAGTTGCAAGCTGCAAATGCCACACATTATCACAAATTCAAATAAAATGTGAGATTGTTTGATGTATAGTATGGTTTATATCGTTCGACATTTAGCTGTGAGTTACAAACGCCATGCATTATCACATTATGGTATAACATGTGTACAACATGTGTATCACCGCTATATTCATGCATGGACATGTTTAAAACACTATGATCTCCTATTCAAATATATGAATCCACTTTCATATCAAATTATGATCTTTGTTAGTCTCTTACACCCACACAATCCTCTAACCTTTGTAGCTACCACTAACTTTCTCTCGTGCATGCACACACCCTCCTCGCCCTCCCCCTCCCTCGGCATTCTATCCACCGGGCACATTCATTTTTTTTCTTTAGGTCGTCCTCCCAGAGTCTCGACAACTCTTTTGCGACACACACCGATCGATAAACCTCTCCAGCGATGCCTGCCTACAACATGCACACGCACCTTCAATCTCCTCCTTTATGTGTCCTTGCCTCGTGTCTCTTATACGGTCACACACACGTGTAAACTCTCGCCCCTCTTTTCATCGATCTTACAACCTCACACTCCTCCCCCTATCTAGCTAGTAGTTGGGCCCCTCGCACCACCTCCTAGCTCCATTCTCTCTGTCTATCCGTCTTGCTGGGCTTTATTTGCCTATAAAAAATGGGCGTACACCGACCTATCTCTCGCTATACATATAGCTAGCTAGGTCCTAATAACTCGTTTTTACCCACGCGTCGATCGATCCACCTCATTAGTTATGTCTCTCCCTTCCTCCGACAAACAACAATTAATCTACCGATATAGTTAGGTTTGCTTACCAAACACATGGTTCCCCTTCATCATCCATGGATGCGTCCTGACAGATCTATCACGCACAGGCACACACAGAAACACATCCCCACTCTTATTGATAACATTGCAGTTCCACCCTCAGTTTGTCTAGTAGGCCTCTCCCACCATCTTCGAGAAGCAACTCCATCACCCATCCAGCACTCTACCCCTCTCCCTCCCTCTCTCTCTCCTCTCTCTCTCTCTCTCTCTCTCTCTCTCTCTCTCTCTCTCTCTGTCCCATCATATTTCCCATCCTTCAGTTATGTATGAATGTCGGCCGATCTCCCTCAAGACATAGTTGGGTCTCTCCTTCTGAACACATATACGAGTCATTCTACCTCTATAGTTAGGCCTCTGCCTACCCCTCCCCCACCCCCCACACACACCAATACATCGAGCGCTCTAGTCATGTCTCCCTGCCACACACAAACTTGACATGTGCCCTCTAACGTTCTGGTA
>NC_041391.1:515431809-515447631 GCF_002162155.2 Triticum dicoccoides
TATCTCTCACACACACCCACGTAGGTGGGGGACATGCATGAAGAGAAGAGGTGCATGCATTGCGCACGTACTCCCGTCTCTTTTCCAGCCACACCTGCGCGGGTACATGGTGGAGCTCATTTCATTACGAAAAAGGCAGCCCACGTGGTAATTTGGCACGTGTACTGGTTGTCCACTTGGTGGAGGGAGGATCGTCTACCACGGGTGAACAAACAAATTGTGACTTGACGCGTTATGTTAAAAAAAGAGGTAAACCATGTGGGGCCTACCTTAGAGGCACGGCTCTAGGCACTAGTGTACTTTTGATGTGTCCCGTCAACTCGTAGAACGAGGAGAAGCTTCCTTAGTACGCCGTCTCCCCCGCCCACGTGCGCGGTGACTCAATGGATGAGGTGAAGCTTTCTTAGTACTGTCCGCCTTACGCGTGCTCCCTCACCCATGCGCGTGGTGGCTCGCAGGACGAGGAGAAAAATTTACTACTCCCTCCGTTTACTCCTCGTCCCTACTACCTTCGTTATAAAGATTATATCATATTGTTTGGAATATATATGTCCTTTAGTAGATTTCAATATGAACTACTAGTACATACTCCAAACACTAATGTATACAGACGTATTTTAGAGTGTAGATTCACTCATTTTGCTCCGTATGTAGCACTCTCCCTCGTCCCTTGACCCTTGCCCACGTGGTGGACGTGCAACAATTCATATAGCCAGAACGATATACACTGCACTACCATTATTGCTCGACTTCCTAAAGAGGCGAAGAGCCAATTGCAAGGTTAATATTTTGGAGATGCCAAGCGCAAGGTTATAGGAGAACGAGTAGTAGGTATCGCGTCATTTATAAATAAAGTTTTTTTCTTCAATGGCACGTACGCAATATAATAGGTTCATATGGAGAGAAAAGGAAACCTCTCCACTATATACATAGTCAGGACGGGCCAGCCTACACGGTTGCTTGCTGGGGTTGCTCTCTTCACACTCTCTCACACAAAACGACTGTGGCCACATCTCTAACATCCTGGTGGATCACGTCCGCCGGGGGAAGGGGTGGATGCTTAGCGTAGATACAGTCACCGTTGCCGACGGTGAAAACCCACTGTCGGCATGTCCCGATTAGGGGTCCCCGCCGTTCTCTCTCACAAAGCCGGCGAGGTTGCCTTCGTCCCTTGCTCACTGCTGCGACGTGGGCAGTTGCCGCCTCCCGCCGCCCTACTCAAGGTTGAGCTACGTCCCTTAGGTACAACTCCCTTTACAACCGGCTTGCACCACTGCTCTAGCTGCCCACATCACTCCATGTGGATATTTCTCTACTTATTTGCCCCGCACATACCTCTACTGGCTTCTACGTACTGTATTTGTGATGAGCTTATGTCTCATCAATTAGTCCTAGTAATCTTATTCTAATCACGCTTCTTCAATTTTTTTGCCATATGGATGCTCATCTCGATTTTGGTGAAACTGCACAAAATGATCCGATGGTCAAAAGGTTGTAAACTTCATTTCTTAGGAAGCACGAACGTTGCCAGCAAATTGAAGCCTAGTTAGGGTTCATGGTTCAAGAGGTAGGGACTGCATGGATCATTTTTTTTCTTTAGCTGCCTCTGTTCCAAAATAAGTGTCAACTTTAGTAGTAGTACAACTTTGTACTAAAGTTTGCATAAAGTTGAGACACTTATTTTGGAATGGAGGGAGTACATATTTGCTATGATCTGTCAATCATTGAGATGCAATAGCATGCATGGTAGTCTCCTTTGTATTTGATGAAATGTTGCAACGGGCAACCTTGGACGCAAGATACATGTAACAGAAGCTGGAAGCTTCATAGAATTGTACAAATTTATCTCGTTGATAAATTATAGTACATACTATACTAGTACTTCCTTCGTTCCTAAATATAAGTATTTGTAGAGATTTCACCATGAACCACATGCGGATGTCTATAGATGCATTTTAAGTGGAGATTCATTCATTTTGTTCAGTATGTAGTTCACCTAGTGGAATCTCTACAAAGACTTATCTACTAGTAATAGCTAGCCCCCACTACTAGGAATTCTCTATCCTCTCCTTGAGCCATATCATCAAAATTAATGTAGCCGTTAGATGAACTAAATCAGTCCATAATAGCCGTCTGATCTAGACGTTGAGAGGCTCCGCACTAAGACACATGCAAGCAAGCAGAAATACCGTGGCATGCATGTGAGTGGGTTTTAAATCACATCAACATGTCTGCACGCAAGCATGCACTGGTAGCATGCATGTAAGTGAGCTTTTAAGTCCCATTAACATGTCAAAAAGAAAAATATAATCCCATTATGCAGTAGGAGTTGGCTGATATTTTTTCCTTACGTGGGATGATCTAAATGATGATGGGAGTTTTTTTAGTTTGGCTACCACATTTGTCATGCGGTTATAGCGTTTTTTTAGTTCTATGAAATCGATAATTTTACGCAGAGAGATATACGGTTGTTTCACGGCAACGCGCGGGGACTCATCTAGTATTTAGGAACAAAGGGAGTGCTATGTAAAGAGTTAGTTGTCGCATGGTGTCCAGAAAATATTGTGAGAGTGTGAGGTGGGCCATGTAATCACTGAGCCTGCGTGTTTTCACTGCTCTTGCACTCCTCCGCTGTAAGAATGGAGAAAATTGTAATCTAGTAGTACCTCCTTTCGCCGAAAGCGTGGGACATCCAACAGTCGTACCACCTCAGTAATAAAGACCAATGAGCCGTCAAATCACATAGACCCAGCAGTAAGTTGGACGGACGAAGCAACCATCACTCTTGCGCCAGTGAGAGGTCATGTCCGCTCTGCCCGGGCATGAATGCGGCACCAATTCTTTAGAGCGGTGCTGACCATTTAAGGCGGGAAGCGCGCGCGGGCGATGGAGGGGCTTTGGGTGGGCCAGGCTGGTCGGGAGTGGGCGTGGCAACTGTCCGCCTGTCCCTACCGGACACGCCCGGAAACGAGAGGATGCATTGACTCTCGCGGCTAAAATCGTACACTACACACCATCTCTCTGTTGGTGTAGGTCGATATGTCGCTCTCTCTAACACACACATGCTGTTAAACACACACACACACACACACACATGCACATGCATGCACCTTGGTCCCGCTGCACCTTTTAACGTGACTTATTACACCTAGGCGGAGGGAGTAGTAATTATGAGATACGGTGGCACACTGACTTAGGTCGAATACAAGTGCCCAAAATTGTGTGCGTGTTATAATAAGGATTCACTTAAAATAGTACGTGAGCGAACAGAGGGATCAATTGGACAGTGTTCCCGAGCAGTAGCGAGATGTGTGAGGTAAGATACACCGCTGGTGCTTTTAATTTTTCTTATTAATTTGTTTGTTTCACCCTCTGACTGGTGGGACCCAACGTACTACATGGAGAGAGGCAAGGTGACTAAGGCTGCATTATTTCTACACCACTGTGGATAGTCTTACCACCAAATCCACATGACACGATTATGATTTAAATCCCAATGACCCCCCCCCCCACACACACACAAAACACAGCATGCTTGTCACACAAATGCAGGAATGTATAAAAGGTTATTTTCCTCTAGTTGAACATAATGGGAGGGTTGTGTACCTGGTTAGCCTGTTCGCTCATCAAACTTGAGATCTCGGGTTCCACTCAAAAAAACTTGAGGTCTCGGGTTTGATAACTACACTTGAGCATAATTTATGCCAGGAGGATTCTTTGACTGGTCAAAATGGATGGATACGGAGCTATACGATCTCGTAGTGACCGTATAATCACCTCATCACGTATAAGCTGCAGCCTCAGCACTTGTTTTCTAGGGTTTGCATGCTTCACACTCTCTCTCAAGTATATATATACACGATGGAGCCTCAGCGCTTGTAGTTGCTCTCTTCACACTCTCTCACCCTCTCCAGATCTAAACAAGACTTCCTTGGCCTCTCTCTCCCCTCACTGCTGCTCAAAGATCCGGCAGGATTTGTCCACCGGGAAGGAAGGAGGCTTAACACTGTCGCCGTCGGCGAGGGAGGGAATTCACTACCGGGACAGTTGTTCACTTTCACCCAGCGGCGGCGCGGGAGGGCCTCAGGCCCCTTCTTCTTCGCCGCCGTCCCGTCGCCCATTGAACCACGCCCCAAGAACCTTAACGTATAATTTACTTATTCCACATGCATTGCTCTAGCTGCATGTATTCCATGAATCTAGGACGTGGTTCAAAGAGGAAAGGAGTGGGGGAAAGTAGTGGGAAAAGTGGTTCCAAGAGGAAAGGAAGGGGGAAAGTTGTATAGCATGAATCTAGGACGTGGTTCAAAGAGGAAAGGAATGGGGGAAAGTAGTGGCGAAAGTTGTATCGCATAAATCTAGGACGTGGTTCAAAGAGGAAAGGAAGGGGCGAAAGTACTAGTACATGCTGGCTATCCAGCACCTACGTTGGTCGAAAAGGGAAAACATTGACAAATGCAGTACACACATCTGTAACGAACTGGTCTTTTGTTTTGGGGGACAAGGTTGTAGAGTTTGAGAAGGACTAGAATTGCTGCGCTCACATAGGGAAAGGTGTCTAACGATAACAAAACTGGGACCAGCACAAATATGCTCCTTGGTTGTTTGTTCTTTGTCGCAACACACTGTGCATGAGCACAGTACATCGGTAGATGCACATGGTGCTGGTGCGTCCACTGTCCCGTGCAACTCTTTAGCTGTTGTTAATCTAAAGCCCTGTTTGGTTAAAAACTCCCTAGTCCCTACCTGCTTGGTTCCAGGGACTAAACACGGACTAGAGGTTATTAAATGACATGCTAAAAGACCATGTTACCCCTAGTAATAAACTAATAGACTGTAACGCCCCGGATCCGATGCGCCAGGTATCCGCCAGTTATTCGCCGTCGTTGCCATGTCATTTGCTTGCGTGTTGCATTTTGCCATGTCATCATCTGCATTTTATCATGTCATCATATGCATTGCATTGCATACGTGATCGTCTCATGCATCCGAGCATTTTCCCCGTTGTCCGTTTTGCAATCCGGCGCTCCTATGTCCTCCGGCATTCCCCTTTTGTCTCTCGTTGTGAGTGGGTGTTAAACATTCTCGGAATGGACCGAGTCTTGCCAAGCGGCCTTGATATACCACCGGTAGACCACCTGTCAAGTTTCGTGCCATTTGGAGGTCGTTTGGTACTCCAACAGTTAACCGGGTAACCGTAAAGCCCCTCTTTCTTTGCAGCCCAACACCCCTTCCAAAATGGCCCAAAACCCATCTAACTCCCTACATGCTCTCGGTCGTTCGATCACGATCATGTGGGCGAAAACCGCTCCTCATTTGGACTCTCCTAGCTCCCTCTAGCTATTTATAAGCCCCTCCCCCCGAAATTCGCGGTTGAATCCGCAGATGAAACCCTAGCGATCGCCCCGCCGCACCCGGACATGTCCGCCCGCCGCCGGACAAAGTCCGCCGCCACCTCCCACCTCGGGATCCTTCCAAATCCCATTTGCCCAATCCTCTCGCGCAGCCACTTCCAGCCAACCAACCCGTGCAACCCTGGCCCCGCTTGATCTGGATCGAACCGAGGCAGCATCCCCTCGCCCGAGCCTCTCCTCCATTCCCGTCGCTGCCGGTGATGAGCCGAAGCTCGCCGGGGCACCCAAACGCCATCAGCAACGAAGCCAGCAGCACTCGTCTCCTTCCCCCGTGTTTCTCCTTCCTCCTGTTTCTCTCTCCCTCTTCCCTCGCCTCACGTCTCTCCCTGTTGGCTGTCTAGGGAACAGCCATGGTCGCCCGATGGAGCTCCGGGTCAAGCCATGTCGCCGCCGCCGTCCTGGAGCTTCTTCGCCGCTGGTGCCCGTCTTCAGCGCCCCAAATCCAGCCGGCGTCTGCTCCTGCATCGAGCAGGGGAGCGAGGAGGAGGAACCCCCTGCTCCCGTCGCCGTCTTGTTCTGTTCGTCGTCGTCTCCGTCTGATCCGACGAGGCCCTGTGTCTCCGGCATCGTCCCCGCCTCCAGGTCGCCGCGCCTCCGCCCGCCGCCATCTTCTTCCCGGAGCGCATCCGCCTTACCTCGCCTCGTCCGCACCAAGCCTCGGCGACCCCTCCTGGACCGAGCCTCCGCTGGCCACCTCCGCCTCGAGCTGCCGGAGATCGCGCCCGCCGCTTCAAGTCCCCTCTGCGTCCCGCGCCGCCGCAGCTCTGTTTCCAGTCGAGCAGAGGATGCCCGCTTGTCTTGCCCGTTGACCGTGTGCCGCCCGCGTTGGCCTATCCAGCCACTGGCCCAGCTCCAGCCACTCCAGCACCGCGTCGGGCCCAGATCTGCCAGCTCCCTGGAGCCCAATGCGAGCAGCACAGATCCATCTATTTCGGCCCGGCTACATTTTTTCCCCTGCTGACGATTTTTCGATTTTTCCAATGCATGCATAATTACAGGAATGCCACTGTTTTGTATTGTTAATAACTAAACATGCATGCATCCAAATTAAACAAACTATATATGTAAAATGCTTAGTTTTTCATCTAGTTTCATAATATGCTGCTTGCACCCATGTTTATAATGTTTAAAAATGTTGTTTGTTTAAACTTGCTCAAATGCCATGTTAAAATGATTTATTTCATAACTAAATAACCGTAGCTCCCATTTTAATAAACTTTATATGTAAATGGGGTAGAAAAATGCATAGATTAACATGGTAGCATTGCTTTGAATGTTTAACAACTCTAAAATATGGTTTAGGGAAGAACAGTACCAAATTCATAATTTGCATATGGGGATTTTCCGGAATTGTTGTTTGTTGTTCCGGTCTCATTTAAACTTGCCTAGATAGGTAGTTTTATTATGCTTCATCTCTTGCCATGTTAATCAACATTTAATATTGTTGGGTACCTAAACGGGAGCTAACTAAATAATTGTTGTGGTGTTTCGTCAATATGCAACTCGTTGCATATTGAGCTCCACTTAATTTGTAGTGTTGTTTGTTGCACTTTGCCATGCCATGCCTTATTAAACCGGACATGCATCATACTTGTTTGTGCATCATGCCATGTTTATGCTTGTGCATTTACCATGTTATTTGTTTCTTCCCGGTGTTGCTTCTTAGTTCTGGTAATGTTGCGATTGTGAGGATTCGTTCGACTACTCCCGTTCGTCTTCTTCATGGACTCGTTCTTCTTCCTTGCGGGATTTCAGGCAAGATGACTGCTACCCTGGATCTCACTACTATCATTGCTATGCTAGTTGCTTTGTTCTATCGCTTTGCTGTGCTACCTATCTTTTGTTCATCAAGCCTCCCAAATTGCCATGAACCTCTAACCTTTTCACCCTTCCTAGCAAACCATTGCTTGGCTATGTTACTGCTTTGCTCAGCCCTCTTATAGCATTGCTAGTTGCAGGTGAAGTTGAAGATTGCTCCATGGTGGACAGGATTTTGTTGGGATATCACAATATCTCTTATATTATTAATGCATCTATATACTTGGTAAAGGGTGGAAGACTCGGCCTTTTGCCTAGTGTTTTGTTCCACTCTTGCCGCCCTAGTTTCCGTCATACCGGTGTTATGTTCCCGGATTTTGAGTTCCTTACGCGGTCGGGTGATTTATGGGACCCGCTTGACAGTTCGCTTTGAATAAAACTCATCCAGCAAGGCCCAACCTTGGTTTTACCATTTGCCTCACCACCACCTATCCCTTTCCCTTGGGTCGGCCAACCCGAGGGTCATCTTTATTTTAGCCCCCCCGGGCCAGTGCTTGTCTAAGTGTTGGTCCGAACCGAGCCGCCTGCAGGGCCCCCTCGGGGCACCTCGAGGTCTGGTTTTACTCGTAGCCTGTCTCATCCGGTGTTGCCCTGAGAATGAGATATGTGCAGCTCCTATCGAGATTGTCGGCGCATCGGGCGGTCTTGCTGGTCTTGTTTTACCATTGTCGAAATGTCTTGTAAACCGGGATTCCGAGTCTGATCGGGTCTTCCTGGGAGAAGGTCTATTCCTTCGTTGATCGCAAGAGCTTGTCATGGGCTAAGTTGGGACACCCCTGCAGGGTATAATCTTTCGAAAGCCGTGCCTGTGGTTATAGGCAGATGGGAATTTGTTAATGTCCGGTTGTAGATAACTTGACACCAGATCCGAATTAAAACGCATCAACCGCGTGTGTAGCCGTGATGGTCTCTTTTCGGCGGAGTCCGGGAAGTGAACACAGTTTTCTGGGTTATGTTTGACGTAAGTAGGTGTTCAGGATCACTTCTTGATTTTTGCTAGTTTCACGACCGTTCCGCTTGTTCTCTTCTCGCTCTTATTTGCGTATGTTAGCCACCATATATGCTTAGTCGCTGCTGCAACCTCACCACTTTACCCCTTCCTTTCCCTTTAAGCTTTGCTAGTCTTGATACCCATGGTAATGGGATTGCTGAGTCCTCGTGGCTCACAGATTACTACAACAACAGTTGCAGGTATAGGTTTTGCGATGATCATGATGCGAGAGTGATGTTTGCTTGTTTTGGAGTTCTTCTTCTGCTTCTTCTTCGATCAGGGGATAGGTTCTAGGTCGGTAGCCTGGGCTAGCAGGGTGGATGTCGTTTGAGTTTCTGTTTGTGATTCATCCGTAGTCGGATGAAGCTCTGATGTATTGTGATGTTGTATTCGTGTGGCATTGTATGCCTCTTGTATGTATCCCCATCTATTATGTAATGTTGATGTAATGATATCCACCTTGCAAAAGTGTTTCAATATGCGAGTCTATCCTTGGTGGGACCTTCGAGTTCCTTTTGGATAGGGTCGCATATTGGGCGTGACATAGAGACAAGGTGTGATGCATGGCAGGGGAAACTGTTGGAAAAAGTCCCAAAAAGACTCCCTCGGGGTCTTCTTTCTTTAGTCCCAAAAATGTCCACTTTTAGTCCCTAAAAGTCCCTCCTGTTTGGTTTAGATGGGACTGACACGGAGTTTTTTTAGTCCCTACACCAAAATGTCCCTGTAAACAAACACCCTCTAATAATGCCGCTGGAAAATTGATGCAATGCCACAGTTAAAAGCAAATTACATGTTTAACAAATTTTGTTGTTAATATAATCTCTATGTTAATATTAATCAATGCCACCATTTGAGAAATACTACTGTCTTGCTTTCTTTCCCATTTAGATAAGGTAGATGCTTCTTTTTGTTGGCTTCTGCATCATCCACCGTTATTGACCACTAGTTGTTTCCTGTGCACCTCTGTGTAAACAGGGTTATCTACTTCACCTTGTTGCCATTGTGACCTTTTGTTGCACTTCACAAAACACTTCTGTTTGAAGAGTGTTTTGTGCAGTTCAACCAAAATGTCACACCAACAATGTTGCTTGATTGCTTGATCTTAGTGGAACTGCACAAGAGGAGATCTTACTTCCTATCTGTGTTGGCAAATTTGGTTCAGATCTTCTTCTTGTCAGCTGTTTGAATTCCGCATCATGAGAGGTTAGTACTAGCATTCTTTCACATGATTCTGCAGTGTGCTTTCATATGTTATGCTACTTGTATGGTAATGTTGCTTGATTATAGTGACCTGCACAAATGGAGACAAGACTTCCAATTTGTATGTGCACTTTAATATCCCATTGAGGTAAGATAAGGATATTTCACAACTGTTGGCCTATATTTTGCCACTTTGATCAGAAAATTAGTGTCATTGTTTAGTGCTATACTTGTGTTCCCTAATTGACATGCCAAATCTTACATTGAAGGTGAAGCTTGTCTGTTATTGAACCAAGTGATGAAGGGGAGGAACAAGCGGAAGAAAAACAAAAATCAACTCCCGGTGCTGTAATGAAGCACTGGAACTGTGATGACACAAGTAATGATATTATTTTGCATCTTAATTTATTTCTATGGCTGGAATGAGCAATTGTTTTGCCACTGATTTGATGACACTCTTAATGTAATACTCCCTCCATTCCTTGATATAAGGTGTATAGATTTCTGAGAAAAAATCCGAAATATAAGGTCCATTGCGTTGCACCACTCGTTTGGATTATTTTTTTAGGGATTTTATTACATTTCCTTATATCTGGCAAGCAGCTCTTTTTTTCATGTCAATTAGTCAAGTGTAATCTCGCCCAAAACTTGTGAAAATTTCCCTCCATGTGCGTTCTTTAATTTCCGTGCCAAAAACTATACACCCTATATTTAGGAATGGAGGGAGTATGTAATTATCTCTACTTGTGCAAACAGGGATCTTATTTTAAGATACCATATATTTTAGTGGAACTGCACAAGAAGATGTTGGAAACATTAAACTAATTGAGGAGTATATAGTAAGCATGGCCACCATAGTAGATAGCAACAGATGGTTCCGGAGAAGTACTTCATCTGTATGCTCTACACAATAAGCCTCCTGACAAAGGTTGCTACTCGCCCACTGATTTCATCCATATGATTGAGCTTTGTCATCTCTATTGGTGTTGTGCTACTGTTTAGATACTGTCATGAAAAAGTGGTATTGTCCTTGGAAAGTGCTCCATCTGTGTTGTTTTAAATATTTCCTTTCCTTTTTTTCGAGCAAACATGGATGCTAGCATTTAGTTGTCCTCTTGTATTTGCACAACAGGATCATCTTCCTCCGAAGAAGAATATGGAGTACGTGAAGTGACTAGTTCTGATTATGCCAGGATGAAGAAGCCTTGTCTATCTTCTCATCAGAAGGAGTAGTTGAAGGATGGTTACATTACTCCCCACAAGACCAAACTAACTTCACCTCAGAAGGACTGGCAAATCTCCATTTTTTTGTTGTGATGCGTGAGTACAATGTTGTTTAGGATTCTTTCTGGTGATTTCCATTTTTCTAAAAGTGTGCTCAACATGGACCATGTAGGTGCCTGTTTAAACTGTCAATTCATAGTACAGTTTGCTTTATACTAATCACTTTTTTTGTATTTGTGCAAACAGGGGTGCTCAACTTGGTTTCAATGGGAACTGCCCAAAATGTTCATGAATACATCGAATCATTCATTTCCACCACAAGAAAGGAGGTGCTGATAAGTTCAAGGCGTTGCAACATATAAGGGCGAAATCGTACAAGCTATGCGCGAATTTGGTTGATTTTGGTGGAACTGCATAAAAAGAACAACTGGTTTATTTAGCACGAGGTGCCATGTCAATGTCCGAACTGATGGCAAACCCTGCCCATTCCACAATCATAGGCATTTGATATTTTGGAACGGGAAAACCTTGTCAAATTTTGCTCATTGATTTTAGCAAGACATGAGTTTGTTATTTTTGAATGGGACGCCCTTTGCTATCAGCAGCGTCGATCAATTTTTTCTTTATTCTTTAGTTGTGAAGTAAATATTGCCTCTGACATGTGAGTCGCTGAGATGCATAATCATCGATTGTTTTGAATGTTCTCTATGAATTGCCAGCCCTGTGTGTTTGATTGCAATGTATAGAAATGCTAAAAAGCTGCTCAAACTCTTTGTACTCCTTCTGTTTCTTTTTACTTTGCACATTGTGAAAGTGCATACTTTTTTCTATAGGATTGGTCAAAGTAGAGATACTTTGACTGCAGACAAAACTTGTATGCAGACTAGAAAGGACCGGAGGGAGTACATGTGAAACTGCTGCAAACGAGGTGATCACCATGGGAATAATGCTAGTACGTATTGTTTTGCGTGTTCATCAAATGCCAGTGATACAGGAATTCGAACTAATCGAAATAAATTCATTCATACATGGTCGGATTTCATATAAACATGCCGGATTTCATTATATTTCATACATTGTTCAACTAAAAAGGGGTGCGCTGGAGGTATAATTTATTAACCAAAGCTACCCACCTGTGTGCCATTGAGCCAAACAGAAGTTTCAGTGACTTAACTGAAGGTGCAGTTGCATAACTGACATGTGGCCTGTGGGTCCCACATGTTAGTCAGGCAACTGCACCGACAGTTAAGTAGAAGCAGCTTTCTTCTCCAAAACAGCTCTCTGACTCCACATCGCCGCCAAGAAGCTAACCGGCTGTCAATGGTCAGCCCGCCTAGCTTGGCTTCAACCAGAGGGTAGTAGCGGTGTCCTTACTTGGACCCGAGCGGCGGCGACCTACCATGTTCTACTCTTCCTCGTTTTCTGTGTGGCGCGGCCTCGTTTGCAGCGGGGAGGGGCCTCGGTGGAGCCAGCGATGTCCTCTGTCTCGTTGCCGGTGGGCGGTGCCTCGGCGGAGCAGTGGAAATCCTCTCCCTTGTTACCGGACAGGGTGGGGCCTCGGCTGAGCCGACAATGTAGTCTACCTCGTTGTTGGTGGGGTGGGGCCTCGACGGAGCCGACGGTCTCCTCTGCCTTGTTGTTGTGGCGCGGGGCCTTGACGGAGCAGGGCCTCGTCGATGCCAGTGGAGCGGGCATTCGTCGGAGCTGGCATTGTCCTCTGCCTCTTCCTCGGTCTCGCCAAACAGTGCCTCGCCCGCTTCATCGCTCTCCTTGTAGGCGGCCGCAGCCTCCGCCACCCTCACGCGGTACCGCCAGCGCTCGAGGCGGCCCTTGCGGGCGGAGTGGTACAAGTCGAGCAACGCCTCCTGCTCCGCCCGCTCCGCGGTGATCTGCTCCTCCGCCTGCAGGTGCTCTTGGAGGAGATGGTGGTTGTAGGCGGCGTCGGCCTGCGCCTCCCGGAACTGCTCCTCATGGATCTGCCTCACCGTGTCCATATATTGGGCACGGGCCTCCCCGATGGTCATGGTGCAATGCACCGGCGAGGATGGCGCGGAGGAGGGGGTTGGCCCCGGATCGTCCACTACCATGTTCTCCATTGGACGTCATCGTCCTCTGGCTGCCTGCCAGCCAGCCGGTCGGCAGCAATGACTGCCATCTCCCTGTGGTCCGGTGTCCGCCCGTCCCGAAGAGCACAGGAGCGCGAGGAAGCCATGGTGGGCAGTAGTGGTGTGGACAGGAGAAATGGAACGGATGCAGATGACTACGGCTATGGCTGGCGTAGCAGTTTATATAGCGATGGTGGGTGGCGGAGGGACAGACGTGTGGCGCCGGAGTAGCCGCCTCGGCAACCGCGTATCATTAATGTGGGAGGTAGATGGACGAACGGACGACACTCATGTCGTTTGAAGGCAGAGCAATCGCCTGCACCGGGTAGAGGGGCGGGCGACGCTGACTGTTTCAGGCGGAAAGTGCGCGTGGGTGAGGAGATGACTTGACTTGGAGAGGATGACAATGGGGACCCACCAGGGCCATAGCCTCGCGTACGCAAGTGCCTCCTAATTAAATAGATAGCCACAGGTCCCACACCATTGTCAATCTATGTAGTCAATAAATGAGAGAATTGCACAAGAAGCGGTCAATAGCTGGGACCAAGCAGCTCGAGCAGTATTTGTGTTTTTGAGGTGTGAGCACTGCAGAGTTTTTCGATGTTTAGCCCAGATATTAATTTTTCTCCTCTGAACAAGAACGAAAACATCACTGCATGTATTAACTGGGCGGGCTGTGCCCCGTCTAGCCCAGGCCAGATATCCAGCCTAGATATTAATTTTCTTCAAAATGAAAATGGCTAGCCCAGCTATTCATTTTTTAGGAATACCCAGGCAAGGTCAAGTTGTTATTCTCCGCCCCACTCGGCTGCAAATCTTTCCTAGGAGGGATGCATTAGGCTTAACAAGAAAATGGGCTTTAAGAAATAATAAATGGGATGTAATTATAAAAACTGGGCAGTAACTATAAAAAATGCACCAAACACGTAATTACTTTATAAAATATTATTTTTGGATATTGAAAATTTTAGTTTCATTAATTGTTGCTAGCGCAATGTTTTGTTGGATTTTTATGTAATATAAATTTATATTGAAATTGTATTTAATCTGACTAGAAATTTTGGGATAAAAATATTTCGGATCCCATCAAATATGGGAAATTTTATTGAATTTTGTTTTGAATGGTTGGTTGAAATGGGCTATACTTTTAACAAACTGTAAATGGGCTGTAGTAAATTCCATTAGAATTCAAAAATGGGCTGCACATTCTTACAAATCTCAAATGGGCTATAAGTTCTCTGCCACACACTTGTGGCCTTACTAAGTTGATGCGTCCCCTAAAAAAAGAGTTGACGCGTATGCAAGGCTTTGTCAACTTATAGTCAACACACGGTTCTAGCAGCAGTGGCCGTTGGATGTCCATCCAACGGATGCCGTGCTTCTTCTTCAATCTCGTATATTCTTAGCTTCACCCGCCCAAAAAATTATTCCTCCCCTTGACACCTAGGGCGCACCGTTTCGGAAGCTGGCCTGTGGGCCTACTAAGTTAGTCAATATAAATGATTCTAGCTGCAGTTACCGTACGATGACCATCCAACGGCCGTCGTGCTTCTTCAACCTCTGGTCTTCTTGCTCCAGCCGCCAAAAGCAGCGCCGGTCGTGCCGCCTGCTCCTGCCTCCCGTGGCCGGCGGTGCTGCCGCGGAGGCCTCACCGCCCCTACTACTCCCACCGCTGGCCAGGCCATTCCTCCACTCACCCACACCCACTGTTATTCTGCGGCAACGGCAGCCTTACACCGCAGCCGAACCAGTGAACCCTCGTACTCCTCTCCGTGTGGGCATCCATTGTCGCGTCTTCCCCGGCTCCGCTTCATCCCCTTCCTAGGCCTTGCCGTCGTCCACCACCGTGGTGCTCTCGGTGTGGCGTGGTCAACATGGTCAAGGAACGACTTCCATTGGACGTGGACTGTATGTGGAGAGGCTGATAGCTGGGTCCACGGCCGCAGCAAGGAAGTGCCTCCTTATTACACGGAAAATAATGATTCCTCCACCTAACAGCTGGGACCCACCGGACTGGCCACTGTATTTCCAGAAAAAACGTTTCCCCCTGACTGATGGGACCCACCAGCTACATCTTCGCACGCAAGGAAGTGCGTCCGAAAAAAATTGATTCGCCCCCCTGACTGCTGGGACCCACCAGCTACATCTTCGCATGCAAGGAAGTGCCTGACAGTCGGGACCCACCTGTTCGAAGCATACGTAGCATTGTCATTGTGGTCGTGAACGTGTATGTACATACTGGTGGATGTAGAGGCGCGCACGTGTCGTAGTAGAGGCGCGCACATGTCATAGTAGAAGCGAGCACGTGTCGTAGTAGAGGCACGGACGTAGCATGTACACGTACGTACAGCGGCCAGTGTGCAAGAATGAAAATACGACCACATATGTGTACATACGGGCGGGGTCTCGAATGCCTACTCGTGCATACGTACGGCCAGGGCTCGTGTACATGGCTGGGTCAGAACAGAGAAACAGCGGAGTCGTCGTGTTCATGGGGAGCCAACCGGCTAGGTCAGAATGGAATGTGTCGTCATGTTCATCGGGATGGCTTGGACGGAACAGGCGATGGAAACGAGGCCTGGCGTACCGCAGAATGGAGGAAACGGCCTTGTGTTCGACCGGCCATGTTTGAAACGGGACCCTGTTCATCGGGAGGGGTCTGGCGTACCACAAAACAAAGGAAACGAACCTCCTACGGTCGAAACGGGGGTCCTGTTGATCGGGAGGGGTGTGGCGTACCACAAAACGGACAAAACGAACTTATGTTGGAGCGCTACGGTCAAAACGGGGGTCCTGTTCATCGGGAGGGGTATGGCGTACCGCAAAACGGGACTCCACGGGATACTGTTCATCTCCACCGTCGACCTCCTCCAGCCTCCATGGGCTCCTGTTCATCCAGCCTCCACCGCGCGCTACTCCACCGGCTACTGTTCAACCACCCCTGTCCACGGGCTACTGTTCATCCACCCCTCCACCATCTACTTCTCATCCAGCCCTCCACGGGGTTGTCCTGTTCATCCAGCCCTCCACGGGGTCCTGTTCATCCAGCCCCAACCGGCTCGATCGATCG
>NC_041391.1:515447733-515464714 GCF_002162155.2 Triticum dicoccoides
AACCCTCACTGTTCATCCAAACCCCCCCTGCAATGCTCACTGATCATCTAGAGGTAGCATCGATTGGCTTTAGTTAGCAGCGGTAGCGAAGGAATCGCTTGATCGCTCGGGTTCAGTAACGCGTAACCTGCAGTCCAATATCTCAGGTTTAGTTAGAGCCCAACGCCTTGCTCGTGTTCAGTTAGAGCCAACGCCTCGCACACACGCGCGTACGTGTACGAGAGAAACGCGCATCGCTCGGCCCCTACCACCCACCGTAACTGGGAACTCGACAAAATTTTCCTCGCCCTCGCTTCTACCACGGTTTTTTCTGTCATGGACGGCCCAAAGAATGTCATGCAGCTGCGTCTCCGGCCCGCCAAGGACGAAAAGCCCATTTTCTATCATGATTTTTTGTCATAGAAGTAGGAGCCCACCACATGTATGATGATACCGGGTTTTTTCACAATTATCGTCATAGAAGTGTCATAAGTATGACAGGAAAAAAATTCGTTCGGCCCAAAATGTCACGGATGTATCTTTTTTTGGCGTGCTTCTTTGCTACACCCTTCGGTGCGCCACGACGGGTGCACTGCCACTCCGTCACTAACCCTGGCAGCTTCATCCTCCCACGCGCATCACGGCCCGGCGAATGCGCATGCCACTTTGCTCATGGCACGGGAGCTCCTTCGCTACCGCCCGGTCGGCGACTTCTATGAGGAGTGGCTCGAGCGGATCGCTGAGCTCGTTAGCACGACCGGTGGCTCCGCTACACCGGCCCGCTCACTGCCTCAGCAGCCGCCTACCGCGGGCGACGTGGATCAAGGGGCTCCTCCACCACCTCCGGCCCAGAGCGTCATCATCGAGCCAAGGCGTGTGGCACCGTGGCGCGACCCGCCGTGCCAGGCACTTGCGAGGGAAGACGTGAGCTGCCAGGTGGTGCAGCAGCCTTAAGGAGAAGCACGTGTAGTTCCTGCACCCCATGCCAGGCGCGTGTGCCGCCACAGGAGGTGGTGGCGTGCGTGCACCAAGACCAAGTTCTACCTGCTCGGCTGGCTCCCGTGGCCACAGCAGGATGCTGTGTGTTCACCTCAGAGCTTCGCGACGTCATCTGGCCGAGCAAGTTCTAGCCTGACCTCCCCCCACACTACGACGGCACCACCAACCTCGCCGAGTTCTTACAGCTCTACGAGCTGAGCATCGAGGCGGCCAGCGGCAACGAGAAGATCATGGGGAACTGGTTCCCGATGGCCCTCAAGGATGGTGTTCTTGGCTCCTGAATCTCCCCGTGGGATTGGTCTCTTCCTAGGAGGAGACGCGAGGCCACTTCATCGCCAACTTCCAGGGCACTTGCGACCACCCGCTGGTCGCGGGTGACCTGCGTCGCATCAAGGAGCAGCCAGGAGAGACCCTGCAGAAGTATATCCAACGCTTCAACAACGTTCGCATCAAGATCCCCAAGGTGTCCTATGAGGCCATCATCTCAACATTCACTGATGGCGTCCGCGATGTCAAGATGAAGGAGGAGCTTACCATCCACGAGGACCTATGATAGCTTTGGAGATGTTCAACATGGCAAACAAGTGTACAAGGGCTGAGGAAGGGTGCCTCTCCCTCCTCGAGCTCCACGATGCTAACGCAGAAGACAAGAAGGCCAAGGCCAAGGAAGTAAAGTGCAAAGGGCCAGCCGTGCTCGCGGCCGAGCCAAATATGAAGCATGGCTGCGACCACCCCGAGTCATCCAAAAGCAACCGACCGTTCTGCATCTTCCACAATGTCCACAGCCACAACACCAATGACTGCCAGGAGCTCAGGGCCCTCCATGATGGGCGCCTTGGTCGATGCCTCGAGTGCAGCGATCGAGGCTACGAACATGGAGGTGGCCGAGGTGGAGGACACTGGGACGGACATGACCATCGCCAGGAGTGGCGCAACCATCCTCGGGAGGACCGTTGGCAGGGCCAACCTCGCGAGGGTGCCTGGAGGGAGCAGCCTTGTGAGGAGCGCCCTCAGGGCAATGTCGGTCTTCCTCCACTGCCTCTACCACTGAGAAGGAAGGAAGATCATCACCAGGACGAGGGGGCTGGGGGCTTCCAGGAGCCTCGAGCCATTGCTTGCATCCTGAGCGGCTCTCAGGCCCCAGCCTCTCCCTACATCTTCAAGCAGTTCGCATGCAAGGTGAACGCAGCTCTCCCCATGGCCGAAGCAACTCGCCCGCTCAGATGGTCCAAATGCACCATAATCTTCAGCTCCTCAGACCACTACCGGCACGCTCCCCATGCTCTGCTCACCCGTCATCAGCAACATGGTCGTCACCAAGACTCTCATCAATGGTGGAGCGGGGCACAATGTCCTATCTGTTCAAACGTTTGATAGGCTCCAAGTCCCGTACTACCAGCTTCAACCAACCAAGCCATTCTCAGGAGTGACCGATGGTTCCACACACCCGATAGGGCAGGTCTGCCTCCCTACCATGTTCGGCAAACGCGACAACTACCACATTCGCCGACATTCGCCTGCCATCCTAGGGTACCTAGCACTGGCCAAATTCATGGCAGCGATGCACCATGGCTACAACGTCCTCAAGATGCCAGGAAGCAGCGGCGTCATCATGGCCGCATGCCAAGAAAAGGACGCCATGTGCTACCTCGAGCACGTCTTCCATGCTGCAGCAGTCGAGGATCCTGAAGACGAGGGCGGCGTCCTCCCTCCTGAGGTCGCCCCCAAGAAAAAGAAGATGCAGCTGGGTCAGGGATCTCGCAAGGAAGCATCGCCCGAGGACGCCGCGCTGAGCCTCGCGTCCTCGGACAGGGCGGCTTCACCTATCACGTAGGAAGGCGCGCCCAGCGCCCCTCTCTGGATGGGCTTGGGGGAGCCCCTCGAGAGGGACTCGGACCTAGCCAGAGTCACGAGGGAGGTGCTCGGGCAGCATGTGGAGGCGTGCTTAAGCGAGTGCTTCCTAGGAGAAGGCATTGAGAGGAAGGCGCCAGGCGCTCAGGAGTTCATCGGCAAGGCAATCGAGGAGATTCAAGAGGCGGGGGTTCTGCAAGGTGATCACCGCCTACCGCGAGGCGTGGCTCACTGCCCTGGCGAGGGTAAGGAGTTCTGTGTCTGCATCGACATCCCACGGCTCAACAGGGCCGCGTATCAGTAGCTCCTCTGGCCGTCTCGTGTCAGTCAACGCAAGGGTCCACCCCACAGCTACGTCCACATGCCTTTTGGCCTGCTAGGCATAGTTGCGGCATTCCAGTGCTGCACAAGGGACGCCCTGGCGGCGCGCGAGGCCATGTACCAGGCGACCCTGGCGGAGATGGCGGCGCATCTTCGGGAGCCTCCCGAGTCCCCTTTCCTCTTCATCAGCTTGAAGAACGGGAGGGCACACTCCCCTAAATTGAAGATGAAGCGCCCTAGCAAGGTCACGCAGCCCGCCAGCTTCTCCATCTCCTTGAGGGTTTGTGGCGGGCTCATGTCTTCTATGGCCTTGACCTTCTCCGGGTTGGCCTCGATTCCTTTGTGTGACACCAAGAAACCTAGCAGCTTGCCGGAGGGGACGCCAAACACACACTTCTCGGGGTTGATCCACAGGTCCACCTTGCACAGGCTGGCAAATGTTTCCTCCAGGTCCTCAATCAGGGTCCCTGCCTCCTGAGACTTTACCACTATTTCATCGACGCAGGCCTCTGCATTCCTCCCGAGCTGTTGGCACAACGCCATATGCATTAGCTGCTCAAAGGTGGCTTCAACATTACGCAGCCTGAACGACATGCATGTGTATCAGTATACCCCACATGGGGTCAGGAACACCGTCTTCTCCACATCTTGCACAACCATCTTGATATGGTGGTAGCCCGAGAAGGCGTCCAAGAAGCACAACAAATCACACACAACAGTGGAGTCGACGATCTGATCAATGCGTGGTAGCAGGAAGGGGTCCCGAGGGCAAGCCTTGTTGAGGTTCGTGAAGTCGACACACATGCTCTCCTTCCTGCCCTTCTTGGGGACAATAACCAGGTTCGCCAGCTATCCGGGTACCGCACCTCTTGAATGACACCGGCATCTTGCAGCTTCATGGTCTCTTGGACGATGAATGCTTGCTTCTCGGTGGACTACTGATACATCTCCAATGTATCTATAATTTTTGATGTATTCATGCCATGTTTATAATATTTTTACATGATGTTGGTATGCTTTGGTTAGAATTAACCTGGACTGACTCTATTTTCAGCATAACTACTGTGGTGTTGTTTTTGTGCAGAAATGAAAGTCCTCGGAATGCGCTGAAAATCAACAGAGATTTTTTCTGGAAAATATAAAAAATACTGGAACGAAGAGTTACTGGAGGGTAGTCCCGTGGGCCCCAAAAGGGTGGAGGGAACGCCCCCCAGGGCGCGCCCCTTCCTTGTGGACTCTCCATGGGGCCCCCTGACTTGTTCTCGACGGCAACCTCTCCTATAAATCCCAAAACCCCCAGAACATAACGTAGATCGGGAGTTCCGCCACTGCAAGCCTCTGTAGCCACCAAAAACCAATCAGGACCCTGTTCCGGCACCCTGTCGGAGGGGGATCCATCACCGGTGGCCATCTTCATCATCCTGGCGCTCTCCATGATGAGGAGGGAGTAGTTCACCGCTACCTCTTGAGCATGCGTTGGTTTTCCCTTGAAGAGGAAAGGGTGATGCAGCAAAGTAACGTAAGTATTTCCCTTAGTTTTTGAGAACCAAGGTATCAATCTAGTAGGAGGTTACACGCAAGTCGCCTTGTACCTGCACAAACAAATAAGAACCTTGCAACCAACGTTATAAAGGGGTTGCCAATCCCTTCACGGGCACTTACAAAAGTGAGATATGATAGAGATAATAAGATAAATATTTTTGGTATTTTTGTTGTATAGATTGAAAAGTACAGGTTGCGAAATAGTAAATGTGATGCAATGTAAATAAAAGAGATATAATATGATGGAAAAGAGACCCTGGGGCCATAGGTTTCACTAGTGGCTTCTCTCAAGATAGCATATCTTACGGTGGATGAACAAATTACTGTCGAGCAATTGATAGAAAAGACCATAGTTATGAGAATATCTAGGCATGATCATGTATATAGGCATCACGTCCGTGACAAGTAGATCGAACCGATTATGTATCTACTACTATTACTCCACACATCGACGGCTATCCAGCATGCATCTAGAGTATTGAGTTCATAAGAACAGAGTAATGCATTAAGCAAGATGACATGATGTAGAGGGATAAACTCAAGCAATATGATATAAACCCCATATTTTTACCCTCGATGGCAACAATACAATATGTGCCTTGCTACCCCTGCTGTCACTGGGAAAGGACGCCACAAGATTGAACCCAAAGCTAAGCACTTCTCCTATTGCAAGAAAGATCAATCTAGTAGGCCAAACCAAACTGATAATTCGAAGAGACTTGCATAGATATCAAATCATACATATAAGAATTCAGAGAAGAATCAAATATTGTTCATAGATAATCTTGATCATAAACCCACAATTCATCGGATCTCGACAAACACACCGCAAAAAGTATTACATCGAATAGATCTCCAAAAAGATCGAGGAGAACTTTGTATTGAGAATCAAAGAGAGAGAAGAAGCCATCTAGCTAATAACTATGGACCCGAAGGTCTGTGGTAAACTACTCACACATCATTGGAGAGGCTAGGTGTTGACGTAGAAGCCCTCCGTGATCGATTCCCCCTCCGGCGGAGTGCCGGAAAAGGCCCCAAGATGGGATCTTACGAGTACAGAAGGTTGCGGCGGTGGAAATAGGGTTCCGTGGTGCTCCTGGATGTTTTTGGGGTATATGAGTATATATAGGCGAAAAAAGTAGGTCGGTGGAGCCACGAGGGGCCCACGAGGGTGGGGGGCGCGCCTACCCCCCTGGGTGCGCCCTCCTACCTCGTGGCCGCCTCGTTGCTTCCTTGACGTCACTTCCAAGTCTCCTGGATTGCGTTTGTTCCAAAAATGATTCTCCCAAAGGTTTCATTCCGTTTGGACTTTGTTTTATATTCCTTTTCTGCGAAACACCGAAATAGGCAACAAACAACAATTTGCACTGGGCCTCCGGTTAATAGGTTAGTCCCAAAAATAATATAAAAGTGCATAATAAAGCCCATTAAACATCCAAAACAGATAATATAATAGCATGGAACAATAAAAAATTATAGATACGTTGGAGACGTATCAAGCATCCCCAAGCTTAATTCCTGCTCGTCCTCGAGTAGGTATAAATGATAAAAACAGATTTTTTGATGTGGAATGCTACCTAACATAATTTTCAATGTAATTCTCTTTATTGTGGCATGAATATTCAGATCCAAAAGATTCAAGATAAAAGTTTAATATTGACATAAAAATAGTAATACTTCAAGCATGCTAACCAAGCAGTTTATGTCTTATCAAAATAACATAGCCAAAGAAAGCTTATCTCTACAGAATCATATAGTTTGTCCATGCTTCATTTTCGTCACACAAAATGCTCCCATCATGCACAACCCCGATTTCAGCCAAGCAATTGGTTCATACTTTTTAACGCGCTTCAGCCTTTTCAACCCTCACGCAATACATGAGCGTAAGCCATGGACATAGCACTATGGGTGGAGTAGAGTATGATTATAGGGATTATGTGAGAAAACAAAAAAAGGAGAAAGTCTCACATTGACGCAGCTAATCAACGGGCTATGGAGATGCCCATCAATTGATGTCAATACAAGGAGTAGGATTGCCATGCAACGGATGCACTAGACCTATACATGTATGAAAGCTCATCAAAAAGAAACTAAGTGGGTGTGCATCCAACTTGCCTGCTCACGAAGACCTAGTGCATTTTGAGGAATCCCATCATTGGAATATACAAGCCAAGTTTTATAATTAAAAATTCCCACTAGTATATATGAAATTGACAAAATAAGAAACTCTCTATCATCAAGATCATGGTGCTATTTTGAAGCATAAGTGTGGAAAAAGGATAGTAACATTGTCCCTTCTCTCTTTTTCTCTCATTTTTTATTTGGGCTTCTTTGGCCTCTCTTTTTTATTTCGTCCGGAGTCTCATCCCGACTTGTGGGGGAATCATAGTCTCCATCATCCTTTACTCACATGGGACAATGCTCTAATAAAGGAAATCATCACACTTCTATTTATTTACAACTCAAGAATTACAACTCAATACTTAGGACAAAATATGACTCTATGTGAATGCCTCCGGCGGTGTACCGGGATATGCAATGAATCAAGAGCAACATGTATGAAAGAATTATAAAGGTGGCTTTGCCACAAATACGATGTCAACTACATGATCATGCAAAGCAATATGACAATGATGGAGCGTGTATTAATAAACAGAACGGTGGAAAGTTGCATGGCAATATATCTTGGAATGGCTATGGAAATGCCATAATAGGTAGGTATGGTGGCTGATTTGAGAAAGATATAAGGAGTTTTATGTGCGATAGAGCGTATCCTATCACGGGATTTGGATGCACCGGTGAAGTTTGCACCAACTCTCAAGGTGAGAAAGGGCAATGCACGGTACCGTAGAGTAATGACCCACAAGTGTAGGGTATCTATCGTAGTCCTTTCAATAAGTAAGAGTGTCGAACCCAATGAGTAGCAGAAGGAAATGACAAGCGTTTTTCAGTAAGGTATTCTCTGCAAGCACTGAAATTATCGATAACAGATAGTTTTGTGATAAGGTAATTCGTAACGGGTAACAGGTAACAAAAGTAAATAAAGTGCAGCAAGGTGGCCCAATCCTTTTCGTAGCAAAGGACAAGCCTAGACAAGTTCTTATATGGAGAAAAGCGCTCCCGAGGACATATGGGAATTATCATCAAGCTAGTTTTCATCACGCTCATATGATTCGCGTTCGTTACTTTGATAATTTGATATGTGGGTGGACCGGTGCTTGGGTACTGCCCTTTCTTGGACAAGCATTCCACTTATGATTAACCCCTATTGCAAGCATCCGCAACTACAAAAGAAGTATTAAGGTAAACCTAACCATAGCATGAAACATGTGGATCCAAATCAGCCCCTTACGAAGCAACGCATAAACTAGGGTTTAAGCTTGTGTCACTCTAGCAACCCATCATCTACTTATTACTTGCCAATGCCTTCCTCTAGGACCAAATAATGGTGAAGTGTCATGTAGTCGATGTTCACATAACACCACTATAGGAGAGACAACATACATCTCATCAAAATATCGAATGAATACCAAATTCACATGACTACTTATAGCAAGACTTCTCCCATGTCCTCAGGAACAAACGCAACTACTTACAAATAATATTCATGTTCATAATCAGAGGGGTATTAATATGCATTATGGATCTGAACATATGATCTTCCACCGAATAAAACAACTAGCCTCAACTACAAGGAGTAATCAACACTACTAGCAACCCACAAGTACCAATCTGAGGTTTTGGGACAAAGATTGGATACAAGAGATGAACTAGGGTTTGAGAGGAGATGGTTCTGGTGAAGATGTTGATGGAGATTGACACCCTCATGATGAGAGAATCGATGGTGATGACGATGGTGATGATTTCCCCCTCCCGAAGGGAAGTTTCTCTGGCAGAACAGCTCCGCCGGAGCCCTAGATTGGTTCCGCCAAGATTCCGCCTCGTGGCGGCGGTGTTTCTTCCTGAAAGCTTGCTTATGATTTTTTTCGGGGTAAAAGACTTCATATGGCATAAGACGGTCACCGAGGGCTGCCAGGGGGCCCACGAGGCAAGGGGTGCGCCCCCACCCTCGTGGACAGGGTGTGGGCCCCTTCTGGTACTTTCTTCGCCTAGTATTTTTTATTAATTCCAAAAATAACTTCCGTGGAGTTTCAGGACTTTTGGAGTTGTGCAGAATAGGTCTCTAATATTTGCTCCTTTTCCAGCCCAGAATCCCAGTTGCCGGCATTCTCCCTCTTCATGTAAACCTTGTAAAATAAGAGAGAATAGGCATAAGTGTTGTGACATAACGTGTAATAACAGCCCATAATGGAATAAATATCGATATAAAAGCATGATGCAAAATGGACGTATCAACTCCCCCAAGCTTAGACCTCGCTTGTCCTCAAGCGGAAGCTGATATCAAAAAATATGTCCACATGTTTAGAGATGGAGGTTCAATAAAATAAAATACGGACATGATGGCATCATGATCATTCTTATAACAACAACATATTTTGTCATATGATTTCTTATGCTCAAGTAACAATCTATTCACAATGTCAAGTATGAATCAGAAACTTCATTGAGAACTAACAAACTATGATCTCGGTCATTGAGGCAATTGCAATTTATCATAACATAGGAAAGAGTCAATATAATAGATTTTCAGCAAGTCCACATACTCAACTATCATTTAGTCTTTTACAATTGATGTCACTCACGCAATACTTATGGGTAAGGAGTTTTAATCGGACGCAGAGAAAGATAGGGGCTTATAGTGTTGCCTCCCAACCTTTTACCTAAAGGGTAATGTCAACAATAATAGTTCATGCTAACTTACATCAAATTGGATATATATATATCAGGATCTTTTCAACACTAGGTGCTTGCCAAAGGATAAAATGTAAAAAGGAAAGGTGAAGATCACCATGACTCTTGCATAATGTATAAGACAAAATGTAAAAGATAGGCCCTTCGCAGAGGGAAGCAGATGTTGTCATGTGCTTTTATGGTTGGATGCA
The DNA here is from genome assembly GCF_002162155.2 of Triticum dicoccoides. NCBI lineage: Eukaryota > Viridiplantae > Streptophyta > Magnoliopsida > Poales > Poaceae > Triticum > Triticum dicoccoides. The sequence goes on from NC_041391.1 coordinate 515,457,429, forward strand.
CGAAATCTTAATGCAAAAGAATGTCACTTTATATTGCCACTTGTGATACAGACCTTTATTATGCAGTCCATCGCTTTTATTATTTCCATATCACAACATCGTTTAAAGCTTATTTTCTCCACATTAATAAGTCATACATATTTAGAAAGCAATTTTTATTGCATGCAACATGACAACTTACTTGAAGGATCTTACTCAATCCATAGGTAGATATGGTGGACTCTCATGGCAAAACTGGGTTTATGGATATTTGGAAGCACAAGTAGTATCTCTACTTGGTGCAAGGAATTTGGCTAGCATGAGAGGGAAAGGCAAGCTCAACATGTTATATGATCCATGGCAATATACTTTATTTCAAATATAAGAAAACATAACCCATTACGTTGTCTTCCTTGTCCAATGTCAACTCTTTAGCATGTCATATTTTAATGAGTGCTCAAAATCATAAAAGATGTCCAAGATAGTATATTTATGTGAAAAACTCTCTTTCTTTATTACTTCCTATTAATTGCAACGATGATCAAAACTATGTTTGTCAAATCTCAACAACTTTTATTCATCATACTCTTAATATGTGAAGTCATTACTCTCCATAAGATCAATATGATAGCTTTATTTATTTTAATTTTATTCCCTCAAGATCATAACACGATAATCAAGCCCTTGACTCAACACTAATATTTGTTATATATAGCTCACGGACTCGATTAAAAACAAGGATCATAAGGAAAAATTTCAAAACTAAGTCATACCAAAACTTTATTATACTAGATCAAGATATTGCTAAAAGGATTGAACTAATAAAAATGATAAAGATAGGAGTGTGATGGTGATACGATACCGGGGCACCTCCCCCAAGCTTGGTAGTTGCCAAGGGTAGTGCCCATACCCATGTGATTATGTCTCCCTCTTCGGAGGTGGTGATGATGGAGTTGTTGATGATGTAGTCTTCTTCCATAATTTACGCTTGAGGATGGAATTTTGCTCCCTTAGATTATCGATCTCCTGCTCAAGGCTTAATATCCTTTTGCATAGTTCCTGTTTGTTCTCCTGCTAGAGACGAAAAGGGATAAACTCGATCTTAGGTTCCTTTGCTCTATCAGGGAGGCTTGACTTTTTAAACTCCACATGCATGTCCCCAGGTTGAGGTAATGGGACTTCTTCTTCATCTGAGCTCATCTCCTCCTTTCCTTAGGCTTGTAGTCTTCTTCTTCTTAAGTGGTCCAACCATAGTGCTCCAAGTCCCACTACAAAAAAATACACTTCCATGATGATACATGTTTGTCATTGTAGGTCGCGTTTTTTGTCATGCATGTACATCCATGACGATTTTATGACAGAATCAAGATATTCGTACCTATGCTGTCATAGAAGTGTTCCATGACATTACCAAAATTATCATCACGGAAGTGTCCACTTCCATGACGATAAATCGCGTGTCACAGAAGTGCTTTCGTCAAGGGTGACCGACACGTGGCATCCACCGGAACGAAACACTGTTAAGCTATCGGGTCGGGTTTTGGATCCGATAAACCATTAACAGCCCCGACCAATGGGGATTTTCCACGTGTAAAATCATCATTGGCTGGAGGAAACACGTGTTGGCTCATCGTTGGGACAAATTTCATCCACTCATTAGACAGAAGGCGCCTATGACACGTCGACATGTGGCATGGCCCAATAGTGGCCCATTCCTGTGAAAAGGCCGGCCCGTTTGACTTGGTCAAAAGGTGGCAGGCTGGCCCATGGAAAGCCTGTTAACGGCGTGTTCGCCTATAGCCCATTTATAGCCCGCTTGTCGTGGTTCTAAGTCTAACAGTAGTGTAGGGGCTAGGAATGGAGAGGCAAGATCCTAGCTATGGAGTAGTTGTATACGCAAGGGATTTACGAGTTCAGGCCCTTCTCGGAGGAAGAAACAGCCCTACATCTCGGAGCCCGGACGCGATCAACTGGATTATGTGCATATGAGTTACAGGGGTGCGAACCCTTTACACTGAGGAGGGGGTGTCTTATAGAGTTCGCCAGACCCCTCCGGCCCTCAGTTATGTAGGGTTTAAGGTACATTAAGATCTGGCATTACTGGTAACGCCACAAGTAAAGTGCTATGATGACCATAAAAGCTACTCAATGACCGACCATTTGCATGCAGAGTGACTTTAGATCTCTCGGCCGTCGATTGGTTGGCTTCATGGTCGAGTGGTTGGCTTCGTGGTCGAGTGTCTTTGAGTCTGTCGAGTGGAACACTTCTGAGTCGATTGAAAGGTGGTTTCTTCTAGAGATGTCCTTGGGTAGGGTAGTTTGGACAGGTCCATGACCCTACCCTAGGTACATAGCTCCATCATTAGCCCCTGAATGGATTGAGGTTTGAGTGGGGAAAGACTTGAGAACTCTCCCAACCCATTTTGCGTGCTATGAGTGTATCTGGCTCTGGATCCAAGAACTTGAGTAACGACACCAACTTCTTTTTCGGTCGCCTTGATCCATTCTTGGTTTCAGCTGAGTGAATTTCTTTACTTGAAAAGTTCCGAGTGACGGTCAGGAGGAGATCTTCCGTATGACAAGTTGTTCTGCTGTTTGCGGATTTCGCGGGAATCGAATTTTGGGAAGCACGCGGGGCGGAGGAGGCCGCAGTAATCGGACGGGATAGGGCAGGGACGCCTCAATCTCTGCGCCACCTTTTTCGCCACGTATCACGCACGCGACTGTTGCGGGATTTGACAGGATCGCCCGGGCCTACAAGTCAGTCACTCGGAAGTAACCTCATATAAGGCGCCGGAGCGGGTGAAGAAAGCGACAGCGAAGGCGAAGGGAAGGGCGGCCAGTCGAGGCGGATCTTCTTCGAGGGCCGGCCTGCTGCAGGGCTGGATCCACGGCGACTGGATCCGCTCGACGATTCATCAAGCAGATCTTGACGACCTGGCCGATGGAGGACTGATCCCCCATGGATCGGCGCGACTCCGGGGGAAGGAGTCTGAGCCGCAACCTCAGGAGGGTGATTGCGTTCTCTTGGCCACCCATGTCGACCGTGGGTTTCTTTGCCGCCTCACCCTTTCTTTTGGGGATTTCTGAATTTCTTTGGGGCGCAACTCCACCACTTCAGACCCAACACCATCGTGTACCTCGCTGCTTTCGTGTCTTTGTGCGAGAATTTCTTGGGTTGTCGGCCTCATTGGGGTCTTTTCAAGCACATTTTCACCTGTCGCTCCAGGACGGTGAAAAAGGACAATCCGAGTGACGAGAGAACACAAGTGATTCAGATGTGTGGGGGTCTTGGGGTTCAAATGAGAGAAAAAAGCTCTTTTCCGGCCATGATCCTACCCGACTCTGTCCGTGGATGGCAGTCGACCTGGTTCTACTACAAAGACCAACCCACGCCAGGGCAGTCGACCGGACTCCCTCCTTTTTCCATGGAACGAGTGAGGAAGCCTTCCTCTTTGAAGGTGATCCCGGAAGAGAAGGCGCGGGTTAAGGTGCTGGTCGAGCGTGTCGTCCAGCTTATCCGTGACGGGGTGACTGGCATGGACCTCTTGGAGGTCTTCCTCCGACGACCCATCCAGCCGCTTCAAGGTCGAGACCATCCGATGTGGTTGTATTCTGGCACTGAGAACGCCACTCGGATCCACCTGGAGGAGATTGACGATGCCACGTTGGAGAGGTGGCTGGCGAGCATCACAGGGAACAAAGACAACCCCCGAGGAGCCAGGAGGATTCCTCCACTCGACCAATCATACGAAGTAGACAAGGTCCAATTCTGCATCTCTGACTGTGATCCTGCTTTCTTCATTCTGTTTGCTTCAAATCAGTCAACAGACTTTTGTCTTGTTTGTTGTCTTCTAGGCCACGACTGAGATGTACTCGATGCCCAATAGGGCGCAAGAACAGGCCGAGGAAGGAGAGGCGAGCAGAGGTGAAAGTGAGGAGGAGTGGCAATCTGATGGTGAGGGGGAAGAGGATGACGACGGCTCCAGCGAAGAGGAGGAGGAGGAAGTCGATCCTCCTCGCACGGAAAGGCGATCCAAGCTCGCCCACGACCCCGCAAGCGAGCGTGGCAAAGCGATTGCGCCCGTTGGGCAATCGTCAAAGCGCCCTCGGGCGGCTTCTCCGGCGCCGACTGAAAAAGCGCCGAAGCATCCACGAGCGGTGCCATCAAAGCCGCCGAAGGCCTTGCCCAAGATGAGAATCGCCATTCCCACCATTTCCGGGTAACAGTAGAACTTGTGTCTTCTCGTTTAGCACGGACGAACTCTTGGTTGACTCATTGATTAACCGACTGGTTTCTGAAATCTGCAATGCTGCTACCTCCGAGAACTCCGCCAAGAACGAAGACCAGGAAATGGAAGACGCTGCCACCTCCAACCTTGGTACGCTCTCTATAGTTTCACTTTTGGTCGATTGGATTTTTGATTTCAACTTTGGATTTTTCCTGTAGTTCCTCCTCATGTCATTGATCTCCCTGATGATGACGACGAGGCGCCACTGAGGTCGAGGAGGAATAGAAAGGTGTCGGCTGGCAAGACTACTTAGACTGCATCAGTGCCTGAGACGTTGGTTCAAGAGGGTGGCAACATCACTCGGAATTCCATGTCCTTCGCTGTGCCGCTGACAAGTGCCCGGCCTTCGTCGTCGACTGCTGACTCGCCCTCCCTTTTCGCCACACACCACGTCCCAGAGGACCAAGCGGATGCTGCTAAGCAGGCTATATGCCAGGAGGGGATCATGATGGATCAGGTGAAGGCGATCCGGGAAGCCAGCCAAGCGGCCTATGATGTGAGCTCAGCCCTTCAGAGCAACGTCCAGGTTAGTTGGTCACCGCTTGTTCTGTTAGGTTATGCTATCTGAAGACTTTCTTTCCGAAGATCTTTGTATCTGTACACCCACTGGGTGTGTCGATTGAATTTTTGGATTGGTGGGGGCACGCTGAGTGCACCCACTGGGTGTAGTCCCCGAGACTATGGTGGACTTCTGGCAGTCGACTGTAGTCTTTGTATTTTAAATTTCTTCACTCTAACTTCTTCACTCGGTCTGGTCGGACCATGTCGAATGGAATCTTGGAACTGGTGGGGGTATGCTGAGTGCACCCACTGGGTGTAGTCCCCGAGACTATGGTGGACTACTGGCAGTCAACTATAGTCCGAAGAACCTGTTTCTTTTGGTAGATCATGATGACACCAAGGCTCACTGCTGGTAGTTAGCTATAGAGCTATAGTTTTAGGATCATAACCTCTTTGTCTCTTTTCGGCCGACTGATCGGACCTAGTCGGTAGAACCAGTGGGGGCACGCTGAGTGCACCCATTGGGTGTAGTCCCCGAGACTACTGTTGAATATTTTGATTCGACTGTAGCCTTAGAAATGTTATGGTTTTTCTCTTAGTCACTCGGAAGCAACCTCTCTTTGATGTTTATCGACTAACTCTTCGCAGAAATCTTGCGAGCTTGTGGCTCGCTATACTGAGTTGGAAAACAACCATATCCAGCTCAACCTTGACTTTAAGCTTGTTCAGGAGAACTTTCAGAAGGCGAAGGACGAAGCAAAAGGTATGATTGGTGAGAACTTGACAATTGTCTTTATCTTTCTGCCCATTCCTGATTCTGATCTCATTGTCATTTTGCAGATAAAATGAAGGAGGCTCTGAAAAAGAAGGACCATGACCTTGCCGAGGCGCAGAAGGCGGCTTTGGACAAAATGAAGCTTGTGGAAGAAAAACTAGCTTCAGTCGGTAAACTTGAAGAGGAGAACGCCAATCTAAAAGCTGCTCTCGACGCGGCCAACAAGGAAGTCAGCCGTCTGAAGAATGATAAGATAGCTCTGAATGACAAGGCTGGTGAACTAGTGGGCAAGAAGAACGATCTGGAGGCTTATCTGGGAGGGCTCGCCAAGAAGTTATTCATCATGCTTGAGGGTAATCTCTCCTACCCGACTGACTTGTAATCATCGACTTATCATAGAACTGCTGGTTTATCTTTGAGTTGTGTTTATAGAATTCTGCCAAAACTTCAAGGAGGAGACCAGTCGAGTGGAGACAGGCTTGGACCCCATTAACCCTCTTGTGAAGGACGAAGTTGCTATGAACGTGCTCCGACTTGAGTCTCGTGTTGCTGGTGTGGTTGACTACCTTGCTCGACTGAAGGTTGCGGCGTCGCAAATCGACACGACACTCTGGCCGGGAGAGATGCTTCAAAATGACCTCGAGTCTCTAATGACTCGACTGAACGAAGTTCCAGGTCGAGTGCAAGAACGGAAGAAGTATTCTGCCAAGTGTGGTGCTGATGTTGCTCTGTCCCTAGTCCGTGTTCACTGCAAGGATGCACGAGAGGACAAGCTGACGTCCCTCAAAGTGGCCAATACCAAGAAGCATGACTTCCAATCTTTCATGGAGACCTTCATTGTTGCTACCACTCGGATTGCTGATGGAATCGACGTGGACCAGTTTGTCGCGCCTTCCAGTCCTCCACCTGAGGAGTAAGAAAAACTTCTATGCTTCGCCTTAAATTTGCCTCGGAATGCCGAGTGGTTTTGTAACCGATAAACTTTTACAGGCTGGATGCCTGAGCACTTCTAAATCCGTAGGATTTTATCTGAACTTGGCTTATCGTTGAATATGCTTGCATTTGCCTTCGAGCGAACTTTGTTCTTCACTCAGAATATACTTTAGTGCTTGTGACGCAGCTCTGAGGTGGAGAATCCAGTCGACCTGCACCTCATCGCTCTTGCAGGTAGGGATGGAGCACAGATTGCAGTCAACCTGCGTCCTTGCAGATCGGGATGGAGTGCATGTTGTATTTGTGGTGTAGCTCCGAAGGAGAAGGCAGCAGTCGACCTGCACCTTGTCGTCCTTGCAGAGCGCATGTTGTATTTGTGGCATAGCTCCGAAGGAGAAGGCGGCAGTCGACCTGCACCTCGTCGTCCTTGCAGAGCGCACGTTGTATTTGTGGCGTAGCTCTGAAGGAGAAGGCGGCAGTTGACCTGCACCTCGTCGTCCTTGCGGATCGGAATGGATTTCATACTTAGGCGAGTACTGGACTGCAGTTAAGCCCCCGAGTGGGAGGGTTGCTCTCCACTCGGTAGGATTTTCGAATACTTAGGCGAGTACTGGACTGCAGCTAAGCCCCTGAGTGGGAGGGTTGCTCTCCACTCGGTAGGATTTTCAAAACTTAGGCCAGTACTGGACTGCGGCTAAGCCCCCGAGTGGGAGGGTTGCTCTCCACTCGGTAGGATTTTCAAATACTTAGGCGAGTACTGGACTGCGGCTAAGCCCCCGAGTGGGAGGTCTGCTCTCCACTCGGTA
>NC_041391.1:515464979-515568718 GCF_002162155.2 Triticum dicoccoides
GGAGGTTTGTTCTCCACTCGGTAGGATATTCAAATACTTAGGCGAAATAGATTCGCAGCTAAGCCTCCGAGTGGGAGGTTTGCTCTCCACTCGGTAGGATTTTCAAATACTTAGGCGAGTACTGGACTGCAGCTAAGCCCCCGAGTGGGAGGTTTGCTCTCCACTCGGTAGGATTTTCAAATACTTAGGTGAGTACTGGATTGCAGCTAAGCCCCCGAGTGGGAGGTTTGCTCTCCACTCGGTAGGATTTTCAAATACTTAGGCGAGTACTGGACTGCAGCTAAGCCCCTGAGTGGGAGGTTAGCTCTCCACTCGGTAGGATTTTCAAATACTTAGGCGAGTACTGGACTGCAGCTAAGCCCCCGAGTGGGAGGTTTTCTCTCCACTCGGTAGGATTTTCAAATACTTAGGCGAAACGGATTCGGAGCTAAGCCCCCGAGTGAGAGGCTTGCTCGTCACTCGGTAGGGATTTTTTTCAAACATAGGCGAAATGGATTCGCAACTAAGCCACCCACTGGGCGATTTCTCACGTAAACAAAAGCAACAACAATCACTGGAAAAATTATAACACTCTTGTCTTTGATAAACAAACTACAGAGGTACTTTTTATTACATCTCATCTGAGTGAGTACTTAAGTATAAAAGGGGCGGAGCAGCTCCGCATTCCAAGCTCGTGGCTCATCAATCTGTTGATCGACATTGAATAACGATACGCTCCATTGTGGAGAACTTTGGTGATGATGAAGGGGCCTTCCCAAGTAGGAGCGAGCTTGTGCGGTTTCTGTTGATCCACTCGTAGGACCAAGTCTCCTTCTTGGAAGGCTCAACTCTTCATGTCTCTGGCATGGAATCGACGCAAGTCTTGTTGATAGATAGTCGATCGGATCATGGCCATCTCTCTTTCTTCTTCTAGAAGGTCGATTGCATCCTGCCGGGCTTGTTATGCTTCATCTTCAGAGTAGAGCTCGACTCGGGGTGCATTGTGAAGCAGGTCACTCGGCAGAACTGCTTCAGCTCCATAGACTAGAAAGAATGGAGTTCGCCCAGTAGACCGATTAGGAGTGGTCCTCAATCCCCAAAGAACTGAAGGAAGTTCATCGACCCACGCGCGTGTTGCGTGCTTGAGATCACGCATCAATCGGTGTTTTAGTCCTTTGAGAATTAGGCCGTTTTCTCTTTCTGCTTGTCCATTCGACTAGGGGTGGGCGACGGAAGCGTAGTCGACTCACGTGCCTTGAGAAGCACAAAAGGCTATGAATTGGTCGGAATCGAAGTTTGACCCATTATCAGTGATGATGCTGTGCGGAACTCCATATCTGAATATCAACTCTCTGAAGAAGCTGATGGCAGTGTTGGCATCAAGATTCTTGATAGGCTTAGCTTCAATCCACTTAGTGAACTTGTCGACTGCCACCAGTACATGCGTGAAGCTGCTCCTGCCGGTTCTCAGTGGCCCAACCACATCTAATCCCCAAACAGCAAAGGGCCAGACGAGTGGAATGGTCTTCAAGGCTGAGGCGGGTTTATGCGACATATTGGAATAGAACTGACATCCTTCACACTTGTCGACTATCTCCTTCACCATTGCATTTTCTCTTGGCCAGTAAAACCCCGCTCGGTATGCTTTAGCCACAATGGTCCGAGAGGATGCATGATGACCACAGGTCCCTGAGTGGATATCATCAAGAATTATCTGACCTTCTTCTGGTGTTATACATTTCTGACCGACACCAGTCGCGCTTTCTCTGTACAATTGTCCTTTTATCACAGTAAAGGCCTTGGATCGACGGACAATCTGTCGAGCCTCTTCTTCATTACCTGGGAGCTCTTTCCTTATGATATACGCGATGTATGGCACTGTCCAGTCGGGAGTGATGACCAAAACTTCCATGATTAGGTCGACCACAGCTGGAACTTCAACTTCAGTCGGATCCGTGGCACTTTTTGGCTGCGGGGCTTCTTCGGTGAAAGGATCCTCTTGAACTCATGGTGTGTGGATGTGTTCCAAAAACACATTACTGGGAACGGCTTCTCTCTTGGAACCTATTTTTGCCAAATCATCAGCCGCTTGATTTTTCAGTCGGGGTATATGATGAAGCTCTAACCCCTCGAATTTCTTCTCTAGCTTTCTCACTGCATTGCAGTAACCAGTCATGGCCGAACTTCTTACGTCCCACTCCTTCATCACTTGGTTAACCACCAAATCTGAGTCGCCATAGACCATGAGGCGACAAACGCTGAGTGAAATGGCCATACGTAACCCATACAAAAGTGCTTCGTATTCCGCTTTGTTATTGGAAGAACCAAAGTGAATCTGGAGCACATATCTGAGCTTATATCCTCGGGGGGACACCAACACTACCCCAGCATCGGAACCATTCAACATCTTAGAACCATCAAAGAACATGGTCCAGTGCTCCGAGTGAACTTGAGTCGGCAGTTGCTGCTCAGTCCACTCGGCGATGAAATCCGCTATTGCTTGGGACTTGATGGCCTTCTTTGCCTCAAACTTGATATCTAGGGGAAGGAGTTCAATCGCCCATTTTGCCACTCGACCAGCTGCATCTCTGTTGTGTAGAATCTCTGACAATGGAGCGTCGCTGACGACTGTAATGGAATGGTCAGAGAAGTAATGAGCAACCTTCTTCGTGGTCATATAAATCCCATATACAAGCTTCTGATAATGAGGGTATCTTTACTTTGATGGGGTCAAAACTTCAGAAACATAATATACTGGGCGCTGAACTTTAAAGGCTTTTCCTTCTTCTTCCCGCTCTACCATAACTATTGTACTGACGACTTGTCCCGTGGCTGCAATGTAAAGCAGCAAAGGCTCTTTGCTGATCGGGGCAGCAAGCACCGGCTGGGTGGAGAGCAGGGCTTTTAGCTCTGCAAACGCTGCATCAGCTTCAGGAGTCCACTCGAACTTGTCTAACTTCTTCATCAGTTGGTAAAGAGGCAATGCCTTTTCACCGAGACGAGAGATGAATCGACTTAAAGTGGCCAAGCAACCAGTAAGCTTCTGGACATCGTGCACACGCACAGGACGTTTCATTCAGAGTACAGTACCAACTTTTTCTGGATTGGCGTCGATTCCTCATTCGGAAATGAGAAAACCGAGTAACTTTCCGCCAGGAACTCCGAATGTGCACTTTGATGGGTTAAGCCTGATATCATACCTCCTGAGGTTGGCAAATGTCTCTGTAAGGTCGGTCAGCAGGTCGGAACCTTTCTGTGACTTGACCACAATATCGTCCATGTAAGCTTCCACATTTTGACTGATTTGAGTGAGCAAACACTTCTGAATCATCCTCATGAATGTGGCTCCGGCATTCTTGAGGACGAATGGCATGGTGACATAACAGAAGCACCCGAATGGAGTGATGAAAGCTGTTTTGATCTCATCGGGTCAATACAGACGGATCTGATGGCAACCGGAATAGGCGTCGAAAAAGGACAGGCGCTCACATCCCGTAGTCGAGTCGACTATTTGATCGATGCGGGGGAGAGGAAAATGATCTTTCGGGTAGGACCGATTGATATGTTTGAAGTCGATGCACATGCGAAGCGACTTCTCCTTCTTGGGGACCATGACAACATTGACGAGCCACTCGGAGTGATAAATCTCTCGAATAAACTCCGCTTCTAAGAGCCGAGCCACCTCCTCGCCAATGGCCTTTCTTTTCTGGACGACGGACCGTCGAAGATGTTCTTTGACAGGTTTCACTTTTGAGTCGACTCGTAGACGGTGCTCAGCCAGCCCCCTGGGAACACCCGGTATGTCAGAAGGTTTCCATGCGAAGATGTCCGAGTTCTCACGGAGGGACTGGATGAGCGCTTCTTCCTATTTGGAGTCGAGTGTTGTAGAGATATGACTCGGAGCAGCACTGGGGTCGGTCGGGTGAATGTGAATCGCTTTTGTCTCACCAGACGACTGAAATGTTGATTCCGTAGAGGGCTTCTTGGCTCGCAACAAATCACTCGGGTCTGCGGTTTTCTGGTATTCCTGCAGCTCTACCTCTGCCATCTGAGCATCGACGATCTTTGAGCCTTTCTGAAAGCACTCTTCCGCCTTCTTCCGATTGCCAGTAATAGTGATCACACCTTTGGGACCAGGCATCTTCAATTTGAGGTACACATAACATGGTAATTTGAGCCATAAAACGTGCATAAGCTGGCCTGCCCAAAATAGCATGAGAAGCACTCTGGAAATCCACAAATTCAAACGTCAACTTTTCTTTGCGGTAATTTTTGGACTCGCCGAAAACCACATCAAGAGCAATCTGACCGAGTGACTCAGCCTTCTTTCCAGGAATGACTCCATGGAAGCTCATGTTGCTGGTACTGAGTCTGGACATCGGAATACCCATCCCCTCCAATGTCTCTACATATAGTATATTCAGGCCACTGCCACCATCCATCAAAACTTAGTCAGACGAGTGGCTTCGACGACTGGTTCGACGACTGGTTCGACCACCAGAGCTTGCCTCCCAGGGGTGGCTATGTGTGTCGGGTGATCAGACTGGTCGAATGTGATGGCAGTATGCGACCATTTGAGATAACTAGGCGTAACCAGAGCAACCATATTCACTTCTCGGTTGATAACTTTCAATCGACTTTTGCTTTGAACGTCAGCGAAAATCATCAGGGTGGAATTGACATGGGGATATCCATCATCACTATCCTCTTTGTCCTCAACTTTGTCTGACTCCTTTTCCTTATCTTTGGGTTGTTTCCCCTGGAATTGCTGGATCAAGAGCCGACACAGTCGAGTGGTATGTTTCGGGTAAATGAATTTACCCTCCTCATCTTTCTTCGTGTGGATGTGGCACGGCAAATCCATCACGCTATTTCCTTCCTTGTACTTCACCTTCTTAGGGTTCCAAGACCCTTTGGGCTTCCCTTTAAACTTTCCTTGAGTCACGTCCAAGGCTTCTCCCGAAGCAGCTGGCTCGGCTTTCCGCTTCTGCTTCCGACTGGAGTTCCCTCCTCCGGTTTTGTGGGCGACTGACTTGTGCTTGCCACTCCGGAGCCGATCCTCTTCTTCACCATTGGCATACTTGGTGGCGATCTCCATCATTCGAATCAGAGACATGTCTCCGGTTCGACCGAATTTCAGGTTTAGCTCTCTGTACCTAACGCCTTCCTTGAAGGCACAAACTGCCTGGTGATCAGATACATTCTCTACCGTGTGATGCAACGTGATCCATCTCTGGATGTAATCTCTCAAAGTTTCATTGGACTTCGGCACACAAGATTGCAGCTCTGTCAGTCCTGTTGGTCGCTCGCAAGTTCCTTCAAACGTTCTGACAAACACTCGGGCAAGATCTTCCCAAGTGTAAATGCTGATGGGTGCTAACTGATTCAACCATGCTCTGGCCGAGCCCTCCAACATAAGAGGCAGGTGTTTCATGGCTACCTCATCATTGCCGCCGCCAATCTGAACGGCCACTCGGTAGTCTTCAAGCCAGGTATCAGGCTTGGACTCACCAGTGAACTTACTGACTCCAGTCGTCAACCTGAAGTTGGGAGGAATCACCGCGGCCCTGATGGCTCTGCTGAAACACTCTGGTCCTGAGACATGCACTCTGCTGCTGGTGGGTACATCTCTGTCGTGACCTTCTCGGTGAGCTCTGTTCCTGTCGACCAAACCTTGAACGATAATGGATCTCGCATCAAATCCTGGTTCCCTGGGGTCGACTGGAATCCTTCGCCCAACACTGCGATGGCGTCTATCATCCTGTTGTCGAGGCGCGTACGATCCACCCTTTGCGGGAGGGGTGGGCACTCAACGTCGATCATCGCGATCGATTCGGTGATCATACAGCTCACGGTTCTTGTACTGATCACGCCGGTCTCCACGCTCCTCACGGCTCGGGGGCGATCTGGGGCTATGGGCCGACTGGACTGTATTTGCAGCTACGGATCTGCTGTGAATCCTATTTCGCGACTGCAATACAGCTGAATTTTGATCTCCTGCTGCCCGAAGTAAATATCTGATCTGTAACAAGCCTCTGCCAGCCTCTGACTAGGAAGGCTGAATTGACTCTTCTATATGGGCTGCAGCTGCTAAATTCTGAATCGGAGTTCGATATACCTGAGTCGGTGGTGGAAAGAGTTGACGTTGACTAGATTCCGGAACCCGTTGCCGGGCACGCTCGTCGAGTGCTCATTGAAGGTTCTCCAGTCGAGTGCGCTCAGCCAAGTTGGCCAAGCGCGCGTCCTCTAAGGCACGAGCCTCAGGGGTTTCTCCAACGATAGGAGTGTGCAGCGCATCCATGTTCCGGCGGCGAAGATCTTCCCTCTGTAGCGAGGTGAGTGGCTCGGGGAGATATTCTTCATGGGCATGCAATGGATCGCCTCCGCCGTCGCCTCCGTCAGTGTCGGGTAAACTGGGAGGACTGCGTGGTCCATCGACCAAAAGAACCTCCGCCGCTGGATCACTTCTGTCGCACTCGGATGCAGTCTCTGCGGAGCCAGTCGAACAGGCCGTAGAGAGATTCGTCGGGCTCGATTGCCGCGAGTTGGGGGGTGGCCGACTGGCGAGCCACCGCGTGCCTCACCCACCATTGAAGCCTCGACCGACTGGAGCGCTTGCACCGGCGGGAAACAGGGAGGGAGGACGACACAAGTACCGACCATTACTGGGTCGACGGTTGCCGCAGGAGGACGCCACGAACGCATGCGTGAAAGTGCGTCGCTCCATGGACTGGGAGCGCGTCGATGTCGAGCAGAGACTCCTGAAGCCAAGCAGAGTCGTCGGCGATGAACGTGAGCGCGCCGAGACGGATCTCGCGGCCCTCAACCAAAACTCCGCCTGAAACCATGATGAAGGAGATCTGAAAAAATTGCAACTTCTCCAATAAGTCGCTAAGACACCTGCCCCACGGTGGGCACCAACTGTCGTGGTTCTAAGTCTGACAGTAGTGTAGGGGGGTAGGAATGGAGAGGCAAGATCCTAGCTATGGAGTAGTTGTATACGCAAGGGATTTACGAGTTCAGGCCCTTCTCGGAGGAAGTAACAGCCCTACATCTCGGAGCTCCGAGGCGGTCGACTGGATTATGTGTGTATGAGTTACAGGGGTGCGAACCCTTCACACTAAGGAGGGGGGTGGCTTATATAGAGTTCGCTAGAGCCCTCCGGCCCTCAGTTATGTAGGGTTTAAGGTACATTAAGATCTGGCGTTACTGGTAACGCCACAAGTAAAGTGCTATGATGACCATAAAAGCTACTCAATGACCGACCATTTGCATGCAGAGTGACTTTAGATCTCTCGGCCGTCGAGTGGTTGGCTTCATGGTCGAGTGGTTGGCTTTGTGGTCGAGTGTCTTTGAGTCTGTCGAGTGGAACACTTCTGAGTCGATTGACAGGTGGTTTCTTCTAGAGATGTCCTTGGGTAGGGTAGTTTGGACAGGTCCATGACCCTACCCTAAGTACATAGCTTCATCACCGCTAACCCAAGGCCCATTACGCCCTATCCGAATTAGGCCCAGTAGCGTCATCTGGGCCATCCAATATGATTCCAGCCCATTTTCACTTCTGGCGCATGTATGGCCCATGACGTCTTTTCGGCCCATATGAGGCCCTTTGTAACTCTTGGCCCATTAACGGCCTATGGTGAAACTGGCCCATAATGAACAGTGTATCACTTTACACCCATTAACGGCCCGTGGTGAAACTGGGCTGTAATGAACAGTGTATCACTTTATACCCATTAACGGCCTGTTATTCCGTTGGGCCGTTTCCATCCCATGTTATATTTAGGCATTCTCAGAGCCCATTAATTCTTGGTCTCATTTGTAGCATTCATTTACTTATGGCCTGTTACTGTCATTTTTTGCTTGTGGGCCAAATTCAGCACGTGGTTACAGTCGGCCCGTTTGTGGTCCGTTAATTCGTTGGGCCGGTTTTGAAGCATCATCAAATACGGCCAATTAACGATGGCCCGTTATGGTCGGCCCATGAACGGATGAATCCAACTCTAGCATGTTTACGACCATAATGTGGTCTGTTATTGGCCCATGTTTGGCCAATCGATCATATGGCCTGTATAAGGCCCATTGATGATACAGCCCGTAGAAGGCCCATTTTTTCTACGGCCCGTAGAAGGCCCATTGTTTCTACGACCCATAGAAGGCCCATTGTTTCTACGGCCCATAGGAGGCCCAATGTCACTACAGTAAATATTAGCCCATGGTTATTGTGGCCAAGTTTAAAAAATAGGTTATCGCAGCCACTAGCAAACCGCGGAAAAAGAACTGCACTGACTACAAGCAAACAAATAAACAAGACAACAAGGAAAAAAATAAGCAAGCAACTTATTCTAGGCTATCACGGCCATTACACATATTACATCCACTGGGCATCAATGTTCGCCACCAGTGCAAATATAAGGAACAAAGCAGCATATAAACGCCGCAACAAAACAAGTCCAGAACATAAACCACTTCGGAAGAGCTCAAGAAACAATATCCTGGGTATCCATAATGCTGGCAAGATGCTTAGCAAGCTTATTAACTTTCTCTTGTTTGGCGCTTAAATCCTCTAGCGCTTGCTGTTGCGCAAGAAAGTACGCATCTGAATTCTGCAGGGACTTCCTCAGTCCTTCGGCTTCTTGTCGTAGCACAGCTGACTGATGCCTTTCAGCTTGTAGATGAAACTAAAGAAGCCGAAGTGATTCAGGAAACGAGTTCGAAGAGCTTGTGGCAGCGGTACTGGCCAGTAACTCGAACACTACATCAACGCAGGACTGTGGGGTTTTCTCACTGTCTACAAGATCATTTTTATCACCTTTCATGGAGACCAAGAGGGTTGTCTCACTATCTTGAACCTTATCTGCATTACTTTCTCTACCATTGCATATTGGGGTGCTCTTCTCCAATATTTTGTTTGCATACTACAAGAGAAACAAGCAGACAATCACAGGTTTAGCTTGTAGTATACGAAACTGATTTTGGTAAACCGGTTCAGTAGTAAGGTGGACAAGATAACAACATGAAACAAACATATATATATATGTACTATGGTCAGTGTATAGTCCATATCATTCTAGTTTATGTTGCCTAATCAAGATAGAGACACAGTTCAACTCATATATTTTTAAGACACAACAGCATAGACAGAATATAAGTGTGAGAAAATACACTGCATTGGCAGCACTTGGAATGTGCATCACATGAGAACATAATTGTTTATATAACTTAAACAGAAATCAACATAGAGCAAGAAGTTAGAACAGCAATCTAGTTAAAGAAATAGGTTTAAAACATACCTATTGCGCCATCTAGAGAACAGTTGCTCTTCCGCTTCAAACGTGGAGTTTGGGTTAGCTGTGGCGAGACCCTCTAGGTTCGAACACTGGGGTGCGCGCGGAGATCTCGCCCTCTACCTACGTGCACCTTGCCGCCTTGCTAGGATCAAAGCTATGAAAAGAGCAATACAAGAGACACAGGGTTTATACTAGTTCGGGCCACTATTGTGGTGTAATACCCTACTCTAGTTTGTGGTGTGGTGGATTGCCTCTTGGGCCAATGATGAACAATACAAGGAAGAACAGCCTCGCGAGGGTCTATTCTTGGCTGGTGCGATGAAATACAAGGGGGAGTTCAGTCGCCCTTTCTACTGGCTTCCAGATGAAGATCCCATCCCTCTACCTTGTGGGTGGCTAGTCATATTTATAGGCAAAGGCCCTGGGCCTCTTCCCAAATATTGAGCAGGAAGGGTGCCAACAATTGGCCATTTTGAAGGGGAACATCTAGTACACTTATCCTGACTAAAGTTGGTCCTCGCCTGCCAAAGGCTCTGGTGGTGACGCTGGCTTGGGCTCCACGATGACCTCCATCCTGCCGTTCTGCTGGTCTTGGTCTTGTTGCACCGAAATAGCAGCCTTTGCTTGATACTCTTGCCTGCGCTTGCTCCCTATACACCAAAGAGGAAACAAGGACTCTGCGCAGGCTGGCGCCCACCTGGCTTTGGTCGTCATGGCTTGCGTCATGGGCACCTCATGAGGTACCCCACCTTGATCTCTCTACCTCCTCGTGAGCCAGCCTGACGAGGCCGTGCCTGAGGAAGCCTCCTGTCGCCCACCCCGCGAGGCTTGGCCCCTCGCGAGGGTCTTGAGCTCGTGCTGATGAAGATAGGCCATGCTGGGCCACCCCTTGAGCCACGCCGCGGGCCGCAGGCAGGCAAGTCTGGGGACCCCCGTTCCCAGAACGCCGACAGTAGCCCCCGTGCCCAAGGCGCACCCGGACTTGGCTGAACAGAGAAGCGAAGGGGTAAGTGCGAACCCGTGGCGGTTGATTGGACGTGGGTGGCCCTGCTCCCCCATGCCTCCTCATTTTGCGCCCAGCTAGGCGGACCCGTGGTTGCACACAGTCTTTCCTCTTTTTGCCGCTCGAGCGTCCCCTGCTCTTCCTCCGCTCGAGCTCTAGTCTCTGCTTCCAATCCAATCTCGAATCCTCCCTCTTCCCTCGCCATGGCTCCGACGAAGAAGGGAAAAGGGAAGAAACCGGTGCCTCCGCCTCGCTCACCGTCGTCAGCGGCTCCCGCCGTCGATCGGTCGATCATACTCAACCGAGAAAGCCTGGGCAAGGTCAGCTCTGCTCTGGCCACCATCTTCTACGAGTGCGGGAGGACGACGGCCTGGCCCGCATCCCACTTCTCCATCGACAGGATGGTCACCGAGGTCCAGTACTTTGTCGATGCCCTGTGGGTGGGATTGGTTCCCCCCTTTCCAATTTCTTCAACGATGTGCTTTCCCGTTACCAGATCCATATGATGCATTTGGGTCCTGAATCCATTACTCTTCTTGCTGTCTTCGCCTTTGTTTGCGAGGCAATGATGAGCATCCCTCCTTCGGTTGCCTTGTTGCGCCACTTCTTCTCTCTGGGCCTCATCGATCCCACCCAATGCTCAAGGTGCGTGAGCTTCATTGCCGCACCAGAAACAATGGCTTCAGGGATTGATTTCAGCCTTCCTCCGTCCGCGCTTGGGTTCCGCGAGCGGTGGCTGTACGTGGATGTAGGGGTGCCCAGCCCCAGCTTTCGGAGCCAATGTCGCCCGCTGTCCCCAATTCAGGCTGGGGCCAGGAGACGCTCATGAGCCCCCGGCTCATCTTTGTCTGGCATCGCTTCGCGCTCTTGAGGGTGCTCGGTGTGACGGCACCCAAGGTGGTGAAGGAGTTCCTGCTACGCCGCATTGCTCCCCTCCAGCGCCACTCCCGCCGGATGTGGGCCTTCAGCGGGCGTGAAGATCGCATGAGGCTCCAGGAGGAGGACCTGACGCTCGAAGCACTGAGGAAGGTGCTCTTGGTCTTGACTGGGGACCCTTCCCCCGGCAGCGTCCGGCAAGGGGGGGCTTTGCTGTACCTTTGCTCGAATAGGGGCGACTTTGTGAAGCAGATGCCCGGCTTCGACGAATGGGGGTTGCGCCCCGCTAGCCTCACGGGGCCTCGCGAGAACCGAGTGATGGTGACTGCCCTCCCAGTCGCCCACGACGATCCTTCCTCGAGTGGCGGAGCAGGGAGGCATGGGCTGCCGGAGCCTGGGGGGCCCGCTGGAGTGACGACGCCAGGCGGCACTCCTGAGGGGGCAGCTTCTAAGGCCCGTACTGCTGCGGCTGGAGGCGTTGAGCCTCTGCCCACGGCGCCCATGGTTGAGGCCCCTGGGGCCCTAGCTATCCTTCTTGGCGAGGCGACCGGCGGCGTGCATCAGGACGACGCACCAGACGCTGGGCATCTTGACGCTTCTTCCTCGTCGCAGGCTGACCCCTGCGCCCAACTCCTGGGTCGCTTCTGCGTGGACTTCGAGGCTCTCCGGAAGAAAAGGGATGCCTTGGGTGACGATTACCCTTACCGCCTACTGAAGCGCCAGAAGTATTTCACCATTGATGAGTAAGCCTTCCCCTTTCCTGGCTCCTGATCCTTCCATTGCTTTGGATGATCCTTGCTCTCCAGGGCCCTTCCTGCCGAGTTCACGGAGATGGCTGAGGAGCCATCCCCCCAGGCTCCGCCCTCTCCACCGTCTTCGAGCGCTCCGAGTTCCAGCAGAGCCCTTGCGGTGAGGCCGGCCGGAGAGGTGAGCCATCCCGTGGTGCATCGCGGCCCTATGCTGTCACATCCCTAGTTCTATTATGCATAGTGCTAGCATCTCGTGTTGCATCATGTGTAAAATTCAGTTAAACCTGAAATAGGGATTGCCTAAACCCTAGCACCAAATGAATTCAACTAGGTTCAACTAAAATATTTCCAGTTAGTCCAAATGGCTTTCAAAAATGTTCATCATTTCTGGAAAATGATGGAAACATAACCAGGGGTGTTGCACATTTTTCCATGACATATTTGGGCTCTGGATTAAATCATAAAGTATTTTCATTTGGGCATTTAAATGCTATTAAATATTTTAAATGCTCAAATATTCATAAACTAAAATGTTTACTGTTGGATATATTCCAAACAGTAGTCATGATTAGTTTCATGATTTTTGGAAAGCCCTGACATTTTTTATAAAGCCCAGAAGCTACAGAATAATAGAAAAAGAAAACAGGAAAAGAGAGATAGAGAGAGAAGTACCTGGCGCTCACCCTGCAGCCCACCTGGCCTGGCACTGTGCCGGCCCAGCCCACCTGGCAAGTGCCAGTCATCGGCCACCTTCCGCCAGAGCAGGCAGGCAGCTGCCTGTCGGCCGCGCGCGCCGCCGTGGCCACCTCCTGCTTGCCACCGAGAGGCTCTCGGCCCTTCTAGCGATTCCACAGAGACGCCCCGTGTCCCCTCGCTCCTCTCCCTCACTCGCTGCACCCTCTCCCCTTCCCTGGCTCTCTCCCGAACACACCTGAGCGCCACCGTCACCACTGCTCGCCGTAGCCACGGCCACAGGCCCTCCCTCGCCTCGCCGACCTGTCCATGGCCTCCGCCGTGACGCCCCCGTCCTCTCCGCCGAGCCACATGACGCCGGACGCCCTGGAGCACCGTCGTCGATGCCATCTTCGTCCTCTGCTCCGGCGGTCGCCGTCGACCGATTCGTCATCACCAGGCCGTCCCCGAGCCCTCTGAGATCACCTACGACCTCGCTGTGAGCACCTGCATCTAATCCCCCTAACCTCGCTGCCTCTTGCTCGTCGTAGCCGTCGCCCCCTTGCTGCCCGCAGCACGCCGCCGGCCGAGCTCGCCGTCAATGCAGCTCTGGTGACCATTTGGTCACCCCGGCGACTCCAACACGCTCGTAGCACCCCATAGAGCAGCCCCAGCGCATCAGTTGGCTCTCTTGCGAGCTGCAACACCGATCCCGCGACCACCCGAACTCGGGCAGCAGCCCCGGAGCACGCCGTCGTCGGCTCCGGCCACCATAGGTCCGGCCACCACCACCACTCGATGCGCGCCAGCGAGAGCTCTCCAACGAGCCCAACAACGGCCTCGTCCATGCCCTGTGGGCGTTTTCCGAGTCGTGCCACCGTCTTGGGCCTCGCCGGCGTCGAGTCACCGGTGGGTTTGACCCACTTTGACCCTGGTCGGGCCCCACCTGGGTCAATGACATGTGGGGCCGGCACTAGCCGGATTAGTTAGATGCTAGTTAGTGCTAATCACCACTGTTAGGTGCTAATTCCCTCGCTAAACTAAACCTGAGACCCTGACAAGTGGGGCCCCCTGCTAACTAACCAGATTAGTTTAACTAAAATTAGTTAGTTTAATTAACTACTGACACGCAGGGCCCATAGGTCAGTTTGACCTAGACCAGCCCCGTTGACCACTGACGTCACAGTGACGCACTGCTGACACAGTAATTGTTTTTTGGATTTAAAATATTTCAGGAAATTCCAGAAAATGATCTAAACTTCTAAAATTCATAGAAATTCAACCGTAACTCCAAATTAAATAATTTATATATGAAAAATGATCAGAAAAATCCAATCTATCTATCTGTATCATTTTCATGCATGTTAGAACAACTTATAGCTGCTGTTTAGCACAAGTCATATAAATGGCATATGAATATCCACATATGGAGTTTGAATTTGAACCTAGGGTTCAAACCAACTCCATTTAACTTGCTGCTAGTTGCATTAGCTCAAATCACAGCATATTGCCATGTCATGATCATGCATCATATTGTGCATTGCATTGATTGTGTTCTTCCTTGTTTGCCGGTATTTGTCCCCTCTCGATAGACGTGATACCGACGATGAGATTGATGACACCGATGAAGAACTATTTATATCTTCAGAAGTGCTAGGCAAGCAAAACCCCCTTGTTCATTCCGATAAAATCCCACTCTCTCGCCCCTTCTCTCTTTTACTGCATTAGGACAACACCGATTCATCTGTTATGTGCTGCGGTAGCTGAACCCCTTTATCCTCTGCATGACCTGTCATTGCCACAGTAAATAGATGAAACCCACTAGCATGAGTAGGAGTTGTTTGAGCCCTGATGTTCCTACTCATTCATGTTTGTTTGTCATGCCTGCTACTGCTTAGAGTTGAGTCAGGTTTGATTCATCGGGAATGAATCGGAGGTGTGTAAACATGTCCTACTGTGTGTGAGCTAAGTGTGTGAACACGATTTGGTAAAGGTAGCGGTGAGAGGCCATGTAGGAGTACATGGTGGGTTGTCTCATTGCAGCGTTCCTCAGGAACTGAGTTCTGTGTTTGTGATCCATGAACAGCTACTACCATACATTGGGATCCTTAATTGACTCTCTCGACTTATTAATCAACTTGATCTCTGTCCAGGAGTTGCAACTAGTTTCTAGTGTTTGTACGTAGTGTTAGTAGTCTACCAAGTGGCACCCGGTACAGGTGGGCTTGGGACAGACTAGGCACCGTGGCACGGTGTACCAAGCATAGATCCACCCGTCGAGGTGGGCTTGGGAACCCTGCACACATCGTTTGGGGCCGTGAGCGACACCCCGGCCGGATCTCCTTGCGGATGGAACCGGAATAGGTGATAAACCTCTACGAGAGACTTGTGTGGTTAGTCAGGTCGTGCCCGACACCCTCGCTGGGCTTCCGCTTGAAGGTTGCCGTGTACATGTTGTGTAAACGGTGGTAAGTGGTGAGAGCGTGTGTGAAGAAGTACACCCCTGCAGGGTTAACATTATCTATTCGAATAGCCGTGTTCGCGGAAAAGGACTTCTGGGTTGCCTATACAGTTCATAGACAAGTGAAAGTGGATACTCTAAAATATGCAAGATAAGCGTGAGTGCTATGGATGGCGTTCTCGTAGGGAGACGGGAGCAGATCCATAGTGGTGTATTGATATGGTGAATATGTGGACTCGTGTGCGCCACCTCAAAAGAGTTACTTGCAGTCGTAGTACAGGATAGCCACCAAGTCAAAGCTGGCTTGCTGCAGTTAAACCCCACCACCCCCTTTGTTGATAATGATGCATATGTAGTTAGATCTGATGTAAGTCTTGCTAGGTACAATTGTACTCACGTTGCTTAATTTATGTTTTTGCAGAGAGACTTCAGTCTCGCTAGTAGTTCCGCGTGGACTTCGACGTTCAGCTTGTTACCTCAGCTACGATCTTGTGCCCTCGGCAGGATCTAGTAGATAGTCAGGCTTCTCAGCCTTTTCCATTTGTAGATGTCTATACTCATACATGTTAAGCTTCCGCTTGTGCTTTGACTTGTATGCTCTGAGTGTTGGGTCATGAGACCCATGTTTGTAATATCTCGCTCCTCGGAGCCCATTGAATAAAATACTTGAGTTGTAGAGTCATGTTGTGATGCCATGTTGTATTTGCACATATTGAGCATATTGTGTGTATGTTATTGAAATGCTTGGTATGTGTGGGATCTGACTATCTAGTTGTTTATCCTTAGTAGCCTCTCTTACCAGGAAATGTCTCCTAGTGCTTCCACTGAGCCATGGTAGCTTGCTACTGCTCCGGAACACTTAGCCTGGCCGGCATGTGTCCTTCTTCGTTCCTGTGTCTGTCCCTTCGGGGAAATGTCACGCGATGAATACCGGAGTCCTGTTAGCCCGCTATAGCCCGGTTCACCGGAGTCCTGCTAGCCCAGTGCTACAGCCTGGATTCACTCGCTGATGACCGACACGTTTGATGCTGGGTCATGGATGCCTGTCCCTGTAAGTTTGTGCCACTTTGGGTTTACGACTAGCCATGTCAGCCCGGGCTCCTTATCATATGGATGCTAGCGACACTATCATATACGTGTGCCAAAAGGCGCAAATGGTCCCGGGCAAAGGTAAGGCGACACCCGTGGGGAAACCGTGCGTGAGGCCGCAAAGTGATATGAGGTGTTACATGCTAGATCGATGTGGCATTGAGTCGGGGTCCTGACATATGTGCCTCGCGACCCTCCTTCGCGAGCCTCCTTGGGGCATAGCCAGCCTGCCTTGGGCTTCGCGTCTGATCGTGGATGGCGATTGGCTGAGGTCGGCCATGCGCTCTTCATTTGGGGATGGGCTGGCTCCTGGCCGGGCTTCTGGCGAGGAGTGCCCGGCCATCGCGAGGACGCCAGCCCCCAGCCCCCTGTCCAGAGAGGGAGTGCTGATTCGCGGCCCCCCGCGCTTACTTGTGGCGGAGGACGATGCAGAAGACATGCTCGAGCGCACCCGTAGGCATCGCGTTCTTCGCCAAGGGTTTCTCCGGAGGGCGGCTGACGCGGTGAGCCGGCTTGGTGAAGAGCTTGCTAATGAAGATGTGCGCCTTGAGGCTGAGTGCCTGCGCCTGGCTGAAGAGAGGCGCAAGCTGAAGGTGGCTATTGCCCTTGCGCGCCACCAGCGTGACCTCGACAACGAGGAGGCCGAGGCGTTGCTGGCGACCTCTTGGGAGGCTCGTTCCCGGGCCGTCGAGGAGGCCCGAGAGGCTGACCGGCGGCGCGAGGCATCGGAGGAGCGGGCGCGGGAACTCTTGGCCCGGTGCCACTCCCTAGAGCAGCAGGTGGAGCTGCGCGAGACGGCCCTTGCATCGATGAAGGTGGCTTCGGTCGACCAGGCAGAGCTCCTGAGGCGTGAGGAGGCACTGACGCTAGAAGCTGCTGAGCGCGCACGTGATCTTGAACGTCTGGAGATGAGAGAACGCTTGGTGACAAAGGTGGAAGAGATTGAACGCGGGGTGGCGACGGCCCGCTTGAACCTTGAGTGCCAGTTCGAGGAGAGGCTGGGGTTGATTCAGGTCGAGGCAGAAGGCAGGACCGCCGCCCGGAGGGCCAAGCTGGAGGAAGTGACGCGGCAGGCCAACGCTTCCCGGGCCGCCCTCGACGTGGCGCAGGAGGGGCTGACTACCTCCCGCGCCGAGGCGCTTCTTATCCGCCAGCGGGTGGACGAGGCCGAGGCCGTTGCGCGGCAGAACAAGGACGAGATACGCCAGCGGTGGCTTCTAGAGCACGAGCATGGCCCCATGCTCACCACGCTCCAGGAGAGAGCCAACGCAGCCTTGGGTAACATCTGCGAGGCGGTTGTTGACGAGCCCCACACAGTCAACTATGCTGGCAATCTTCAGTTCTTCACCGACGTGGTGACGCGGCTGGAGGCGCGGTTGGTCGGAGCCAACAGGCTGGTGGAGGAGAGGAGCCGCGCCCTGCTCGGGCGCGCCTTCTCTCGTGTCTTCAGCTACCTTCAGAACATGGACCCCAACTTCGACTTTGACGTCGCCATCGCCCCAGTACCCCAGGCTGTCCGGGGCAACCTGGCGCGCTGGGTGGAAGACAACGTGGATGCCCTTGTCAGGGCCTTCGCTTCTGATAACGACGACGCGGTCGTGGCTGCTGATGAAGGTGACATGGTGAACGGCCCTGACGCCGCTGCCAACGGCGCGGAGAACGACGGCCATGCCAGCAATGCCAGCGAAGATTCAGGAGGCGCTCCTGAGGATGCATTGGGGAATTTATCCGATTGACCGCGTGTTATCCCTGCTTCTTTACCCTGCGCATATAGAGTTCGGGCCTTGCCCTGAAGGTTGTAAGAGCATTTTGGGAGGGGGAGCCCCTCATGTAAAAACTCGCATTCAGCGTATTAGTAGATGCAATATCACCCGTACGCCTGCGCCAAGCGGCTGACTTTGCGACGAGCTGGCTGGCTTGTTTACCTTAGACCCGTGTGGGCCTCGAGTCAGCCTGCGGAGGGCTGTGGTGCCTCGAGCGTCTCCTGAACGAGCCCATCGAACCTGTAATGAAAACCTCCTGAGAGGACACGGCGACGGCAGTCTAGGCTGCACGCAAGCTTGGCCTGGCCCGGCTCACGAGGGGCTCATGAGGGGAGGCAGCTGAGGCGAAGTGGTAACCAGAACACGAGAGTTTGCTCGAACGAGACTAAACACCCCTTCCTCGAGAACACGCAAATCTTCAAGCTCAAATCCAACTTAAATTCAACGGGGGAAATGACAACCAAGGGGAAAAGCAACGAAAGCAGAAAAAAGGCCGCGTCTGGCACCTAGTCTAGTATTGGACGTCTTCTCACCAGCGCGGGGCTAAGTGCTGCCACTAGGCATGGGAGGGAGCCCCAGGGCCTGAGGCCGGCACCCCTGAGACTCCGGGGCGTGTACAGCCCCACTCATTATTACGTGAGAGTGTCACGGGGCGGCGAGCTTCACAAGCACTGGGTCGTCTTCACAAGTACTGGCCTTGCTTCATATTGCGAGACGAGGGCCCAGCCTTGCGCCGCACTCTAGTGCCACCGACGGCGACCGTAAACCAGGACGCCGCCGATGAGGTAGAGCGGTCGCCAGTGGTTCCCCCGATGACCACAGGTCCTCTGCCAGGGGCAGGCCCTGAGGCACCTCCCCAGCAGAGGGCCTACCTCCTAAGGACGCCTTGCTCCGAACCCCGCGGTGGTGATGTCGGATCTTGGCCCCTCTCCTGCAGCCCCCGGCGCCCTCCTCCGGAGGGGTAGGAAGCTGCGGAAGTGGGGCAGCCGCCCGTTGTGGTGACCTGCACCTCCTGCGGTCCATGGTTGGCGTATGCCGGCTCCTGAGGAATTAGTGGTACCTGATAATCGTTGTTTCCAGCATAGCCGATGGGGCCTTCCCGAGGCTCCTGGAAGAGCTCAGCTTCTGGTGCCTCTTCCCCCCAGCTTGGGCCGAGGAGTGAGCCTTGTTCGTCCTCATGCGCGTGCCCTTGGTCCATCATGTGGAGCACGTACTCTTCTGGGGACGCCATTCCGAAGGCCGCGCCGTAGCGCCCCGCGCACGACGCAGTGCTTCTTGAGGCGCCCGCCTGGGGGTGGTAGCGCGGCGGCCCATCGGGGCCGTGGGTTGTGGCGAGTCCTCCTTCGATGGCCAGGGGCGGAGGCAGCGCCTCTGCTGGCTCGGTGCTAACGGCCTGGCCGGCGTTGGGGTGGCCTTGGAGTCCCCTTGCGGCTGCACGGGCGTGCATGGAGCCTCCGTGCGGGCCACCCTGGACCTAAGGTGGGAGTTGGGTGCAGAAGGGGGGAGCCCCCGAGGCGGCGAAGCCCAGGAGCTGTGCCACCCGTTCTAGCAGCACGTCGTGACCGCCTTCCAGCAGCCTGCATTGCAGTAGCTCTCGGGCCTCTGTGAGCGCGGCCCTTGAGTTCGCCTACTCCCGTCGGGTGTACGGCGCCGTGGCCGCAGCATGGTGGGAGGCCCTCGCTGCTGACCGCGCCTGCCGCGTCATGAGAGCTGTCGCTGCCTGTCCGCGCCGCCCGCGGCCCGCAGCGCCCTGCGGACCGCGAGCTGCATGGGGCATGGGGTTGCCCGGGGCGAGCGGCTCTGCTTGGGCGGGCCAGGCCGCCCAGGGATCAGGGTTGCCTTCCTGGTCGCCGGACATGATGATGACGATGCGACGGGACGCGAAGCGGCAGAAGGTGGATTCCGGCGCACCCCTACCTGGCGCGCCAAATGTCGTATTTTGGGTTCCGGCAGACCCTCTAGGTTCGAACACTGGGGTGCGCGCGGAGATCTCGCCCTCTACCTACTTGCACCTCGCCACCTCGCTAGGATCTAAGCTATGAAAAGAGCAATACAAGAGACACAGGGTTTATACTAGTTCGGGCCACCATTGTGGTGTAATACCCTACTCTAGTTTGTGGTGTGGTGGATTGCCTCTTGGGCTGATGATGAACAATACAAGGAAGAACAGCCTCGCGAGGGTCTGTTCTTGGCTGGTGCGATGAACTACAAGGGGGAGTTCAGTCGCCCTTTCTACTGGCTTCCAGAAGAAGATCCCATCCCTCTACCTTGTGGGTGGCTAGTCCTATTTATAGGCAAAGGCCCTGGGCCTCTTCCCAAATATTGAGCGGGAAGGGCGCCAACAATTGGCCATTTTGAAGGGGAACATCTAGTACACTTATCCTGACTAAAGTTGGTCCTCGCCTGCCAAAGGCTCTGGTGGTGACGCCGGCTTGGGCTCCACGATGACCTCCATCCTCCCGTTCTGCTGGTCTTGGTCTTGTTGCACCGAAATGGCTGCCTTTGCTTGATACTCTTGTCTGCGCTTGCTCCCTATACACCAAAGAGGAAACAAGGACTCTGCGCAGGCTGGCGCCCGCCTGGCGCCCGCCTGGCTTTGGTCGTCATGGCTTGCGTCATGGGCACCTCGTGAGGTACCCCGCCTTGATCTCTTTGCCTCCTCGCGAGCCAGCCTGACGAGGACGTGCCTGAGGAAGCGTCCTGTCGCCCACCCCGCAAGGCTTGGCCCCTCGCGAGGGTCTTGAGCTCGTGCTGATGAAGATGGGCCATGCTGGGCCACCCCTTGAGCCACGCCACGGGCCGCAGGCAGGCAAGTCTGGGGACCCCCGTTCCCAGAACACCGATAGTGGTAATTCACATATATGTTGTCAAACCAAACCGGACAGCATGACACAATTTCACATATATGATGCCTAACTAAACAGGATAGCATGACACAGTTTCAGATATATGATGGATAACTTAACAGGATATAATGGCATAATTCAACATATGATGAGTACCTAAACATGATGACATGACAAAACTATATGATGTCATTCTAAAATAGGTTGGGATGAAATAATTCACATACATGTTGTCTAAGTATACAGGATGGCATGATATAATTGACATAATTGATTCATATACTAAGCAGCTCACACTCGCATGTATGATCTCTAAACTAAGCAGATGGAGTTCAATATTGTGCATATGATGTCTAAACTAAGAAATGCAAGACACCATATGCATCATATGAGAAATATAAACATTGCAACTTAGAGCATACACCTCAGGTGGGATATAAGACTGGTCATCTGTCTCTGAATCCTCCTCTGAGGACTCCCTGTAACCATCGAGATATATGCTTCAACAGGTACCATTGCATACTCTGAAGACCTTGTTTTCACTGCAGAATTTTCCATAACCGGCTCAAATGGCTGATACACATGAAGAGTAGTTCAATATACACAGATTGTCGACAAGTGGAATACATAACGAAAAAAAGAAGGCATGAGATAATTCACATATATGATGCCTGGCTCCATGGCGGTGCATAATTCACATATATGATAACTGGCTGAAAAACATGGCATTGCATAATTCACATATCTGATATGGAAAGCAAACATGAGGCATTCGCAAAAATCATGTCTAATCTAAGCAGATGGCATGGCAATGCAAGACACCATATGCATGATATGAGAAATATAACGCAGCCAAGTTAGAGCATGCACCTCGGGGGGGTGGGGGGAATACGACTGGTCATCTGTCTCTGAATCCTCCTTTGAGGAGCTATAGGTAACCAGCAAGAAATCTGCATCGACAGGTAGCACTGACTGCTCAGAAGACCTTGTTTTCACTCCAGATTTTTCCCATGACCAACTCAAATGGCTGATGCACAGGAAGAGTAGATGAATGTATAAACATTGTTGACAAATTGAGTACATTATGGAAAAAATATGGCACGATACAATTCACATATACGATGACTGGCTAAACAGGATGGCATTGCATGATTCATGTATATGATGCCTGGCTAAAGAAGATGGCATTGCATAATTCCCATATACTCCCTCCGTTCCTAAATATTTGTATTTTTAGAGATTTCAAATGGACTACCATATACAGATGTATATAGACATATTTTAGAGTGTAGATTCACTCATTTTGTTCCGTATGTAGTCACTTGTTGAAATCTCTAAAAAGACAAATATTTAGGAATGGTGGGAGTATGATATAGAAACCAAAGAGGTGGCATTCACACAAATCAAATCTAAACTAAGCTGATGACATATAAGATGTATAATATAAGCAATGCAAGGCGCCATATGCATGATATAACCAACATCAGCATGCCAGGTTAGAGCAAACACCTTAGGTGGTAAATAGGCGTGGTCGGCTCCTTCTGACTCCCCATCTGAACAGTTGTCTTCCTCTGGAATACAATCTGGAAATGCAGGAGGGGGGGCACTTCGCCCACCATGGAGTGGCGTCTGCATGACATTATATTCCTACGCAACAATCTTCTCTTTTTCTCTACATGTTCAGTATGATTGTGTATAATATCTGACATGCATAATAAAAAAATAGTTATATTTTGTAAGGCCTAAGGGGTGCATGCAAAAATCAAGACTGATGGTAGAAAACGAGTGGATGGATCCAAAACTAATGATAGCAGGTAGATTATAGCTTCAGTTTAAAAAGATAGACAATGGATCATCTATTGTTTGTTGCCCACCCAACATGAACCACATAGAAGACCCCAGATGAACCAGATAGTAGACAGATACTATTTGTTGCTAGCTCGATATGAGACCCATGGGCATTTCAAAACTCAAATTGGAACGATAAAGTAGCAGGTAATAATAACCAATGTATAACATAAGCAAACACAAAAAACTGCGACCTCTCTTCTGGAACTATGTAGTACTCAGGTTCATCTGCTCAGTCGATGATGGTAATGCAGTTAGCGTGGCTGCCGGCAACGGGGAAGATGATCTGAGGCGGCGAAAGAAAGTCTGCAGGGGAGATCTCTGCTGCAGTGAACGCTTCTGTCGATGGTGCACCTCAGGTGGGGTGGATGACGGCACGGCAGGAGCAGGACATAACACACAGAGTTTTCTTTGAAGCCTATCTGAGAATGAAGTAAATCTGTAAGGGCTCCATAGAATTGGAGGATTCTATAAACACAGGGACAGGAAAAACACAGGAATAGGATAGGAATGCACATGCAAAACAGAGCATTTGGAAACATAGGATTTCAGTCAACCTGGGTGTTTGGTTCACATGAATTGGAAGAACACAGGAATGGAGAAACATGGTCAAATTAAAGTCAAACCATGTGAAAATGAAAAAAAAATAAGAATCTTATTATGCAAATAATGCAATTAGTTCTATTCTTCATGCATATTAATTTGAAAAGCACGTCCAAGTGAATAAAATTCCTACGTTTTTTCTTCGAAAGAGACACCAAAGGAAAAAATCCTCCAGTTTTGCTTTGCTCCACTCCTTCTAACAGATTTGCACGAATAGTAGTTCCATAGCAAAGGATCCCTGAGGGATCGACATGAATGCAGAGTAACAAAGTGATGCGATGAGTGTACAACCTCTTTGGCATAGCCTTGTGGATCTCAACATCATTGGGTTGGACGTGGAGGATGGTGATGATGCTGGTGTGACTGTCGGAGGCAGGAAGAAGATTCGAGGCCTCTGGAAATGGTGCCGAGGGTACTGCTCCGCTGTGATGGACGGTTTCGTTGTTGGAGCAGCTCCGGTGAGGTGTACAGTGACGAGGCTAAAGCAAGACAAGACAGACAATGTTAATCTGAAGTGGGACCCTAATATCATCTGCAATATATGATGTAAAATACATCACCAAAAAGTGCTAGATGTAAAACGCATCAATTGCTCCACAGCCGCTCCGACAGATGCTGTAAGTACTGTTCATTCTGAACTTAACCGAAGAAAATGAACTTTACAGTCAAAACTGAATTTTACTGTGGAAACTGATTAAACTAGTAGCAAAGCATTGCAATAGATGTTTAGGGTGTTCGAGCACTAGTAGCAGAGAAGCAGTGATCTAAATCAGCAGACGCTCGAGCAGGGAACACACTAGCAGAGAGCAGTCGTGCAGTAGCACCACGAGCGAGTGCTAAAGCCGCAACTCCTATAGCTGCCGGAGGTCGTGCAGCAGCAGCAACAGCGCAAGCGAGAGCAAGAGCAAAGCAGCAGCACGAACGAAAGCAAGAGCAGTCCAGCAGCGCGACCGACAACAAGAACAGAGCCGCAACGCGAGCAAGAGCCGGAGCAGCTGCACCTAGTGGCATTGTGGAAGTCGCCGCGGAGGAAGCAACGACATGGGGGAGAGATGCCGTGGATGATGTGGCCGGCAACGGCGCCATCGATGAAAACCCGCCATGTCTGCTCGATATCGAGCACCGGCAGCCCCGTGAGATAGAATAAAAGATAAAATGCAGCGGTGAGTGGAGAACCTCCTTGGTGGCGCCGAGTTGGCCTCGACTTCATCGGAGGAATTTGTGAGGGTGCTGTGGTTTTGGTGGGGCAGGTCAAGACGGCGCTGTGGGGATTGAGGTGGCGCGATAGACGAGGCGAACGTTGGGGCAGCTCCTTCGAGGTGGAGGACTAGGCGCGCATCGAAATTTTGGGATAACAAGGCGTGGCGCGGGTTGAAGAGACAAGAGTTTCAAAGGAGGTGAGACAAAAGATACTCGAGCTTGAAAATTTTGGGATAACAAGGTGCGGATTCCTTGTTCGGCAGAACAAACTTAACATGTAAAAAAACAATTCATACAAGACACAAGAGAGTCATGTCCCCTTTTACTATATTCCTATAGATGCCATTGAAAAAAACTACAAGAAAAATGTAAAAAAAATCAGGAGAACAAGATTACCCTGCACAGTACCAAATCGATTCGCACTTCCCTCAACAACAACAAAAAACAAATCAATTCCCACCAAAAGAAAGAGTAATGTCCATTTTTATATGATTACAAATGCCAGGATCTCGAATTTCAATTTTTGAATCCACGTTATGTTGAATTCGAATATATCGTTAGGTGATCTTGCGGTTTATAACTGATGTAGTCGTACATTTTGATCTTCCATCATATATGAACATTTTACTCCACCATGTGAACATATATATTGTTGTCTACCATATGGACAAAATTTGAATCAATTTTCCTTATTTGAATACGATTGTTGTCAAGTTATACAATAATTTAAATATTAGCTTGATAACAAAAAACATGAATATAGCAGTAATCATATTTCACTATGAACTACATGTACCATACGCTCTCCAATTCAAATATTTGTATCCATTTTATGTTGAATTCAAATCATATACATTATTGGTCTAGGTAGCGAGATGTTCGGGATAATCTAAACCCTGTTTTCATATGTATAATTTTTGGCTAAATTGGGACAAGTTTTGGTATAAGCTTCTTGCAAAACTGGAGATTCTCTCAACATCGTGGTTTCGAGAGGGAACCTGTCACCTTTGTGTGTGAAACGATATATACTGCCTCCCCCCTGATTTTCTTTACAGAGGCAACATAGAACTATATGAGTGCCCTGTTAAATTTTGGAATTATTTCGGATTCGTTTGGCCTTTTTATACATTAATTGAGTTTCTGGACTTTTAATGTGCATAATCTAAATATGAACTGCATGCACATGCTCCGGTGCACCAAAGTTGGTTGAAAAATCACATGTGTGTCCTTGGTTGAATTTCTAGGTCCCATGGAAGAAATGAGAATGAAATTCAAACATCTGGGCATCGTGACTCGGCCGAGAACATCGAGAAACTTCGATTTTAAATTCATGTAAATCCAAAACTTGCCTGGAAATCATGAAACTTGGCATGGTGTCATGTCATGGCACTAACATGTTGTGGTAAACAATTGGGCCGATTTGGAAGCTCGTGGTTCTAAGAGGGAACATGCCACCTTTGAGTGTGAAACGATATACGCTGCCCCCCCCCTTGAGTTTCTTAACAAAGGCAACATAGAACTACATGAGTGCCCTGTTAAATTTTGGAATTATTCCGGGTTCGTTTGTCGTTTTTTATACATTAATTGAGTTTATGGACATTTAATGTGCATAAGTCAAATTTGAACTACAAGCACATGCTCTCGTGCACCAAAGTTGGTTGAAAAATCACATTTGTGTCCTTGGGTGAATTTCTAGGTCCCATGCAAGAAATGAGAATAAAATTCAAACATCTGGGCATGGTGGCTCGGCCGAGAACATTGAGAAACTTGGTTTTAAAATTCTTGTAAATTCAAAACATGTATGAAAATCATGAAACTTGGCATGGGTGTCATGTCATGGTACTACCATGTTGTGGTAAAAAATTGGCCGAATAGGAACAAATTTTGGTATAAGCTTCTTGCAAACGGAAGCTTCTCTCAAGAAGGCTCGCGGTTCTGAGAGGGAACATGCCACCTTTGAGTGCGAAACAATATAAGCTATCCCCCTTGAGTTTATTTACAAAGGCAACATAGAACTACATGAGTGCCCTGTTAAATTTTGGAATTATTCCGGCTTCGTTTGGCCTTATTTACACATTAATTGCATTTTTGGTCATTTAATGTGCATAATTCAAATTTGAACTACAAGCACATGCTCCCGTGCACCAAAGTTGGTTTAAAAATCACATTTGTGTCCTCGGGTGAATTTCTAGGTCCCATACAAGAAATGAGAATAAAATTCAAACATCTGGGCATCGTGGCTTGGTTGAGAACATTGAGAAACTTGGTTTTAAAATCATGAAACTTGACATGGTGTCATGTCATGGTAGTACTATGCCGTGGTAAAAAATTGGCCGAATAGGAACAAATTTTGGTATAAGCTTCTTCAATTCGGAGCTTCTCTCAAGAAGGCTCGTGGTTCTGGGAGGGAACGTGTCACCTTTGTGTGCATAATTCAAATTTGAAATACAAGCACATGTCAGAGTGCACCAAAGTTGGTTGAAAAATCACATGTGTGTCCTCGGGTAAATTTCTAGGTTCCATGCAAGAAATGGGAATGAAATTCAACATTCTGGGCGTCGTGGCTGGGCTGGAAACATTGAGAAACTTAGTTTTTTAATTCCTGTAAATCCAAAACATGCATGAAAATAATGAAACTTGGCTTGGTTCCATGATATGGCACCAACATGCTGTGGTAATTTTGTAGTCTGATTTGCGAAGGCGCACACATTAACAATCAGCAAAGTCCTTTTGGAACAAGTGCAGTCACGTTACAATCGGAAACACAAGTATTATTGAAATAGTGGGCGTTCTATTTACTACCATTTACGTGCCTCCACGCATCCCCATTTTTTATTAGCTAGGAGGCGCCGTGCAGGGTAGCTATTTGAGTACGAGAGGCGTGCGATCAGATCCCTGCGCGTGCTTATCGGGAGGAGAGCCCTTTGACCTCTATCTGTCGTCCACCTCTCTCCCAAGGTCTCCATTAATGGCGCCCGAGCCTCTGTTTAATGGCGTGGCTATGTCTCACTCGACTGAGATTTAAGAGAGAAAAAAGAAAATCTGAAAGCACGGATCTTGATGTAAGATCCGACGGACCTATATAGCATCTACTGCGACTTATAACAAGACTGGTGAATATATAAGGATGATTAATTGTCTTACATAACTAGAAAGATAATTAAAAAGCCACATGCGGCTACGCCCAAAATACACAAGGGCAAAAGAAGAAGGAATACAAGGATCTGGCTCGCTGATCTCTACTTTCTTGATGTGTTGCTGCAGGCCGCAGGAACTAGTCTCCGCGGCGGCGAGCGGCGATGAGCTCTTTCGTGTCCTCAAGACGCTGCTTGAGAACATCCACCGATTCCTCCACCAGCCTTTGGCGCTCATTGCGAAGCATGTCATTCTCGTCCATAAGTTTCTTGATGATGACGCCGATCCTCTTCAACAAGGCACTGGTCTCCTCCTGCTGGTCTGAACTTTGGACGATCTTCGCCCTCAGCAGGTCACACTCGGCCCGGAGCCTCTCATTGCCCTCCCTTAGTTGCCGGATGACGCCGGTAGCCTATTCAAATGAGGCTTTCATGTCATCTTGCAACCTCGCCCAGCCGCATATCTGATCCATCTGGCTATGGACGATCGCATGCATGCGCCTGTAACAGTCGTCGCCTGCCCGCGAGAAATTTTCCCAGGCCACCGCAGAAGCGCGGGACATCTCTACTGCATTCGCGGCGCGGCGGGACATCTCTGTTGCTTCCGCGGCGCGGTCGGACCAGTCTACTGCATCGATGGCGCGGCAGGACCTCCGTGCTGCTTCAGCGGCGCGTCGGGACCTCTGTGCTGCTACTTCCGTGCGGCGGGACATGTCGGCTGCTTTCGCAGCGAGGCGAGACATCTCTCGTGCTTCCGCCTCCATGCTCGCCTCTCCCTGGTGGCAATCTCTCGACCTAGAACTCATGCTGGCCATGGTAGACGCAAGGGAAGGATGCTGAATGACTTGTTTGTTTTTGTGGATGAGGAGTTGAGGAGGAATGTGCAATCATCTTGGCATACTAGTATTTATAACCGAGTACTAATACTCTCCTAAGTGGGAAACCGTTTAGGTTGTGATCGGTGTGAACAGGTTTACAATTCAATATAGCGTGGTACTAATACGCTCCTAAGTGGGAAACTGTTTAGGTTGTGATCGGTGTGAACAGGTTTGCAATTCAATATAGCGTGGAGTAATTTGGAATATGATGAGACGCTAGCTCAAATTTTTTTGACGGTTCTAGTTTCGAAGTATTCTATCTTTTGTATTAAGTACAAGACATCGGGTCCCCCGAGGAGCACTCGGGGACTACCCTCTTTTATCTATATGATGAGTATCATGCCTATGAATGTGTCACTACATTTGTTCCTTCGTCCGGCACCGGGTTCGACCAGTCGGCCCGGGGACTTGCCGCCTTGAATTATGTTAAGTACCACATGCAGTCAGACAAGTAGTGTGCCGGCACCTAAGCCCTCTCTTGCCAAAAGTCGCAGCTCGCAGAATCGACTGTTCGACTGGCAAGAGTTAAAGGCAGGAAAAGATGCCCACACAAAAAATGGCTAAGGACCAATGGGCTTACATAACACAAGCCGGCTCCCCACCCTGCCAACCGGTTGTTAAGCAGCCGGCTGGCCGGCTTCCCATTCACCTTGCCACAATCTAAGAAAGCTAAAGTACTTGCCCTCCCACACAACCAAGTACTTCCCAGCCACGGACAGCAGAGCAGCTGTCCGCCTGGGAAGGCGGCGACCAAGGGAGGGCGGCAAAGGAAACAACCGGAAAAAGATGTAAAGCGAGCGCAGTCGGAAGTCAAACACATGCAGGATTATATTTACACAAAAGGTCTTCGAGGGTCGGCATTCAACTTAGTTTGAATACACCCCCAGTGGGTGGAATTGTGCGAATTTAACAAATATTGTTCAAAGACTAACAAACAGGAAGATAAAAGATAAACATGGAGGCTCAGGCCAAGGGTGCAATGGGCTAGCTGGGCAGGTTAGTGGAGATGGCGGTGCTGGCTGGGGGCGTGGACGGCTGGCGAGTCTCGGCTTGGTCATCGCCAGTGGCAGGTGGCGTGTTCGCACATGCCTCGTTGCTGGAGGCATGGTGAGGCTGAGGCTGGCCGGCTGCTCCATCATCTGGCGCGGCGTCTTCACCGTCCTCTTCCTCCTCCTCTTCACCCTCATCGCTGGAGTCGATCTCCTCTGCTGAGTCTTCACCATCCTCCGGGTTCAGCCCAAACCACTCCGCCGGCAGAGCAGCGCCGTCGTCGTTCAGCTCGGGAATGAAGACGCTAGTGTCGGTGTACTCGGCGATCGCTGCAGCGCGCTGAATGATAGCTGGCCGCACCACCACCAGCTCCTCGTTGGCCTCCTGCTAAAACGTGGCCGACTGGGAAAAATCCAGCCCAGGAAACCATGCTCGGACGAACTCCAACGCCCGCCTGGCGCCTGCCCGGGCTGCAGAAGCCTTCCAAGCCTCAAAGTGGCTGGCCGGCACATCTAGCCAGTCGGCAGTCCAACTGGGGGTGCGGGGAATTGCTTCGCTAGACCAGAGGGCGGATAGCACCTGGGCTCCAATGCACTGAAGGCGGCGGAGCATGCGGTGAGCTGGCTGGAGACGGGCCTGGATGGCCAAGAGCTGCTCCTCAAGCGTCCGGCGAGCATCTGGCGCAATCTCAGCACCGGCATGCCTCTGCACGTTACGGTGGGCCTCGATGACTTGGCTGGCGGCAATAGAGTAGTCGGGGAAGTACTTTGCACGAATAAGAAAAGAAAAAATGTGAAGTCAGAAGTCGGAACAAGCAGCAGGCGGTGAACAAAGGGACGAAAAGGGAGGCAGCCTACTGTCAACCATGTCTTTAATATGGCTGTAGCCGTCATTCAGTGGCTGCCTCGACTCGGCCCAGTTCGCCACCTCGGTCTCGTACTCGGCTTGGAGGGCAGCCTCGCTGTCCTTCACCGCCTTCAGGGCCGCCTTATGGCTCTCCTCCTGGTCATCCAGCTTCTTGGCGAGGCGGTCGCGCTCCTGAGCCGCGGTGCTGCACTCGACCTCCTTGGCACGCAGCATGGTCTGAGCCTCACCCAGTTGTTGCTGCAGATCAGCATTCGCCTCTACAAAGACAGCAAAAGAAGAATAAACAATAAGAAAGAAGTCGCCAGAAAAGATCCGGCCCGACTGCTCAGCAGTCAACCCGAATCTCAGGGACTACACCGAGTGGGTGCGCTGACGCGCCCCCACGAGAGATAGAAGATGAACACTTACTCCGGCTTTCAGACAAGTCGGCGGTCTTCTGAGTCAGCTCCCGGACATGGGAGTTGAAGGCGGCCGCGCGGAGGTTATGATAGTCCTACAAAAGGAACAAACGAGCAAATAAAGACAAGTCAGCACCTGAGTCTACTTAGAAGTTCCAGGCGTCCTGCTCAGCAGCCGACCCGGAACTCGGGGACTACACCTAGTGGGTGCGCTGACGCGCCCCCACGGAAGAGTACAAGAGCAAGAAGGAAGTGGCGAAGGGCTTACCCGGATGGCTGACCGCGTCGCCAGGAACTCCTAGTTGTACTTCTTCAAGGCGACGTCCTGAGAATTAAGCCGAGTCCGGACGTCCTGCGCCGCCGCATTCAGCACGGCCGTCCCGCCCCCCGGCGTCCAGTCCGGCGAGCTGACACTCGCCGTCTCCAGCTCCTAGGCCGACGAGCTCGAGCTCGTGGCCTTCTGCCGGAACGGCGCCGAGGCCGCCTTCCCTGCGTGTTGGAGCGCCAGAGATCGGACCACAAGGTCCGCCCTCACAGCCGGCGGCACGAGTGGCACGCTCAGCTGGCCGTATTGGTCAGCCACAGTCGGCGCGGGCAGAGCCACCTCCTTCACCGGGGCGAAGGCATCACCCTCCTCCCTCTCCATAATCGGCTGGTTGCCGCTAGTTCCTTCTGGCGGCGCCACCGGGACCTCAGGCGCCACGGAGCAGAGGCAAATGATGAGCTGCGGGGGGCTAGTTGCGTATGGCCTCCTCCGCCTGCGCCGCCACTGTGGCATCCGCCTAGGCCTTGGCCGCAGCGTCTGCCTGCACCCTTGCAGCCGCCTCCGCCGCCTCCTGTGTCGCCTTGGCGGCGGCCGCCCTCTGCTGTGTTCCTCTCTGTCGCCGGCCCAACCACGTAGGCGGCGACAGACCGCTCGAGAGAGAGCGGAGCTCTGCAGTATGCAAGACAAAGAAAAATCAGAAGAATATTGGCAAGACAGAAGAAAGAATCCGTGAGGGAGTCAGCAATTACGTAGAAACCATCTGCGGCTCCTTCACCACCCTGTGGAAGCGGACCGCCTTCGCGGCCGCCTCGTCCTGCTTGGTTGCCGCGATCGAGCTCTTGGGCTTCTTCAGCCGACTGCCAAACATAGACGACGCAGCCCGGTGTTTCAGCGCGCCGCCTCGCGCGGCTGGTGCGGCAGATGAACTCGCGCCCTGCTGGTCGGACACCGGCTGGTGGCGAGGGGCGACCTCCCCCTCGTCATCATCCGGCCAGCCCTCGAGGCCAGTCCCGAGTCCTGAGCCGCCTGCATCGCCGCCTCCTCCTATGGCGTCGTCGTCCAAGGCGGCCACCCCCAAGTCGGGGTCCTCCATGTTGCTCTCCACCCGGTCAGGGAGGAACTGACACTCCGGCCCCGCGGCGCTGGCTGCCGGCTGGAGGAGGGCACTCTATTTTATGACCGATTGGTCAGGCCGGCCAAGGAGAACTCGGCATCAAAAGAAAAAAGAAGAGAAGAAAACTTACCATCGGTGGCCGATTCACACGCGAGTACGACTCCTTGCCGAACCGCCACTCCTCCTCCGGGAGCTTGCATTTTGAGAAGTAGTTCACCAAGTGAGCTACCTCAGCATGAGGTATCTCCTTGGTGCACAGCCGGCTTGGGTCCAGATGCCCGCTCATCTGGCATATCATGTGCGGGCGGCCCTGGAGCGGGAGCACCCAGCGCGCCACGAAGACGGTCAGCAAGTCGGGCCCAGTCAGGCCCTCCGACATCACCATCACCCAGAGCAGCGAAACGGCGGCGGCTCCCGAGGCTGACAGCGACCTGGACTAGTACGACCAGTTCGGCCGCTTCCCAGTAGGCGGGCCGACTATGTAAGCTGGCAAGTTGACCCAGTCGCCTTCCGGGAAGATGCTCTTCACATAGAAGTACAACTGTTGCCACATCTTCACCGACTGGATCAGCGTGATGGGGGGAATGGGTTGTCGGCCGCCGACCTCTGCCCCGCGACGAAGGCGCCGCATTGTGCCGGCACGCTCTTGACGACGGTGCCGAGCTTTGAGTAGAAGAACTCCCCCTAAAGCTCGATGGTGGGGAGGACGCCAAGATAGCCTTCGCACAGGGTGACGAAGGCGGACAGCAGCGCCACCATGTTCGGAGTGAGGTGGTGCGGATGGAGGCCGTAGAAGCCAAGGAAGGCGCGGAAGAAGCTGCTTGCCGGCAGGCCGAAGCCGCGCAGGCAATGCGACCGGAAGATGACGCGCTTGCCCTCCTCCGGCTCCGGTGAGATCTCCCCCTCCAGCGCGAGGCGGACCTTCACGTAGTCCTCGCCGGGCAACCGCCCATCTTGCGGAGGAAATCGATGTGGTATTCATGGACGTTGGAGCCGTTCTAGGCTCCGGCGCGCGCCATGAAGACGAGAAGCAAACAGAGAAAGCGCAGCGACGGTGAGAGCACGACCCCGCGGCGACGAGTTACGGCGCAACAAGGTGGCCGGAGTTGCGGCGCAGCGACAGACAGCAACGGCGACGGAGAAGAAGAAGAGGAATATGGTGGAGTAGGGGACGAGCGTGCGTGCGTCTGCCACTCCCCCTCCTCCCCCTATTTATAGCCTAGAGCGACAAAGCCGAGGGGGCGGGACGTGGGGGTCGTGGGATTAACTGCACCCACTCCACCACGACCCACGATTATTGAGCCTTTACGGCGTGCGATAACTACCTCTAGAAGTCCACCCATCCACTTCGGCCATAGAGGATTTGCACGTGGGCCGAGGCACGATAGTGGCAGGCCCCAGATTGCAGCGACGTCCCGTCGCGCGCGTGGACTGGCAGGCTGGTTCGGCCGATGGGTGCCACGTGGCGCGCAGACCACGGGCGGCCGGCCCAACGCCCGACGCGCGCGCGCCATCTGGCTCCCGCCTTCAGACTCCAAAACTTTCAAGACTGCGCGACTGATTGTGGCCGACTCCTAGTTGTTGGCTCTTCGAGATAGGAAGTTGCTCGGGCTTCTCGTCCCCCTTTCAGTCGCGAAGCCCAACCAGCTTCGAGGACTACTGTCGGAGTAAATGACCACGGGTAGCCTAACCGGCTCTCCCTGGCTCTTCAAAAAATATCGGGCCGATTGATGCCTCAAACATCCAAGACGCAGGGCCGCCTTCTCTTGGCCGGTTGTACCACCGGCCGGCTGCTGGAAGGCGGCGAGGCTCTAAGAGCTCTCTCGGAGAGGGCCGACTCCTAGCAGCTGGCAACCAGAGTAGCCGACTCCTAGCAGGCGGCCTGACCCATACCCTCAAAGTTGGCACCCACATAATAGCGATGAGACGGGGCGTGGCTACAATGAAGCCTGCCACCCCCGAATCCCAGAGTGAGCGTGGCTACAACACGCCGTACGGGGCGGCCACTCCCCGTCCGGCGCGGCACTGTTGCCACGTTGACCCTGACATCGCCCATGACGGGCTGACAGTACGGCTTGCAGGCGGTGGGCCCCTCCTGCCAGAGAGATACTAGAAGGCGGATGGACTTGACCAGTCGGCCTGGCGGGAGGCCGGCACCCAGCAGTTGGTCTGCCCCCGCTCTAGAAGTTTGTGCACCATTAAGCAGATAAGATGGGGTAAGGCTACAGTGAATGCCCGCCAGGCGGCGGCACTGTAGCCATGCTTATCCCGACAAAGCCATCGTCACCAGGATGAAGGCTACAGTAACCAGCAGTCAACAAGACCCCCGGGCGGCAGGCCAGGCCTGTCGGCCAAGAGGCCGGCAGCCAGCGGGACCCACCAGTCGGCAGGCCCCAGCGGTCGGCGGAGAAGCCAACGATTACAGACACTGACGGCCTAGACCCACGTCCAGCCGGATTACCATTGTACCCTTGGGGCTAGGCCTATTTAAATCCCCCAGGGCACCCATGTAAAGGGTTGATCTCTTGGAGTTTTAGACACCACATAGAGAGAAGGGGGGAGCTAGCCTTGCCCTTCTTATTCCTCTAGCAAAACAGCTCAAGGAGCATCTTGTAGCTACTTGTTGATCTAGTGCTTATCCGGAGACCCCGCAGAGCAGGATTAGGGGTGTTATCTCCTAGGAGAGCCTTGAACCTGGGTAAGATTCGCCGGCGTGCATGTCTTCGCCTTATCCCATTTCCAAGCACCGACGATGTCTTACTGGCTCCCACAATGATTAGCCACCCATTGGCATATGTCTCACCTGCCACTCGACAACAATAGAGCTTTCCGCATGGTTACAACCCATTAACTTAATGGGCCCACTGAAGTTCGAACATGTCTGTAGGCCCAATTAGATAATTTGAGACCATTATGATGATCAATTAGGGACAGGAGCAAAACCGATCAATCAAAGGCCTATGAGAATTTTGGCTCCTACGAGCCCATTAAGGGTAGTGGGCTGCTTTCTTCATATAGGGACCACGATTGTTCGTGCTAACTAATAATTTCACTACTTTTTTAGCTTCCAAGCGACCAGTTAGCTGGAATGCGAGGCGCGCTAAGCAAATGTAAAGCATACAAGGAAAAAATGTTGCACGTCCAGCATATATGACAGGAAATTACATCCACTGGGCAATCAAAGATTAACGCCAGTGCAAATAAATGAGCAGAACCTAATGATCTATGACCTCATAATCTGCAACCTCAGCGCGGATGACGCTCATAAGCATGTGAGCAAGTTCTTCCTTCTTTGGTACACTGTCTCTGAAAACATTGATCAGTTGCTGTTGCGCAAGAATGTGCACCTCTGATTCCTTCGAGATTTCCATCATTGCTTCAGCCAGTAATTGGTTCACAAACATACATTTTTCTGTTGGATTCGAGATAGAGGAAACTAAACAGATTCAGATGGCGATTTTGGCAGGCTTGTATTATTGATAGTGGAGAGTGTCTCGACCACTGCATCATAACATAAATTAGGAAGGGAACCGAACAGATTAAACAAGAGTCATTGCCATATTACCTGGCCTAGATTTATTGAAAAGAAATAATGGGTTTGCCTTGCTGTTTTCAGAGTTTGTCTTCTTATCTTCAGTAGCCTGCACCAAATTAACACACTAGCATTGCTATCATTGGCCAGGTCATAATACGAAAGCAACATTGACACAACATATGTTTGGGCAACTAGACCACACCAGCCTACACCAAATTAACACAATATGGCACAGCTATCATCAACCAAGTAAGGTAGTATGAAAGCAACATTGACACAATGAATGAATGAATGGGCAACCAGAACATCACTACAATTCACTAATGTGCATGATATGAGATAGTACACTCATGCAGCTCAGTATGCAAAACTACCAGACAGTTTCCCTTACAAAAATCAACATTGTCGCCTTTAATTGTACATTTTGCTACAACTAAATTTAGATCAAATAAAGGTTGGATTCGTGCCGATTAACAAAATATATGTTGATGTAAAAATATAGTGATATACAACAGGTACTTACATCAGCATTGGAGCATAGAGAATTCCCGCAAGATACTTTCCTCAAATACGATCCCAGTATAGAAAGTCTTCTATCATTTAAGCTAATTTTCTAAAAGAGAGATGGGTAAGAAAAATGTAGAAAATATGATCAGAATGCTATAAAATTTCATGATGCAAGGATACGCACACGCTTCTTAGAATGGATTTTACATATTTTGCTGGACTGGAGCGGACTAGTTCTTTGTCCACTGGAATCTGCTTATTATCGGTAGGAGTTGGGTTTCTCAGTGCTGGAGCAGTATATATGAACACTTGAGTTGGTTTACTATCTCTTGGCGTTTGAATCTTTTGCAAAGACCTTGTTTGTAACCCTTCAGAATCTAACATAGCCGTCTTTCCTTGCACGCCTTATATAGAAGAATGGTGCTTCAATTATAAAACATGCTACAACAGAGAGATGGAATAGGTACTGACGAATAGAAAGGCATGACATATTGACAAGTATTCCCTCCATCTGAAATAAAAGGATGGGCTAGGCGTATTTCAATTCTAGATACATCCAATTTTATCCATTTTTGTGACATGTAATCTGGACAGAGGGAGTATGATGTAAGAGCTAGGGATACAATAAGACAACATAGTAAAAAACACTAGTTGAATGTAAAATTGTATGCTAGCGGAATACATAGAGAAAAACGCTAAGGCATCATATGCGTGTATGATTGGGGAACTAATATGGCATTGCAACAGACCAGAACAACACTT
The DNA here is from genome assembly GCF_002162155.2 of Triticum dicoccoides. Lineage (NCBI taxonomy): Eukaryota > Viridiplantae > Streptophyta > Magnoliopsida > Poales > Poaceae > Triticum > Triticum dicoccoides. Next base: position 515,501,809 of record NC_041391.1, read on the forward strand.
CAATGTAAGAAAACATGGTATGGTAGACAGATGAAGTACATACTGATGAATAACAATACATAAGATATTCAAAAGCATGATGTCCAAACTAAGCAGATGGCATTGCGATAGAGTAGAATGAAAGTACTTGAATTTGAAAACATGTTACTCATGAATGGAATAGGTACTGAAAATTACGAAGGCATGACATATTTACATGCATGATCAGTAGGCTAAGCACATGGCATTGCAATAGAGTAGATGCACTCCAGGACAATATATGCATGATGTACCCATATCACGGGCCAAGTTAGAGCAAGGACCTTGTGGGGTGAATAGGATGCATCATCTTTCTGCAAGTCTTCTGAAGAATTACCTTTACATGTTCCATCATATTGGGTATCATTGATGTCAAGTTTGTTGGCCGTTGCATTGCTCTGTGAGGTTCTTGTGGATATATCAGTGTGTGCAATTATATCTGACATGCATGGAAGACAACTAATAGTTAGATTTATGTAATGAGTACCTATAGGAGACGACATAAATAGTATGAGTGGGGTTAACTAGCAGCAATAGGTCTCAAAAACTAAAGGGAGAACACAGATGAAAGCTACATAATATGTATCGTTTGTACTCGAGATTAACTAGATGGCACACAGAAGTATTAAAGAACAACATAGGTAATACTAGAAGTTGTATAATACTATAATCACCAGCCTGTGGGATAGCATTGGCCGATGGATGATAACAATGGAACAGTGATACCTAAAGAACAAGTCTCTTATCTGAACTATGGAACAACATTAACTCCTGAACAAGACCCATAAGAAATCAACATGAATATACAGTGAAATGTGATAATCTATTTTCTATGCTTAGATGAATAACAAAGCCATAAATGTTGCACACAAGTAAGATACAACCTATCGAGACGCCATCCATAGAATTGACCATCATGTGCTGACTTGTAGATGGCCCTACAGTAGTTGTGGATGTGAATGTCGGGCACGCGCATTCGATGTAGGGAACTGTTGAGTGGGGACTATAGCTCCCTTCTGGTCTATGCTTCCCTTGTTGGAGCAGCTGCGTGAGAAGGAAGATGGTGTGGCTAAAGATGTAGAAGACGCATAATGTTAAGAATGACACATACATCTGATATGAAGAAATACCCTAAGAGATCAATAGTAAGGTACGAGAGTGGTCACACGCCTGTTGACTGAAAACTAAATTGGGGTCACATGATTTTATTTTATTTTGGTACTCACTGATCTATGCCGGATGGCTTGATGGTCGTCTTGTGCGTCCCGACTGACACTATTCAGAATCTTCCCTGAAGAGCCAGCAACCACCGGCAGAGCAGCCTGTCTCCGCTGTCCCTAGACGCGAGAGCTCCGACCAATACCCCACTCCCCTCCCCACCTCATTGTCGTGGTTGCGCCGCCCCAGCCAATCCATATAGACTCGTCGTCATCCAGATCCGGTGGCAGTAGTACCTTCAACCCATGCAACTCTAAGATAGCCACCTAAGCTCTGCTTCCACGGCAAATTTGCACCCCCACGCCATTACATTAGACACCAGCGAACCGGCAGCCTATGAACTCCGCTGCCTCGAGGGGTGATGCTTAACATTGGGAATCGATTGGCCCAGAATAAAAATTCAGCAACTGACGCCTAAATAAAGTGATTTGAGATGTGTGCACGACCTATCTTGCGACCCGATGAAGTAGGCAGCTCCAGCTGCCGAGTCAGTGAGGCCGACACGATTGCGGTGGCTACCGGCGGCAGGAAAGCAGAGATTCGCTACGGTCTACCACTACGGGGAAGAAGCGCCGGGGGCCTGGACGCATCCGAAGTTGGAGCCGCTCCGGCGCCGTGCACAACAGCGTGGGTGAATCGGCTCAGGTACGGTTCATGACGCCATCAGCGAGGCAGCTCCGGCACCACGGAGTAAGAGGCAGACGGCCAAGTGCACGATGGCAAACTGACAGTGTCTCCGGCATTGGGGAGGAGGGCAGTGGTGAATTTGGTGCGGTGGGGGCGCCATGGAGGAGGGGCTGAGGTTTCGCGGTTGGGGAGAAGGGAGCTTCCGGGGATAAGGTGATTTGGCGCCCACGAGGTATGAATGGGGAATTGGGAGGGGGAACCATGTCTTACAAACGCATTTGTCTGAAATGTGTGTGTGGGGGGTGAGGGGGGTTATAGTTCTACCCCTACCTTTAGTCTTCTGGGCTTGGGTCTGTATACTGAGGGTCGGGGATAGTAGAGTAACTTTTCTTCTCCCAAATAGTGGGCGCGAGAGATTTTGGGCAAGGAGGTCGTGTTTTGAAATAGTGGGCGCGAGCGATTTCGGGTGTGTTTTAAAATAGTGGGCACGAGCGATTTCGAGTGAGGAGGGCGTGTTTTGAAATAGTCGGCGTGAGCGATTTCGGGCGAGGAGAGGGTGTTTTGCCGCCCATGGTTTTTGAATTATTCGGCCGAGGAGAAGGCGCACTTGGATGAAGTTACGAACCTACCCTTGATGTACGACGGGCCAATTGAAGTGTGTCTCACATAGGCCGGTAATTTCACGTCTCCCATTTATTTTCTCGGGTGAATTCTACCGAGCAGAGGGTGTTTAGCTGTTCGTTCAAATTTTGGGAGAACGAGCATCCACATCTACCTTACTAAGTCTTTTCGAATCAAATTTTGAAATATTAGCTTGCCACTTCTTTTTTAGATGGTGAGATGATGCTCGGGACTATTGTGTTTTTACGTGCTCGTTGCTAACGATTTACTATATGACAAATAGTTGACCCACTCAAAAACGGGAATCAAACCCAAAATGAAATATATCGATTCAATGAAATAGATTGTTCACCAGGTCAAAATAGTGAACTAAATCCAAAATTGAACACCTCAATCAAGTAGCATGTTGTACAGTATTATAGTACTCCATGAACTTGTTGAAAGTCAAATTGATGAAATTAATGAACATGTTCATGTGAGGATTGCAAACAACATGTTCTCCAGTTCAAATATTTGAATGCAAATTTATATCGAAACATGGTTTATATCAGTCTTTGATGCATAAACGCGACCTCCCCCTCTACCTGACTCCTATTCTCTCTCTCTCTCTCGCCGACAATCTTCAGCTCTATCGCACGCATCCAAACCAAAACCTTGAGGGTCCCTCTCCCCCTCTCTCTCTATCTCTCTCTCTATCTCTCTCTCTATCTATCTATCTATCTCTGTGGGGGGTATTTCTAGTTCGCATGCACACTCCATGTATAGGTCTCTTTGGCACACTATGTATGATTCTCTAGTCCAAGCTAAATATCTTGGGTGCACTCATCGTACACACACAAATTCCCTGGCCCATTGCTCATAACTCTCTCACGCACCACTCTGCCGTCTCGGAGCTCTTCCCTTTCTCTCTCTCAAACTCTCCATCTCCCTAGGTCACACATACACATGCATGTCTCACTCGCACTCGATAGACCCATCTAAAACTCTCTCTCTCTCCCTCGTTCTCTCTCCATCTCACATGCACACACACACAATCTCATGCCTAGCCAAGTATGATGGTCTCTCACTCAATTGTAGGCACACGCAGTCCCCCTTATATGTATATGACTAGCTAATTCTTAGTCTCCATCACAAACATGCGCATGGTCTATCTCGGTCTCTCGGGGCATCTTTCTAACACACACGCACCTCGTCCCTCGATCTCCCACCCATATAGTCCCCTCACGATCTCGAGGGGGTCTCTCTATCACAAACGCACCCTCTCTCCCTCTCCATGTGTCCATCTTCTCCATGCGTCCCTCTCGACCTTTGCCCCTTGTTGGCCAGACATCTATTGGGCATGTGCTATAGGGGTGTCTCTCTTCGTTGCAAACAATCGCGCACTAGCTATCTTCATGTATCTCCTCACCTTGCTTTTCTATCTCAGAGATGCATGTGTTACACACACTCTCTCTATAATTTATTGTTTGTTGTCCCTTCTATTTCACACACACACTCTCTCTTTTTGCACACTCACTCATTCTCCTGCACACACACTTGATCTCTCTCGACTTAGGCACTCTCTTCGGTCCATAGCATATAGATTTATTGAAAAGTCACAAAGTTTGACCATGTACGTGGAGAAAAACATTTACATCTAGAACGAAAAACATATATCAATAGATTCATCATGAGATGTAGTTTCGTCTGATGTATCTTTGGTATTGTAGATATAAATAATATTTGCGTAAACCTGGTCAAAGTTTCCAAAGTTTGACTTCTAAAAAATTTATATGCACTACAATATCAAGAGGATGGGATATCTCTTTCCCCCTCTTAGCTATCTGGCGCACCACTCAATCGTATTGGGGATCCTCTATCTCTCTCAAACTTTATATCTCCCTGGTTCACACATATAAATACCTCGCTCGTGCTACATAGACTCATCTAACACTTTGTGCCCTTGTTCTCTCTCTATGTGACACGCACCCCCCTAAGTACCGTAATCCCTCACTCCATCATAGGTGCACGCACTCCCCCCTAAGTATGACTATCTCTCACTAGCCATCAGGAATACACGTATTAATTGTCTCCTTCCATCCATACGTCTATCTCGATATCTCTCGGGGTATCTTCTATCGTGCACACACCTTGTCACTCGATCTCCCACCCAAGTAATCCCATCACGATCTCCAGGGGATCTCTCTCTCACAAACATACACTCTCTCCTCCCCATGTCTGCATTTTCTCCATACGTCTCTCTCGACCTCTCTCCCTTGTTTGTCAGACCTCTCTTGGCCACATGCTAGGGGTCTTTCCCTCTCGATTGCAAACAACCACAAACTATCTCCTCACCTCGCTTCCGCTATCGAAGATGCATGTGTGATATGTTTGTGTAAGACACCCACACTTTTTCTCTAATTTATCGTGTGTTGTCCATGTCTCTTTCACACACGCACACACACTTTTTTCACTCACTCTTTCTATTTCACTCTCTCTCTCTCTCTCTCTCTCTCTCCCTCTCTCTAGTTAGGTACTCTCTCACGTCCATAAACATATGGATGTTTTGGAAAGTCAAACCTCAGAAAAGTTTGACCAGGTATATGTGGAGAAAAACATTTACATATGGAACGGTCACTAGATTCATCACAACATGTACTTACTTCATACTATCATTTATCTTTGGTATTGTAGGTATAAGTAATTTCTTTATAAACTTGCTCAAAGTTTCAAAAGTTTGACTTTAAAAAAAATATAGGCACTACATTATTGAATGGAGGGACTAGCTCTTTCTCTCTCTACTATCTCTCACGGGCTTCCCCTATCACTCGAACTCTCTATATCGAGGGATTATACTGTCACTGCGTCAGCGTATAGCTTCGCATATTGTTTAGTTGACCAGTCAACCAGTCCACATGCTGCCTTGTCAGCTCGTGTTCTCTATCTTCGTGTGCTGGCCCATGTGGCAGTGGGTGAAAATAAGTAAACTAGAGGCCCATCTGACACGCGGTGAAGTAAACAAAGTTGAAACTGCTTGGGGTAGAACCCCACACGCTAGTAAATTGAGAACACACTTCTTCCGCGTGAAGGACACACTCACGCCAAATTCACCACTGTGTGGCATGCACACAAGGATGCACTCACACACACACACACACAACACACAATACACACTAGCACACGTGTACACCGGTGTCGCCGCCTGCTGAGATGGACGGCGAGGCAGCAAACAAGCAGTGGTGACTCGAGCCAAAACCGCATTCGGTGAGCCTGGACTTCATCAGCAGCCTCCCCGATGACATGCTGCTGGTCATCATCAGCCTCCTCCCCACCAAATCGTGCGGACCACCCTGCTCTCCCGGCGGTGGTGCCCCCTCTGGCGCCGCATCCCCCTCAACCTCACTGTCGACAGCTGCCTCTGCGATGGGGATTGCAAATGCATGGCCGCAGTCTCCAAGATCCTTTCATCGCACCCTCAATACCAACTGCAAGGTCCAATCCAAGTTTGATGAGTGGTTCTTATCCCCTGCCCTAGTTCATCTCGAGGAACTTAGGTTTGAAGCTGGATGATGTCGCTCTCTGCCATCGTACGCGCTCCGCCTCACGCCAACGCTGTGCCACGCCAGCTCCAGCTCCAGCTATTTTCCCCAGGTTAGTGTTGCGCCCTCACTTCTTCTCCCTCAACTCAAGAAGCTCAACCTCTTCGATGTTGGCATCTTGAAGAAGGCTATGGAGCACCTGCTCCGCAGCTGTATTGCGCTCGAGTACCTTCGTCTTCGGCAGATCCATGGGTTCATTAGCCTCCATATCGCCTCGACGAATAGCCGATGGATTTATGTGTCTTGCTGGCCCCGCAACAAGACATCAATTGGGAAGAGATCACTCCAGCTGTTCCACGTTATGGTCATTGAGAATGCGCCTTTCCTTGAGAGATTGCTTGTATCTGATCTAGAAGGTCCAACAAAAATTGGGGTCACTGACACGTCAAAATGGACAGCGTTGGTGTACTCGTCTACCAAATTCTACGAACTCTTTATTGGATCCGTAATTGTTCAGGTACAACACTCATCTTCTTCTCCGACTTCTTGAAATTCAAATTTTTAAATTTCTTCTTGATGTATATACGACTGTCATCCAGAAAATGATTCTCACAAGCTTGACCCAATCTGTGTGCACAGTGATGATCTTGCCAATAAAATATATCAACCCCAATCTGGATCAAGGTGTTGGATCCCTTACATGCTTTCCGTGCATCGAGAAGCTACTCATCGAGGTGAAACTTCTTTCCTATTGGTAAACGGTAATCACAACGTAGCTCATTTTTTTCATAATCATTACGATGACAAGTGTAGTGTTCAAATCTGCATCTACGCACTGCACGGAAAGAAAAAATTTAGTATTTTTTCTCACTGCATTGTTTTTTTGTTGTACTACTAGTAGCCTAGGCTAGTCATAGTGGCAAGTAACTTAGACTAGTAACTCTATGGTTAGCCTAAGAGCAAGTACTACCTCCATCCTGGTTTACTCATCATATTTTGTAGTATCAAAATTTGACCATAGATTTAACTGACAAAATGTTAATGCATGTCACTAAAAATTTGAACATAATTTCAATTGGTATAATTTTTGGTGACATGCATTGGCATTTTCTTAGGTAAATCTATGGTCAAATTTTTTCACTAAATACGAGGTAGTACAAAAGTGGCCCAAAACACATGCCAAATTCACTTATGATGCATTTGGCATCGATGTCCCTCCATTGCTCACCTACTTTGCTCCGGTGCCAAATTAACTCACGCAATGAAAAAACACTTGTGTGGGAGAGGGAGAGGACTGAGGCAATAAAAAACACATGTTTGGGAGAGGGAGAGGCTGGTGTAGTTGGTTTGATTGATTTGTTTATACATGTGGTTCTATGTGCACAATGGTGCCAACTCTCTCACATCGCTAGAGCGGTGCCAAAATCTTTTGATTTGACATCGATGCGTATTATGTGGCATACTTTTGATAAATATGGCATCGGCCACATAGTGGAAGGAAACAAATGCCGAAGCTCTTCAAGTGCTCCTTGGTAAACGAGAGGAAAGAGAGAGAGAGAGAGAGAGAGAGAGAGAGAGAGTGAAAAAATATCACTAGCCTTAGAGTCAACCCTATTGTATGAGCGAATGATATTGGTACCTCTTGATGACATGGCAATTTTATACAGCCAACTGCTCTAATATGTTCTCTTCTTTTGCAGATAAAAAAGACCCGAAAGTGAAAAATGTGCTGCACTATAACAATCTCATCGAATGCCTTGATCTCCATCTTATAGAAATTGATTTGATCAACTACCGAGGCAGCACATCTGAGATTAAATTGGCCAGGTTCTCTATTCTGGAGGCAAGTGTGCTCAAGGCAATGAGGTTTGGCGTTCTCTGGCGCAACAATGAATGGCGTGCTGATCGCCGCAAGCATCTAAGGCTAAATGACAAAGTCTCCGCAGAAGCTGAATTTGTTTTTGAAACATCAAGTCGCTAGAGACTCAAAAATTTATTTTCCCATTAGTGACTTGTGAGGGCGGTGGATTTTAATTTGTACGATAATGCTGCATTACCTAAACTAACAAAAGTTCTTACGTAAACTTCCTAATAATTCCCCCTTCGTAGGTGCAATATTACTCGTAACATTTGTAATATCAGTTTGAAACATGTAATATTATGACTAAATAGCACGAGGTAGTACTATGTTACGATAAATGTTAGCATGCATAGGTGCGACAACGATATGCCCATTACTCGAGTACAATATTTATTATTACCAGCAAGAGGCATATGCGTTGCATGGAACATCAAGATGCATTTATACGAGCTATTTATCTTGTGGGAGACGAAGATGAATGAGGGAAGGCCTTATCTGCAAATGTGGAGAGGGGTGCGGGTATCTTTTTGGAAAATTGCAATATTTTGCTTTCTATCCGTCAGATATAGATCAGACGGTCTATATTACAGGATGGCAGGCCCACCATCGTCACCAACTCGGTTTTTTATAAGTGTTTCTCTATACTACTCCTATAAGAACATGAGGGCTCCTTTGATTCAAGGGAATTCTATAGGATTTTTGGAGGATTGAAATGCTTTGAAATTTTTCCTACGCTTGTCCTTTGATTCATAAGATTGAATCCCATAGAAATTTTTCCAATGGAATCTTTTGTACTACATTTAATAGGAAATCTAACATCCACTCTAACCTCCTTTTACAATTCCTTTGCTTTTCCCATAAAATCAAACGCTCCTTGCTAATCCTATAGGATTCAAGTGGGCATGACACTCCAATCCTATACCTTTCCTATTCCCGCGTTTTCAAAATTCTGCGAATCAAAGAGGTCCTGATTTGGTGATGATGGTGTGCCTGCCATCTTTCACCAATAGTCGTCGGATCTAGATCTGACGCATACAACGCAAACTGCTGCAGTTTTGCAAAAAGATGCCCGCACTTGTTTGCTATTTACAAACAACTCCTTGTCTCTCACAATCAGCCTTATCTCCTCCCCATCACATCTAAAAGGCCATGGAACAATCTGGCGCGATGGCCGCTGCAGGCTCCATCCACCCCCAATCTTGGTGTTCCGTGCCATGCAAGGGCATCCTACTCGTATAAGAAAAGAGTAGAGATACTCATGGCAATGCACTGGAAATTAAGCAGGCTAGCTCTACAGCCGTGATGATAGTGACTGCACATGATGAGGCTAACTTTGGTATGCCGAACACGATGCCTACACTTAGGTGTCATCTCCATCGCAGGTTCTTGTCACTTTACTGTGAGGAGCAGCACATAATAATTTGACCAATGAGTAGTACAACACTACTATATTGGTAGTACTACTACCAGTACTAGCACCACCGTCTAGATTTAGTAGTACTACTACGTCCGTCTATACTTAGTATTTGAGTAGCAATATCTAGTAATGCATGTCACAACAAATATACTACTCCCTCTATAAATAAACACATGGAGTATAGTTTTATTCGGTTTTGAATGTAGTTCCCGATGATATTATACACTCTCCCTTCCGGTAGATGGCTCAAATCTGAAGTCTCATCAATTAGACTACTATTGTACTCACCGAGTGGTCATCTTGGTAAGCTACCAACAAAAAGTTGCAATCAAAGACTACAATTGTACTCCCTCCGTACTGGTGCATTAGTCACGTTACGAAAACAAAATAATCCCAAAACTTTTAGGTGTGGTAAATTGAGTACCCACCTCATTCCCCGTTTTTGCTATGAAAAAAGAAATCACCCAATAGAAGACATGGGGTGCGTATGCATTTAATGACCTGAGACTACGTAGCACAACATGCAGTGCTCAATTCTCTTTATGCAATGACATTAATTACAAAATACTACTCCTACCTCCGCCCTGGTTTATTGGTCCCCTTATTATTTTGTGCCAAATTTTGACCATAGATTTAACTAAAATAATAATAATGCATGTCACCAAAAAATTGTATCATTGGATTCGTATTTGAACATTGTTTCCAATGATATTATTTTTGGTTACATGCAGTAACATTTTACTAGTTAAATCAAAGGTCAAAACTTGGCACAAAATGCAAAGGGGACCAATAAACTAGTAAACATCAAAGTTCTCTCATTTTGCCCTACTTGGTCTCAGTGAGATGACTATATTGCACCGACACGAAGGGAGGGCCGAGGAGTAGATGGCCAACACACACGTGAATGCAACGCAGTCTACACTTCTCATATAAAGGCTCCCCGCCAGTCCAATCTACAAAATCCTACGCACCTATGCACCCTAACCAAGGGCAAGAGTGATCACTCCAGTCGCAAGATCAGTTGACTACAAGCTAAACCCATGGAGGCGATGAGCGCGAGCATCAACCGGATGTGCCAGATGGTCAACGACGCCGGCCTATGGCCTAACACCGAGAAACGTCTCGGGGTCGTGCTTGAGGCCGCTAGGGAAAGAGGCCTCTTGGATGACAGATTCGTCTCCTTGTCCGACGAGGTCCTCGTCGGCTTCCTCGACAAGTTCACCATCGTTAAGAAGCTCGCGGACGACCTTGACGTGCGCCTCCAGCCCACGCACCCAAGCTCTCCGATGCCCACCACCCTCAACGTCCTCCATGGTGAAACATCTTCGACACACTGGTGGCCCTGCAACTACCCGCCGTCGTGCTAGCGAATGTCCACCTCGAGGTCGCGCTCACCGCACCGCGCCTGGTGCAGCAGACACCATCGACATAATCACCCACGTCTAGGCACAAATCATCCACAAGGACTACTATGTGCAAGAGGAGGACGATAGGACACTGGCCTTCTTCGACCGCAAGGCAACCTTGGACGTCATTGTTCAGAAGCACGTTGAGCTTGCCGCCAATGCCGCTGCTCCTCACATGTCAGTTGCTGACCCGGTGCACTAGGGCGTGACAATGTCGTTCATGGTTTCGTATGTATCTTTATCTTTCTGTCAAATCCATGTAGTGGTATATTGTACTAGTAATTATCTTACCTTTCACATCAACTTCATAACTTTCGTACATACTCCATGCATGAACCATGGCAGAACCAAACTTCTCATTACTCTAAGGAAAATCGTTATTTCTATCTATCGGTCGTGCCATGGAGCAGAACCAAACTTTACAAGTTACAAGTTCAAAAGGGAAAGCATGTCGTGTTCTCGTCGCACCCCCCACACGGTTGGTCCGGCACACCACTCAAGGGGGGATGCGTGCTATGTTGCATTTTCACTTACAAGTGGGTCCGCAGTTGAGCAAACCGACTATCGGCAAACCCTCACCCCGCCCACCGTGTGATGGCTGACTTAGAGAAAACAGGAGGGAGAAGAGATGGATGTAGCACGGACTACAAGAAAATTGGTGTCAGATGGGACTCGTGTGGGTGGCGAGTGTCGTACTGCTAGACGTGAATGCTAGTTATCGCCCATGCCACTCCACTATATCGAAGTGCTGGTTACGTAGAGCGAACACATTATCTCTCCAGGAGTATGGTACACCACTAGTACTACTCACATTGTTGTGAAATTTCCTGGAGTCCGTGCTCAGCCCTCCTCTCTCTCTCTCTCTCTCTCTCTCTCTTCTCAGCCAACCAAGAGACGCGCGGAGCCCATCATCGGTTTACTGACATGCGGTCCCACATGTCAGTGATAACGCAAGAAGACCCACTGAACCTGCACATCTTTCACCTCGACGTGATGGTGATGAAAAACAAATCCAATAAAGATCTTTGGTGGCCGCTTTTGGAGTTACTCGAGATTAAGATTCTATTTACAGTTTAACCCAAGATGCACATCACGTGGTTTCAACTAGCAATCCATTTTCTTGCATGACACGACTTGGATGCTGGATGTCCCACGTGTTGGCAAAAGGAGGAAGAACTTGACCAAATCTTCTCCACATTTAGACCGAAGGAGTAGGAAACACGGCAAGCCATGTGCCTATATCATACTACCACTAGTAGAAAAACGACTTTTAGTACCGGTTCTGGAACCGGCACTAAAGAGTGGGGACTAAAGCCCCCCCCCCTTAGTCCTGGTTCAACATGAACCGGGACCAAAGGCCCACCACGTGGCACGAGGCGCGCCGTGGTCTGGGGGACCTTTAGTCCCAGTTGGTAAGGATTTTTTTATTTTTATTTTTTAAATAAAGCAAAAACAGCCCGCCTACTGGGCTGGCACGGCCTGCATACGACTAGAAACCCAATCTCTAGTTGGGCCAGGATGCAGGCCCATACGGCCCAATAGGCCCCACAGGGCAGAAGACTTGCAATAGGCCCACAATGGCCTGCTTAGAGAGGAGCTCGACATGGTAGCTGCGGTGGGGCTTATAAACCGGTGCGAGCTCCTCTCAACTAGCGAGGTGGGACTAAACATTGTGCACTGCGGGTGGCAGCGCACCACCTTTAGTACCGGTTGGTGGCTCCAACCGGTACTAAAGGGGGGGGGGTATTTAGTACCGGTTGGAGCCACCAACCCATACTAAAGGCCACCACCTCTTTAGTACCGGTTCGTGGCACGAACCGGTACTAAAGGTTCGCCATGAACTGGTACTAATGAGCGCCGCCCGCCTGGCCGTTGGAACCGGCACTAATGGTCACATTAGTGCCGGTTCAATTGCAAACCGGGACTAATGAGTTTCACATTAGACCCTTTTCTACTAGTGTACGTACAAGCCCGCCTCACGTAGTCACGCTATCACCATATTTCTCAGTCTCCATGCGACACCTAGCTCTAGTGGATGGTATACTACTACTAACTAGAACTAACTACACCTAGCTTTATTATGCTAGCATACTCCACTATTAGGTTGGCTCTCTGTGATGTGGCAAATTCATATAACCGGATGCTGGCTATACTACTACGGTACTCACACTCCAAGAAATGTCTCGAAAACCATTCACAAATTGAGTTTATGACATGCATATGCAAATGTACCATACATTACATACAACAAGTCATCACCACACGACGGCAACGAGGATACATGTTGGATTATATATTATTTCCAAAAAAACATTCTAGTAAATACCAAAGTTTTTATCACACAACAAACAACAAGCAATGAAATGAACTTCAGCTCAACCAATCCTTGGCGTTGAAAATGCTTGCTTTGAACCATAGGTAAGCCTCTTGGAAGGGCCAACTATTGTCAATATCGAGACCAACGCAGGACTGATCATCCAGGCTGAAGCGGCCTATATAAGGATGCATATTGTGATAGCCATGTCTGAGGTATAGATACAATTGCTTGTCATAAATGGTAGGAACATTGTGTCAACAGCAGCTGGATCGCCGTTCAACGTCATTGGATAGTTTTGTCCAAGGAAGAGCGAGTTTTCTCAAGACTATCAATAATGAACCAGGGAGAAGGTGTTGGTGCTAGCACACTAGTATCCATCCCGAATACCCTGCAACGGATGTTGGAATAGGTCCGGAGAGTGCGGCCATTGGAGAGAACACATGCTTCCTTAGTAGTAACATCTGCAGTGAGCTGTATACAGACAAGAAGAGGTGATCCATTGGAATTTTATTTTTTACTCGTATGCCAGAGACAACGTTTGAGTGGTAGGATAAATATCCAACTTTCGCGAATGACACCGATCAATTTTCCCTAAGTTAAAAGGGACGTCCACTCAAAGGCTTGTTTAAACCCCCATGGTAAATAATCAAAAACTAAGAGGATCTTGCCACATCCATCATGCATCAAAGTTTGCTACAATGCAAATAAATGCAACAACAAAATATGTCCACAGAATTCATAAGACCACTAAGGGCCTGCTTGCAGATATCCCATTTACGACTCAGGTTCAGAAGACACACTTGCATGTGTGTGAATTCAGGCCATTACCACATGTGGGTCATTTGCATGATTACACCCCATTGGTTCTTATATCCCATATGTGGACCATGGTATCTTTTGGCCCATCAAAGTCTCGTGATGCTTCTAGGCCAATTTACAACCGTTGGTGTCTTTCGTACCATTACTAGCTCGTGTTATCTCTAGGACATTTTTTGGTATGTGCTATGTTTTGGCTCGTTAATGGCCCCTAGTGGTTCTTGGCTAACTTAGGCCTTGGGACATTTCTGGTACATGATGTCTTTCGACCCGTTAACAATCCGTCATCTCTTTGCGCCCATTAAAAGACATGCATTGTCTTTACGCCCATAACGCCATGTCATGTCTTTCATACTATTTTTGGTCATGATGTCTTTCGCCGCCTTAACAACCCACCATGTGTTTGGGTCCAATTATGGCCCGTAGTGCTTTTGACTCATCTGCGGCCCACAACATCTTTCAGCCCATTCATGGCCTCATGGGCTGTCGGTCTGTTTTTAGGCCATGGTTATTTTAGCACGTGAACAACCAATGGTACGTTTTATCCATTGTGGACCACACAAAGCAACATATAGTAATTAACAATAAAGATGCACTTCACAATAGGAAATTACACAAATTACATCCATCATGCATCAAAGTTTGCTACAATGCAAATAAATGCAACAACAAAATATGTCCACAGAATTGCGTCCACATCAACACGGCATAAGAAACGTTAACCTTGTCACAAAGTTGTTGCACATACATCGAAGCAAGATGATGAGATTCCCCTTGTTTGATGCTTATATCCTCTAGCTCAAGCTAGCTAGCTTTAATGTGTGCATTCGAGTTCTCCACGATCTTCCTTAGAGATTCAACTTTGTGTCAGAGCAGAGCTGAACCATGTCTTTCCAATTGGAGTTGAGAATGAATAAGTCGTACTGATTCAGGCGCCGACTTCAGCGAGCTTGTGTGGTAGTGGCGAATATCTCAAACACTACATCAAGACATGACTTTGGGGTTCTCTCACTATCTTGAAAATGCCCTAGAATGTGTCTCCTCCTCTGTTGCTCTTGCCCTCTCTTCTCGTCCAACGGGAATGAAAATGGGGAGATGCCCCTTACCCCCATGGCTAATATGGATAGAAACAATATCAAAAAAAGGAGCTCATATATAGGGGATATCGGGCCATATTCTCGACAAAGGCGAGTAGCACTTGATCATAGAGATAGAGACCCACTTCTTGGAGATGAGGCCCTCGTTTAAAGGAGATGCATTGATGCGGAGCATCCCACGTTCATCCCCATGTACAATCTGACTACTCTCCGAGCCCCAAGAGGACATATGACGAGAGCTCGAACATACGCCATTGGACACAAGGTGAACCCCTTCCTAAATGCTTCCCCTTTCCATTCGTGTGAGACATGGTTGCTACTTCAAGCGCGGACCTTGTGCATACTCAAGTACACCCAAGGAGACCATGGAGAGCCCAAGGACCAAGGCCAGGCATGGAAGATAAGAAGGAAGAAGAGTCTGCTGCTACAGCAGCCGGACATCCGTCCATGTCCCGGACATCCGGCCTAGCCCGGACATCCGGCCCTACCACCGGAAATCCGGCCTCCATCACATAATGTATCTGGGAATGACCCCGACAGCTAGGACATCCGGCCCCGTGCCCCGGACATCCGGCTCTTCTCGAGCCGCCGGACATCCGGCCCCTGGCCCAGACATCCGGACCCTGCCTATCCAGAGAGCTCCGAGACCGGCCACTCCAGCCCGGACATCCGACCCGCTAGCCCGGACATCCGGCACCTCGCGAAGGCCCGGATATCCGGCCACACACCCGGACATCCGGCCTCCCCTGCGTGTGTGCAGCGCGTCTGGGCCGAGGCCCATGTACCCCTTCGCCCCTTAGACTATATATACTCTCCCTCCACCTACGTTTTAGGGTTAGCATTGTGATAGCTCATTTAGAGATGGAGCTTTGCTCATCCATACGGATCTCCTCCTCGTGAGAGATCGCGGCCTCTTCGGGGAAGATCCACTATGGATTCAAGACCCCTTTACGGGAAGATCCCTCGTGGATTCAAGACCTCCTCTCGGAGATGAGCTACCGCCACTTGTATCGTCCGTTGTTGACTTTGTATCTCGTGCTACTCGTGCTTCGATGATCTAGACCTTGTGTGATTGATCTCTTGTCAGTTGAGTGTTTCTCTCGTTTGTCCCCGTGATTTCCTCGTGTTCTTCCGCGTGTTCTTCGTGATTCCCCGTAGGATCCACTCCAAACGTGAAAGATCGGCCCCTAGGGTTCCGCCCTACATCATCTTGGTATCATGAGCCACGTTGATCACGTTTTAGGAGCCCCTACCCCGTGTTTTCTAGCTTGATTTTGTTGATTTCGTCCTAAATTCGAAAATCCCCACCAAAAATAGCCCCCAATTTTTTTTGTGATTTCTTGGTTTTGATGATGTTTTGTTGATTTTGATCCATGGATTTTCTTGGTTTCAAGTGGATCTAGCATCTCCCCAAGTTTCCCCATCTCCATCCATGAAATCTCTGCAATTTTGCCCTCGAAATCATCAATTTCCGCCCCCAAAATCAAGTTCCTCGAGTTTATCCTCGGATTGGGAGCCCGGACATCCGGCCCGACCAGCGGACATCCGGCCTGCCCGAACATCTGGCCATTAGCCCAGACATCCGGCCCCTGGAGCGCATTTCGCGCACGGTTCTGGACATACAGCCTCCGGAAATCCGGCCAAACCCCCGGATATCCGGTCCCTGGCATTTCAGCCTCCACCGTTTCACTGTTTCGGCCATAACTAATTCATCCGGAATCCGATTTTGACGTTCTTTAGCTCGTTTTGAAGCTCTTGACATCCCCTTCCCAGAAAAATACCACCAACATCATTTGACTCCGTCAAATTTTTGGAACTTTGGCATCTTTGCATAGGGCTTCCACCACATCATCCGCATAGCCACCACCGACTTCCGCAACCTAACCCATTTTGTTTATCACAACTTTAGTGGTTGCTTGAGGAGTGGTTCGAGTCTCCTAAGGTGTTTCGGCTACTTAGGGACAGTTGCTTCTTCATCAACCACCACCATATCTTCCGCATAGGCATGCCCACCATACACTTCTGCCACCTCCAACTTAACCCAATTGTTGTCTGAGCTTGTTTGAGTTGTGGCTTGTGTCTCCTAAGGTGTTTCGGCTACTTAGGGATGGCAACTTCAACTCCGACACGTGTATAGCCCATCATTCCATATCCGCATTGCCAAGTGCAAACCACCACCGCTTTCCGCTACCACCATTTTGACATTTGACGTTTGAGATTCTGAGTTCGCGGTTTTTCTGTTTCCTAAGGTGTTTCGGCTACTTAGGGACGAGTCTCCATCATCTTGGTTTCTACATCAAGAACACCGCTACTCATCATCACCGGACGGTAACCTCCATATCATCTTGGTATCGTGGTATCCCTCCATTGTATATTCCCCTTGCCATTGCATTGTTAACCCCTAGCCCATTTTGCGTTACTTGCCTATCGAGACTAGCCATTTGAATATTGCCGGCAACGTTACTTGTGCACATTAGTGATCATACTTCCCATTGCATACATACCATATCATCGTGGTGAATATATTGGTATCATATCTTGTGTCACAAGTTTGTTCCCGCATATACGCAATTGCTATCTTGGTTTGTGCATTGTGCAAAGTGGACATAGAAAAAAAAGAAGCTTTTAAGCAAAGAAAAAGAGAGGAAAGAAGCTTGTAAGCAAGTGCCATAGCATCATACCACATTGCATATAAGATTGTCATATCCAATCATCTTGGATCATCTTGAGAGAAACACCGGGAATCATACATACATAGCATACTTGGGATAGAAGTTTATCCACTTTGCATCTTATAGGTTGTGCACAAGTGTAGTATCCGCCTATAGAGCAATCGTGCTAGCGTCTCTCTTGAGTTTGCAATACGATCATTTTCCGTGGATTCCACATTTTGTGCTCATTCCTTGGTTGCACGACCCCATTTATCTATCCGTGTGTGTGTTTCCGTGTGCCATCCATATTGCTATTGGTCCATTTGTTTCACTTGAGAATTTGTGAATCTCTGTCAACATTATTGACTCTTGCTAACATTTTGCATTAAATTTTTGTGCCACTATCCTCACCGAGCTCCACCATAAGCTTTACTTGTATAGGTGTGAGAACCGATAAGGATTGGTACCAATAGTGCTATTTCATTGTCCGCCTTTGAGTGAACTTGATTCATTGTCAACATCGGTCAAGGTACATTGGTATAAGTTCTTCTCTTTCTCCCACTCATATTTGCTTGACTCTTGTGATGCATAGGCAAGGCATTTCCTCTCCGATCTATGACAACAACGACGACGTGAACAAGTACATCACCAAAGCGTCACTCTTCGATCTACAACGACAAGTGCAAGGCGCACAATCAAGATTGCGAGAGCACATCGAGAAGAAGCTTGCCGCACATAAAGAGGAGCAAGATGCAAGGATGGAGGAGATTCGGACCTTGCTCAAGTCTACTTCCCCTTCATCATCTTCAAGGCGGCGACATTCAAGCCACAAGTCTTCGGAGCGCCAAAAAGATGCAAGTGCAAATCGTCCTCGTCCACATCTACATGGCGACCACCATCACGTTCGTGATCCACATCGTCATGAAGGGCAAGTCACCTCCAAGCATCATGTGCACGACGACGACGAACGCCTTCGAGCCCAAGCACGACAATGACATCATCATCATGAAGATGCTCCACAAGCGCAAATGCAAAAGTCCCAACAAGCCCTACTTCACGCCAAGTCCAAGCTTCATGAGAAAAAAAGAAGACCGCGAGACGACCACCACCAAGAAGGCGCTACGGCTACAACAACCACTTTGGCATCTTCGCCAAGTGCTATCAACGCATCTTCTCCTTTAGACGTACGTCATCTTCGCCTACTTCCCATGAGTTTGCCTACATCGACATCCTCAACAACAAGGCGACTACCGACAAGCGAGGGCGACACTTCCATCTTCGGAAGCCCCTCAAGGAAGATGGCCGAGCATGGGAAATTCCCTTCGGTCATGGAGACGAGCTACGAGGTGCCACGTCATATGGACCTCCAACACCAAGACGGTGACAAGAAGGTCGGGCAAGGGCCATCCCCTTCGACTACGACGACGAGCGCAAACCTCTTCAACAACATGAAGACGGCGCCCATATTGGACTCATACTCCGAGTCAAGCTACGCGACCGCGCATGGAGACATTTGCACCTACACCTCTCCGACACCCACATATGTTGAGATGCCCCAAGTGCCATGTGAGGAGAGCCACCACCACATGAGTGACATGAGTGACTCCACCATACGTGACATTGAGAGCATTTCCTATGAGAGGATGAGTGTGACCACCACTAGCCCCACCCATGAGAGCATGCCACACATCCTATGTGAGGTTGAGCGCCATTTGAGTGACTCCACCAACCATATGAGTGAGAGCATCCTTGAGGTTGTGATGCTATATTCCATAGGATATCAAGTGAAAATTCTATTGGTCACTTCATGTTTGATAACCCTTTGAACTTGTCATATGCTATGAGTGAGATCTCCCATATTGCATCATCACAATCTCAACATAGTAACTATGCATGCCCCATTAAAATCAATCCCATTTGCACTTATGGCATAGATGACGAGATGATGGTCATTGGCTTTTGCTTTTCATGTGATGATATTGCCATGCTTCCTTTACATGATTTGTGCAATTCATCTACTATGCCATGCCATGATCACATTGTTTTGAATATGCATTGTTTTGGATGTTGTCAATATTCTCCATGTGATGTTGCTACTCATGCTCATGAGGAGACCCCCATAGTTTCCTCATACTTATTCGGAGATCTTGATGCATTTCATACTTTGCATGATTCCCATGATAGTGTACACCATATGCATTCCATGAATAACAATGCTCTAGATATTTCGCATGATGCATTACATCCTTTGAGTCTCCATTATGACATACATCATAACAAACCTCTCATGATGGATGACATGTTTCTATATCACGCATCTCATTTATTTGAGCATTGGATATTTTGTTCTAACCGACACAAGCACGTGCACATCATGATGGATGATGTGTACATATACCACGCACACACAATTTTCCTTTTGTCTTTGTTTTGTGTAGGTACTTATGAACACTCGTCAACCTCTCAATCCCAAGAGTTGACAAAACGAGCTCTTGAGAGCAACGATGACTTGGGATCCCGTGGACTGTCCTTAACACCGTTCTCTTCGCGCAACGACTACGCGCTTCTCTTCTACTTGGTTCTCACGCGGCTATGGGCTATTTACCACTTGTCACCTTATGCCCATACTATCGTGTTCACTTTGCGTGTTACCCTTGCTTCTATGCCTTTGCCATGCAATTGTGACCCTTGTGTGCATCTACCCATGCTTCACCATTATGATACTCCTATGTGTATTTGCATGCTTGGTGGAGATCCTTGTTGCTATTGCCATGTTTATCATGTGCCCCATGTTATTGATGCTTGTTGTGTTGGGAGAGTCATGATGTCCCATTGCTATTTACATATGGTCTCTCACCAATACATTCATGCTATTCTTCTCATTTCTTGCTTTCATGCTTGTGCTATGTCATGTGAATTATTCATGCACACTATTTGCACCAATGACATGCTTGCCATGATTCCTCCTAGTATGTTGCATCTTCGCACTACTAGCGTGCTTGACTTTATTGCTATGATTGCTTGCTATGTTGCATCACCCATGTTCCACTATTACTTGCTTTCTTGGGTTGATGACATATATGTTGATGCCTCTCACTTGATTTGTCATGATCATTGCCTCTTGTCTCCATTATTTGCCTCTTTCATATCCACTGGTATTGAGTGCAACCATACTATGCTTATTGATCTTAGAGACTTTGACACCTCACTTGTGATGCATTCTTGTTTGATTGAGCCTCTTGTATTTGGCTGTTCTTACATCATATGCCTCCATACTATGAAATGCTCCCTTGTACTTTCTTATGATGAGCATGATGCATACACTTGTTGGGTATCTTACCACATGAATGATAGGTTTTGCACTTCCGCTAACCTCATTTGTTTTTCTGAGTGTTTGTCATGTTCTTTTGTTTTGAAGGATTCACAAGGCATTGGTATGCCACGGCATCAAGCATTGATATACCATCACCTCCATATTTGTTGATTGTGCTCATACATGTCTTGCTCGATGGACATATCATACTCACCACAAGTTTGCACCCCATGCATGGATTGACTCACATTATGATTGCCTTGTTGCATCTTGTATTCCCATGTCATCCATGATATTTGAGCTTGTGCATTTCCTTAGCAAATTTGTTGTGATCTTCCTTGATGGCATTTTCATACATCATGATCATATGGTCCTCCATCAATTGCATGATGCCATTCACATATTTAGCATCCATTGCTATGTTCATGATTTTGATGCACCATCCCATTATGACATCATTTTGCACCGTGGTTGCATTGCTCATACTCATAACACAATTGTGTGCACAATGATTGCATTTGTTCCCATGAATGCTTTGCATACCATTCTAGATCATCTTGATAAGCTTCATGCTCTTTATCACGAACTATCTTGCCGCACGGACTCATTCTTGCATGATGGACACTTTGTGTGGGCTAACCATTGTATTTCCGAGTGTTGCTTTTGTTTGATCTTTTTGCATGTCTATCACTCCGGCGACACCTTGGACTACTTGGATTGCACAATGCCTTCATCGATGTCCAACTACAAGTCCGTCCATGACAACCGTTTCCATGGTGATGAGGATCACGATCCGAGGTCGGATCTTTCCCAAGGGGGGGAGATGATGCGGAGCATCCCACGTTCATCCCCATGTACAATCCGACTACTCTTCGAGCCCCAAGAGGACATATGATGAGACCTCGAACATACGCCATTGGACACAACGTGAACCCGTTCCTAAATGCTTCCCCTTTCCATTCGTGTGAGACATGGTTCCTACTTCAAGCACGGACCTTGTGCATACTCAGGTACACCCAAGGAGACCATGGAGAGCCCAAGGACCAAGGCCAGACATGGAAGAGAAGAAGGAAGAAGAGTCTGCTGCTACAGCAGCCGGACATCCGGCCATGTCCCGGGCATCCGGCCCAGCCCGGACATCCGGCCCTACCACCGGAAATCCGGCCTCCATCACATAATGCATCTGGGAACGACCCCGACAGCCCGGACATCCGGCCCCATGCCCCGGACATCCGGCTCTTCCTGAGCCGCCGGACATCCGGACCCCACCTATCCAGAGAGCTCCGAGACCGGCCACTCCAGCCCGGACATCCGGCCCGCTAGCCCGGACATCCGGCACCTCGCGAAGGCCCGGACATCCGGCCCGATGCCCAGACATCCGGCCTCCCCTGCCTGCGTGCAGCGCATCTAGGACGAGGCCCATGTACCCCTTCACCCCTTAGACTATATATACTCCCCCTCCACCTATGTTTTAGGGTTAGCATTGTGATAGCTCATTTAGAGATAGAGCTTTGCTCATCCATACAAATCTCCTCCTCGTGAGAGACTGCGGCCTCTTCGGAGAAGATCCACCATGGATTCAAGACCCCTTTACGGGAAGATCCCTCGTGGATTCAAGACCTCCTCTCGGAGATGAGCTACCGCCACTTGTATCGTCCGTTGTTGACTTTGTATCTCGTGCTACTCGTGCTTCGATGATCTAGACCTTGTGTGATTGATCTCTTGTCGGTTGAGTGTTTCTCTCGTTCGTCCCCTTGATTTCCTCGTGTTCTTCCGCGCGTTCTTCGTGATTCCCCGTAGGATCCACTCCAAACGTGAAAGATCGCCCCCTAGGATTCCGCCCTACATCATGCATGGGGTATCAAGCATGAGACATTTGCTTTCCTGCATCTCATTATTCCAAAAGGTAACAACGTAGCCAAGAAAATTAGACTTTTTTTTCGCCTAGCAAAATTTTAATCCGTGCTTCATGATGTACATATATTATGATGTTTATGAACTTTCTCATACATATATGGATTTCAATCTTAGACTTTGTCATATATATGAAGGAACCGGCATAAATGGATAAGCATTTCATAATGTCGGTTCCTTCAATATGGATAGGACCACCTAAAACGATCGCATGTGATTGTGAATAAAACCATTTGTTGATACTATAGGTGTTTATTTTCACACCATGTTTCTTACCGGGTAGGATTCTTGCGATGTATCATGTGCTAATATACATTGATGTACATAACCATACATCAATTTGAAATAATATATGTATTACATTACCAATAACAATCATGAATGTGTGCGCGTACTTCTCCAACGTTTCAAATGATAATAATGAGAAGTGATATTGTTTATGTTTTGTTCGATTCGGATTCCTCAAATCTCAGTCATATGTATTCATAGTTGGACCAACATTGACCATTTGTAAGACGAAATCAGATAAATCAATTGAGTCCTTGATAGACAGCCAAAGGACAGCAGTAGAAGATATCTAAATTAGAAAGTACCAGTAGTATCTAAGAGCATACGCACAACTTTGTTGTGCTAAAAGTACGTATACCTTTTGAGTTAGGATTGTGCAACTTAGGGGTTAATTAGCTGAGGTTAACAAAACTTCTTGCAGGCAACCAGGAACTAGGTAGCATTAGAGAACTTGGTTTTGGGAGGTGTACGCGAGGCACAAGTACTAGCTAGCTAGCACCAAACGAACCGCTTTTAGGGTTTATACTAGATGAAACAGATCATCTCCCCATGGCTTAAGCCGGGAAGTTCCTGCCTCTTTATTTTTGGGGCATCCTCCACCGGCCGAGGAGGTGGTCCAAATGGACCAGTAGGTGGCGACATACATGGTTCGGGTTAAGTCTAGGAGGGGCGGCGTAGGATGGCGCGGCTCCCCTCCCCCTCCCTGGTGTATGCGCACATGCACCCATCACCCCTGCAGAGCGACGTGTGTATTTGTGGCGTGGGGGACGCAGCATTGGATCGCCCTCATTCCGGCCCGTGCTTCCAGTTAGGGTAAACCCGTGGTAACTGCCCCGTCCCGCCCCAAAGTTACCCTCCTTTAAAGTCGAGAGAGATAGGGCGCGCGACAGGGATGTGTCAAGCGAGATCGACGCAAGAAACCAGCGCCGAGCTACTGTAACAGTACCCACCATTGCTCCCCTTTTTCCCCTTGCCTCCACTAATATCCCGCGCCCCCCTCCCGGCTCATTATATGCTTGCTGGGGCACCATCGCTCCCCATCCCAAGCCCTATGCGCTAGTAGGTTGCGCATCAGAACCGCCGCAGGAGGAAGAGCGCAGAGCTAGCTTGCTGATCGGTAGAGCTTTGCTTGCTTGCTTGCTTGGAAGGAGGAGGAGGAGGAGATCATGGGGAGGGGAAGGGTTGAGCTGAAGCGTATCGAGAACAAGATCAACCGGCAGGTCACCTTCTCCAAGCGCCGCAACGGCCTGCTCAAGAAGGCCTACGAGCTCTCCGTGCTCTGCGACGCCGAGGTGGCGCTCATCATCTTCTCCAGCCGCGGCAAGCTCTACGAGTTCGGCAGCGCCGGGTATACACATACATATAATCAACGAGCTCCCCTCCCTTGCATCATCGGCTGATTCGCCTTGCTGCATGCAGATCTGCTGTTTCACCTTGCACAATTGCTTCTTTTCTGATGCTTTCCTTTGCCGCTGTTTCGTGGTTTTTGTAGCACGTAGCCGAGCTACGCTTTGTAGTAGTTCCTGCGCTTTGGCTACGCAAAGCTATTTTATTCCTGCTACGTATGCTACTATAGGGGCATGGCGGTGTTCTTATAACCCGGAGGGATGGATCCGTAACTAGCATGAGGCATCTTTTCCGCAGATCTACGAACCCTACACCCTTTACCTCTTTCTTCCAGCTTCTCCGGAGCGGCCATCCTCCGTGCTGGTGTGTATCAGAGAACACCTTAGTTAATTGCTCAGCTAGTAGAGAGATGGGATTGTTTTTGTGTGGAACAATAGAGAAGTCGGGGGACTGCGAGGGGAAAGGGGAGGTATGCTCTTTCCATTTTGATCCGGGGTATTAAAATACTGCAGTGTAAACGTTCGATTTGGTACTTGTTTTGCCCTGGGCTTGAGGCAGCGCCAGCCAATCTGGCCCGATCTGAGTATATGTGTCATGAGTTGGTTGCCTGTTCTTCACCCTTCTGCGCATCATCTTTCCATCCGATTTCATGCCATGTTTCTCACCAAGGAAATTTTTGTTTTGTTTTGATTTGATTTTATGTTCTTTTATGAGATTCTTGCAGTATGATTTTTTGCCTAAAGAGAGATTTAGATTTTGCCTATAGGGAGAATCTTTAAAACACATTTTCAGTGCTGAAATCGAGATCCTTCCCCCTTTCCCCCCTTTTTCTTGTTCAATCTCCTTTCGTTGTCTCCTTTTCTTGTCTTGGTTCATTTTCTCTAAGGTTCCCTTCATGTATCCACAGTCTGGCTATGTGAAGTTCAAGCAAAAGTAACTTCACCATATTTCCTTCTTCCCATAATTGATCTTATTCTCAAGCACGCATCAGTTTCCTCTTATGGTAGTGTGGTCAAAAGATGTCGGGAGACAGTGCATTTTGCTTTTCTTCTTGTTCCTTTCCTCATTTTATGCTGATGAGTGCTGCCTAGTACAATTATTAATCGGTCTTTGGAGTTTACTGCTCCTGGAAATTGCTTGCTCTCCCATGTTACTTTTGTGTTGCGATTTTCTTTTACTAGCGTGGCAGATCTACTTTCTGTTTGCCTGTTCTTTATGTACCAAAGCAGTTTATTTATTACCAAAAAAGCAGTTTTTTTCCCATGTTATATCTCCGTTGGGGCAGGATTGATGTTTGGCACTAATATTTTCATTTGCGTATATGTATTGTGCACCCGTGGTAGTAAATCGTATACTGATCGAGCATCTTATTTTTATCTAGTGCCAGATAATTAATCCATACTAAGTTTTCTGAGATGGTGGTAATCGTCCAAACTAGATGTAGGACTACGGTCAAGTGTAACTAGTATTTTGATTTGTTTTTTGCGTCTTTGTTCCGGTGGCTCTTAGTTAGGAGCATTCACCTTTGGATCTTTTCTTTTGTTCTTGTACATCACACTTTCTGTTCTTCTTTTTCTTTTGTATGGCTGGTATGTCTTAGTGCACAACGGTTGTTTGGGAAGTATGTATACTAGTATTCCTCAAGATTGTCTGAAATATTACAAACATGTGTGCTCTGAAGAAAGTGAGCACATATCTGTCTATTGCATCATAAGATGAAGCTACTTTGACCAAGCATTTGAGCTTTTACTCATGGCACTCATCTAAGAGATAGGCCTAAAGGCCAAAATCCCAGTAGATCTGGCATGCACGTTTGTTAACTGATATTTAGGATGCCGTTGAGTATCACTCCTGGTAGATCTTTCACTCCACTTCTTTCTTCATTTTGTTAATGTGTTATAGTTCATTATCATGTGCTTAGACCATCAAATTAGGGTCCCTAAAATTTTTAGGGTGGCTTCATTTCTAGCACTCTGTGTTAACTGGTATTTTCCTCCTTTCTTACAAAATCGATGGTACCTTAATGTGTGCAGCCAATCTACAATAAATATTTTTTGTAATAAGAGAAGTACTAAGCATTTACGAAATCCATGTTCACTCTTTGCCAGGTTAACCGTATTGTTTTAAGAAAACATTTCTTTTCTCATGTGACATAGTTTTAAGATTTATTTGATTTTCCATAGTAAAAATAATTTTTCTATCATATGACCAAAGATGCGAATAAATCTTCTAATCTGTATGTAGAACGGTTTCTCATTTTGGAGTATCAACGCATCATAGAGGAATTTTGGGCCACATGTGGGGAAGTGCCATATGCGAGCAGACTCACTAAATAACACATATACTACTATTTTTTAATAAAATATATACAACATGTCTTCTTGCAAACCATATGAAAACTGACTACACATGCATTGTTCTTGAGCCATATCTAGTTAACAAAAAAAAACTTCTTATGCGGAAACACTACTGTAGTTAATATTAGCTAATTACCTATTGGAATCAAGATGCTCTATACTCTACCCATATGTTTTATTTCCCAAGCATATCTTTTTGTGAGATTTATCAAAGTATCAATGTTTGAAATTCCATAGAGCTACAAATTTATTTGTAAATTAAATTTCTTGGGCAGCACAACAAAAACATTGGAAAGATACCAACACTGCTGCTATAATGCTCAAGATTCCAATGGCGCACTATCTGAAACTCAGGTATATATATCTATCGATTGGTCGTTGTACCACCACATGATTTTCTTATATCCTGACTCTTTTCAAAAATTTATTAAAATACAGTAATACTAGGTCATATATATCAGATATCCAAGTTCATAACCGTCTTAGATAGTTGCTATTTTAAATAAAAAATAAATAATAATATTCCTTAATTTAGGTCACTCGATAATATAAGGAGAATTTTCTTTTAGACCACCAGGCTGAGGCGTTGGACATTACTTATTTGGTCATGTCTTGTAACTATTTTCTACACATAAACATATATGACATGTGCCAAAAAAATTCCATCCTTTCATGCATTCATTATACCACTTAACGAAGTGAGAAACACAGTAAAAACAATAACAGACTGTCTTATTTATGTGGTGACATAAGAAATGTCGAGTTATGGTGGTCCCTTATCTTGAAGAAATGATGTACAATAAGTTTCTTGTAAAACTGAAGTTGTTTAATTGTTGAGTTTAATCAATGTACTGGAAAAATCAGTCATATTTTAAAATTTTCACTATGCAGTCCACCATCTATCTACTCAATTAATTTCAGAACCCAAACCCAACATAACACCAACATATGTATATATGTATATATATACCAAGGAACAAATGTCAGTGGTTCAGTACGTATTTAAAAAATGTTCTTAAATAAAGTTCTGGTAAACTAATTTTCACCTCTAAAGAATATATAAGAATTGAAACTTTTGAGAATGAATAGCCTTACCATATCTCTGTTAGTTTCTCCTTCTGTTCTATCATTTTCCCCCCATGGCATGTCTCAAAAAATAGGGCTGACATATTTGAACCTTAATACCATTGGATTGTAATGCTCATCAATCATGCATGTTTTTAACCTCTAGGATTAATTTCATTAGTACATAGGCGACTTTTGTAATAAGTGCACGGACATTTTTTTCTCTCACTGAAAGCTCTTGGATTCATTATTTGTCACTCATATACAGTATTATGTAGTGTCAATGCCACGTTAGTCCAGTAGGACACATAGATTTATTTTTGTATAGTACATGTTAAACAAACTTAAGAGGCTAGACAAACATTATCTTGTGATGCATTATCTCATGTAGCTAAAACCTGTTAAATATTCTGGTTATGTAACTAATCTGGCTGTATATTTCTGCTCTGAAGAGCTGGTACCAGGAAATGTCAAAGCTAAAGGCAAAATTCGAAGCGTTGCAGCGAACTCAGAGGTCCACTTCTAGGCTCTAGCTTCACGTCTCATTCACAGAATGTAGATTCAAATTAAGTGACTAAGGTATTTGGATTACATACTCTTTGTGTGCTTATTTTGAGCAGACACTTGCTTGGGGAGGACCTTGGACCGCTCAGCGTGAAAGAACTGCAGCAGCTGGAGAAACAGCTAGAATGTTCTCTGTCACTGGCCAGACAGCGAAAGGTTCAAATATTTGCAACTCACATATTTATTCATGTGTTATATGCACCAACTGGCTTGACAATTAATGAAGTCAATCTTGGATTCATTAATGGCACTGGGATCACAATTGAGGAGTACCGTACCGGAAATATGGAATATGCATGGTACAGAATGACTACCATATGTTAGTGAAAATTAAAACCTAATATAACCGATAGATTTCTAAATTTTTCAGAGAACTGCATTACCCGCTTAGACTTGCTCTCGTTTTAATCTATTCATTGGGATGTAAACTATTGTACGTTTTGTCGGAAAAAACAGTTCTAGTAATCTACACCGTACCTGACGATTCAAATCCATTTGCGGTTTCTGATGGTATGGTTCAGTGGCTCTGAACAAGGTAACAAATTAGTAGCAGATCCTGTTCACATTGCCCCTGAGGTTTGGAGGCTGTACAGAACAACCAAAGCTTAAAATAGTCTATCTTAGAGCAAATACAACATGTTAGGGCTATGGTGACGAAACCAACCTGCAAAACATCTAGCGGTGCTCGGTTTACAAGCATTAATTAGGCGAAGGGAGTTACCTAGTCTAGTTCACGCCTCAAGGGATGATATGGTCCTTTTCAATTGAAAGTGGTAACATATTTGCCATATATTTCATGATTACTCCCTCTGTGAACTAATATAAGATCGTTTAGATAACTAAAACTAATATATTAGTTTATAGATGGAGTACTATTCACTTGTATGAATCACATTTTAGAGTAGGAATTCATGCCAAGGAAAACGGCTTTACATACATTTTTTGAAAAAACTTCGATTTGTAGCCACCTAAGAAATAGTTATTTCTAAGTCAGCTATGTTGCACATCTCTCGGGCGCAAAAAAAAAACAAGAAGCTAGGTTGCACATCATTGAGTTAATGGTTCTACAATGCACTAAAAAGATTGTGTGATTTTAGGTCTTAGAAATGTGCAACTGCCTTTTGAACTTCTCTATTATAAGTTGCACATTATTCCTAAAAATTCCAACCACCCAATTAGTTGTTACATAAAGAAGCAATATTCAAGATTGTTGATTTAGAAACGACTACGTGTTAGTCGCTTGAGAAATAGGCATGCCCAAATACTTCAAAATCTTCCAAAACAAATCATGGATATTAGTGCATTGGAAGATTGGCTACATTACTTTTGCATATTTGCCTAACCGATTGTCCAATAGTTTATGCATGAAATTTTCATATTTGCAAGATTGGCTACATTATTTTTGCATATTCTAATCACATAATGTTCATGTGCACATATCTCTATGTCAAAATCCATTTAAATTTCACAACTGTATTGTTCTATGATCTGTCCAAATGGATTTATAAGATAAGGAATATTACAAGTACTCCCTCCGTTCTGATTTACTCGTCGTGGTTTTAGTCCAAATTTGAACTAAAACCACGACGAGTAAATCGGAATGGGGGGAGTAGATATATATGCATAACTTCAGAAACTGAAGACATGGAAAATTGTTATTCCCGTCAAAATGAAGTATGGAAAATAAATGGTTATTCTTTGCTTTGTTCATTCAACTACCAATTCAATACTCACCAAGTTATCGGTTCGCAGACACAACTTATGATGGAGCAGGTGGAGGAACTTCGCAGGAAGGTATGTAACATAGCAGCATGGGCGAGCCTTGCTTGTACGTACATGTGTGTGCGTGTGTGTGCTAGTTATCTACTGCTTCGCTTCTACTACGAATGACTTGCACTGCCGTAGGTTTGTCAATGTACCTAGCTATCTAGGGACGTATTGCAAAAAGGACATTTGGCAGACCATTTAACCGCACTGTATGGGCCAGCAGCTTGCACGTTCATCCTCTTGTAGATATCTTTATTGCGCCCGAGAATCAGTTGATTTTTGTAACATACAATTCACTGTATGTACTTGCCACATGCAGGAGCGTCAGCTGGGAGACATCAACAGGCAACTCAAGCACAAGGTTAATAAATAGTTCACACATATTATTATTCCTATTTGATCTGTACACACACAACATTAAGAACTTCATTCGCATTTCTATTCCTTTTTAACTGTTGCTTTGCTTCTTGCCGAGTTTGCAGCTCGATGCTGAAGGCAGCAACAGCAACAACTACAGGGCCATGCAGCAGATCTCCTGGGCTGCCGGCACCGTCGTGGACGAGGGCGCCGCCGCATATCACATGCAGCAGCAGCAGCAACACCCTAATCATTCCGCTGCTATGGACTGTGAACCCACTCTGCAAATTGGGTACCTACGATCGAGCACCTTGCATACACCTGTTCCGTCTTCCATCCATGCAACTGAACTGACATTATATATGCCGCAGGTACCATCATCAGTTCGCGGCTCCTGATCAGGCAGCCAATAATATTCCACGGAGCAGCGCCCCCGGAGGGGAGAACAACTTCATGCTGGGGTGGGTTCTCTGAGCGAGCGAGCTGCTAGCGCAGCTGGTTAGCTTGTCTGTCCATCAGCCAAGAAACCAAATAAAATGCGTGTGCTGCTCCTTCATGCTCTACACGAGAAGTATCCTGCGTCGCGCGTGCCTCTTTCTTTATTTTTACTCGTTGTTTGTGTGTGTAAGAAGTAAGAACCAAGAACCACTTCTATATTTTGAGTATTTTAACTGCATGGATCTTGTAAAACACTTGCAAGTTCCAAGCTGTCCATGCATGCATGCCAAGTTATCCAGTAAAACTATAATTTGTGGACGATTATTGCTTATGCGTGTTTCATCATTTGTTTGAAGTGGAGACTGGTAGTTGTGCATGGGACTCAATAAGTAGTGACCCCCACCCCCGCCCAAAAAAGTTGATAAACAATTGCTATGCGTGTGCAACTTTCTTGCCAAGGAACGACACGCCAATCTTGTTTTTGAATCACATCCAGAATGTGCCGTTCAGCTCTTCAATGCGATGACAAGGACATACCAAAGGCCGATTACTATTCGTTTCCAGAATATGTGCGAATTATTGTACTGTTGCACAATTGGAATCAAAAGTTGCCACAATTATGTGTAAGGTAGAATGTCGTATGTACTCATCACTTATCCGTCGATTGGTGTGTGTGTGCGCGCGCGCATGCGTGTCCATTGACATATTTTCTTTAAATTATTCAGATTCATCAACTCGTTGTATTTATGCACACGGAAGGTATTGACAGACATGTATGGTCATCTTGATCATATATCCATAAAAAGAACTCTACTACAAATCTAACGTCAGATTTTTGACCATGGCAAACCAAATATTTTTCATTGCAAATTATGTCCTTCGAGGATGGCAAGTTTAGTTGGCTAGCATGGCAAATCCACCTTGGTTCACTTTTTTGTCAAAAAATTGTTGGGCTTGCAAACTAAATTTGCCATCATGGCACCAATATAAATTGCCATGAAAAACATCAGATTCGTCATGCCTAAAAATCTTACGTCAGATTTTTTATCATTTTCACATTGGTGCTGATAGTGCCTAGTTGAGCAAGCAGGGATGGTTAATCAGAGGTTTCACTTAGGTTCCAAGAAGTGGAATTGTTTTCTTTCAATTGCACCTTCTTTGATTAGATTTTATTTTTTGAAACAATGAGCCTCCTCGTCGATTTTCATTAAAGAAATCGCCACAAAGTTTTACAACAGAAACTAAGATAAGTAAGGAACAGAGCTAGGAAACTAATTACAGACTAGTTTCTTAGGCACAACAAAGGCGAAAGGCCCAACAAATCTGGCACCAAAATGAGGGAGAAGACCTGGTCATGTAGGATCAACATAAGGTTTACAGCCATGGCTTCTGGCATAAATTTCTTCAATCACTCTCTTGATCAGAGCCACCCCTTGCTAAGATCTTCCTGTATCTTGGCTTCTTTGCAAGATACTCAAAGCATTTAGATAGTAGCATAGGTGACACACCACAGAAGAATGGCCATCAAGAAACTTCCTATCAAAGCATGCATTATTCCTAGTCTTCCAAATGGTCTAGCAAATGGTGACCCCTCTACAGAGAACATGTTTTCTCCCATCTCTGGGAAAATTCTTGATCAACCCACCCACCAAATCTTTGAGCTTATCTATGGCTTTTGGATTACCAAAAGCACAAATCACTACTTGTCAGACAAGTTTAGCTAGAGCACATTCAAAAAAAAGAAGATGATCGATACTTAATTTGCAACTACAGAAAGGACATTCATCATTTCCTGTCGAACCTCTCTTCGACAAGTTCTCTTTGCTTAGGATGCTATTTCTCAACATCGGCTAAAGAAACACATTTATCTTATGTGGAATTTTCATTTTTCTAGATAGATTTGTAACCAACTAGTCTCCCATCTTTCAAATGCAAGTAGCTCTCTGACATCAAATTGGTTCTTGCAATTTAAAGGCAAATCCACTCTATCTTGAAAATTACTCAGATACTACCTCTGTCCTGGTTTATTGGTCCCCTTAGTATTTTGTGTCAAATTTTGACCATAGATTTGATTAAAAAATATTAATGCATGTCACAAAAAATATATCACTGGATTCGTATTTGAACATAATTTTTTATGATATTATTTTTACTATGTATAACTTATATTTTATTAGTTAAAATCGTGGTCAAAATATGACCCTAAATACAAGGGGTGGAGGTAGTACTTCTCAATCATCAACTTCTTGAGTCCTCCCACTTATCAATAGTCTCATCATGCAAACATATTCTAGATTCTAAAGCATCAAAGTCATTATTTGCCGGTACCGTGTATAGCTAGTTCACGGAACCAACTGCGCACGGGCCACAAACAGTCCCTCCGGCCAAAAGATAAACACGCAAGAAGGAGGTCCAACGAGGAGCTCCATGGTGGCATGCAGATCTTTGTCAAGACTTTCAATATCAAGACTGGATGCAAGACCCTTCGGCGGCGTCCGGCAACGGCCATTCCACCCTTCTCCCAGAAGGCTCGGGCCATGGCACTCCATGTGTGGCATATAAGTCTTGCTCTTGCAGAACCTTTTGTGACACTTTGTGAGTGGGCAACTTGGGCGGTGGAATTGCAACGGTGGAGGTCAAGTCATTCGCCCACCTACCGCATGGATGACACCTACACCGATACACGTAGCATCTGAACCAAGTCACCACCTTAAGCGGAGTGAAATGACGAGCGTCCATTCCCAGAAACCAGAATACCCTCACACTTCATCGTGCATTTAATGGGCATACCTACCTTGTCAGTTGAGGTGTTATTCTAAGTAGTGTATCCATTGTGACATCCCTTGTGCTATAAAAGGAGGTCTAGGCTACTGTAAAAAGGGTTGGACACTTGGTAGAAACCACATAGGAGCACACTACTCTTTCCGTTCCTGGAAAGGATTTGTAGATCTCTCACCAGATAAACCACACACAAAAGCAGGATTAGGGTACTACACAACCATGTGGCCCGAACCTGAGTATATCACAGTGTCTTCTTCATGCATTCATCATTGAGATAGATCCACGCTTTGAGTCCCGTCTACGAATCGGCAAGGGACGTCTACAGTCCTTGATGTCTCACGTGTGTCCTACACATGCGCGACAACATTTGGCACACCAGGCAGGGGCGCTTGTGCGGATCTACATTAACAAGAGCCTCTGGCATCTTATGCAACGTTAGCATCATTGTCTCCCTCATCGACCTCTTCATCAACTTACGGTCGGGATGGCACCTTCCGAATCCCACAGAGTTGCGAAGGGCAAAGGTACCAAGGCTAAAGCTCTGCCTCTGCCTCAAGCCGGAGACGGCCCTAAGGCCCAAGGTTCCTAGAACCTTGGAACTCGGGTTCACCGGGCGGCAAGGAGCAAGAGCACGACACCTATGAGTCATCCTTCCCATGCCAGCACCGCGGGAGTAAATCGTGTCCCGCTCCTACCAATGGGAAGACCATGTAGCCCCGAGCCTGTGGGGCATGTTCCGCAACGCCCGCATGATCTGGGTTCTGTCGGACCCACTGGCCGCACCTCCAAGCATCCATCAAGAGTCGCGGACGAGCATCAATGCAGTCCCCTTCCGTGGGACAACCCCACATCTCCGCACGGTGGCGATGTGATTCCATCAGGAAACCGTAGGGTACCAGGCTCTCTCGTGCTCACCCAGGGTTTAATTCCCCACGAGGCACTAGCCCGTGCACGGTTGTTTCTCGGACTCCCACCCGAAGCTATTCAAATGGAAGCTTGGAAGGCCACCATCTAGAGCCTGGTCGAATATGCCGACCAAGGCGAGCACGACAGAGCGTCCACTCACCGCCAATCTACTACCCCGGTCGACAATAACGACCACTGGAGTCAGCGACATGCGACATCGGCACAGTCCCCATGTCGCCCTACTCGGATGAGGCCGCGTGGTGATCGTGAACACCGAATGTCGGTTGTGTTGTCTCTTGCACATCACGACCATCATCAGATGCTCAGGGATCGGCAAGGCCAAGATGCGTGCACTTGCATAGAAATATGCCAAGAAACTCGCCGACAGTCTCGTGCATGTGCGGATCTTGAAGATGCGCAGTGCTCCGATGAGGACATGGATAACTTGTCTTGTGAAGCAGGTTGTGCTGCTTTCAACCCGGAGTTGCGCCGCATCAAGTGGCCAAGGCGATTCTGCCCCGACGTTTCTGTCCAATTCGATGGGAAAACCAACCCTACTGACTTTCTCAATGTCTACAACACCCCGTTTGTGGCTGCGAGCGGCCAAAAAATGAGCACTCGCCAACTGATTTCCCATGGCACTCAAGCCCAATATTCGCTCCTGGATCATGAGTCTTCAAGAGAATTTCATTACTTCATGGGAAGATCTGTGCAAGCAATTTGTGGGCGCCTTCCAAGAAAGGTTCAAGCGGTTAGGGATGCCCAGTGACCTGCACCTTCTGGTGTAGAAGCTTGGGGAGCCGTTGCGCAAGTACATACAACATTTCAGCCAAGTGCAGCACAATATTCTAGACATTGATCTGGAAATGATCATCACTATGTTTCACTCAAATGTTCATCGACCCAAGATCATGGAGAAGCACGACACCGGCAAGGTACACACGGTTGCTGAGCTTTTTAAGCGCGCCCACAAGTGCGCACATGCAGAAGGAAGAAGAATATCTGGGGATGGCATCGACGACACTGGAGAGAGAGTCGATGCCTCTCCAAGTTCCAGCAAACGCAAGAGCCAAAAGCACAAATCTAAAGTTGTGCTTGTGGTGGAGTCATCCAACAAGAAACCCAAGGCCAATGATAGATGCAAAGAGCAGGCCACAAGCGGCGCTCGGGGAACCCTTATTGCAAGATACATCTCACCTCCGACCATGACATCCAAGAATGTCGGCAGGTGGAATACCTGAATCAGAAGAAAAAGAAGGAGTACGAGAGGCGGGCTGATTACTTGTATCTTCATTGGTAATTCCCCGAAGAGGAGAGGATGATGCAGCACAACAAAGGTAAGTATTTCCCTCAGTTATGAAACCAAGGTTATCAATCCAGTAAGAGAACCAAGCAACACTATGTAAAAAACCACCTACACACAAACAACAAATACTTGCAACCCAACGCATAAGAGGGGTTGTCAATCCCTCCTTGGTATTGTGATAGATTAAATTGTATGAGATTTGATGAACAGATCTAACTAAAACACAAAATAAAATAAATAAAGAAAAAGTGCAACAAGGTATTTTCAGATTTAATATGATAGGAAGTAGACCTGGGGGTCGTAGTTTTCACTAGAGGCTTCTCTCAAGAAAATAGCATACAGTGGGTAAAAAAATTACTATTGGGCAGTTGATAGAAAAAATAATAATCATGACGATATCAAAGGCAATGATCATGTATATAGGCATCACATCCAAGATAAGTAGACCGACTCCTGCCTGCATCTACTACTATTACTCCACACATCGACTGCTATCCATCATGCATCTAGTGTATTAATTTCATGGAAAAACGGAGTGATGCAATAAGAATGATGACATGATGTAGACAAGATAAACCCAAGTATGAGCAAACACCATCTTGTTACCCTTAATAGCAATGATACGTGTGTGTCATGTCTCTTTCTGTCACTGAGATTGAGCACCACAAGATTGAACCCATCACAAAGCACCTCTTCCCATGGCAAGAAAAATCAATCTAGTTGGCCAAACCAAACCAAAATTTCAGAGAAGAAATATGAGGATATAACAATCATGCATATAAGAGTTCAATAAAGACTCAAATAATACTCATGGATAGAACTGATCATAAACCCACAATTCATCGGATCCCAACAAACACACCGCAAGAAGTCATTACATCAAACAGATATCCAAGAACATCGAGGAGAACATTGTATTGAAGATCAAAAAGAGAGAATAAGCGATCTAGCTACTACTCCCTCCGTTCTAAAATAGATGACTCAACTTTGTACTAACTTTAGTACAAAGTTAGTACAAAATTGGGTCATCTATTTTGGAACGGAGGGAGTATCTATAGACCCATAGGTCTATGGTAAACTACTAACGCATCATAGGAGGGGAAACAAGGATGATGATGAAACCCTCCATGATCGTTGCTCCCTCCGGCAGAGTGCCGGAAAAGGCTTCTAGATTGGATCTCGTGGTTTTGGAACTTGCGGCGGCTGGAAAAGTGTTTCACCGACTCCACTATGGTTTTTGGGATTCTAGAGTATTTATAGAGGTGGAGGTCGGTGGAGAAGCTTCCCGTGGGCTCCGCTACCCTCTAGGGCGTGCATGTGCCCCCTGGCGCGCCCTGGTGCCTAGTAGGCCCCACGGGCCTTCTCCCGTGTGCTCCTTTGACTCCCTACGTGTCTTCTGTCTAGAAAACGTTTTGTGGCATTTGGGCTTCATTTGGTATTGATATTCCACAAAGTAAAAAACAAGCAAAAAACTACAACTGGCACTGGGCACTATGTCAATAGGTTAGTCCCAAAAAATGATATGAAGTTGCTAGTAAATGAATATAAAACATCCAAGATTGATACTTTAATAGGATGGAACAATCAAAAATCATAGATACGTTGGAGACGTATCACGAGCTGAGAAGAAGAAGGCTAAGGGTGGAGCCGGGCGCTTCAAGAAGAAGGACCAAAGAGACAGGAAGCAAAGGGAGCAGCCAACTAGAGGTCGCGACAAGAAGAGCGAGGATTGCGTCAGCGACGAGGAAGAGGGTGATGAAGTTGTTGAGTTTCAGAGGGCCAAGGTCATGGCTTGTGTTCACGGGGGTGATGGCTCGAGAATTTGTGATCTTTTTCGAGTGATTATTATTTGGTTTTCACTGGAACTTTGTCACTTCTTGATTATTTATAACGCTAATCCTTTAAGATAGAAGAAAATCCATTTTTCCATTGTTTGGTAGGAAATATCATATATGGAAGGAAACCAAGGAGAATTACTGCAAATCAATTTAACTAGAGCAACTTCCATGTGGAGAGTCAAGCCACCAAACGCAGCAGAGCAAAAGACAACCTTCCATACATCCGCAAGTGGTTGTATGGACTGCCAATAGCTCCACCACGTCTATACAAGACACTTTCGTGAAGGGACCGAGGGGAGAAGAGAACCCTAGCCGCCGCCACCATAGCTAGAACAAAAGAGGAGGAGATCTGAAGAATCTT
Organism: Triticum dicoccoides; assembly: GCF_002162155.2. Classification (NCBI taxonomy): domain Eukaryota; kingdom Viridiplantae; phylum Streptophyta; class Magnoliopsida; order Poales; family Poaceae; genus Triticum; species Triticum dicoccoides. The sequence goes on from NC_041391.1 coordinate 515,539,978, forward strand.
GGGGGATCATATTAGTTTCCTTTCATCTCCATCATCATCAGCCCCTTCACCATTGTTAGAGGAATTCGAAGTTGTGAGAACAATTTTAACCCTATTCAATCTCATCTGGAGATCAAGACTATTTGAATTATCCATTTTATATTAGTGTGGATCTTCCCTGTATTATCGATATGGTTTTCATGGGTTTAATCTCTGGTGTGATTGGTTTCTCTCTTATGATGCGTGAGTAACCCCCCATATGTGTGGGAGTTGTAGGTGAGTGGTAAGATTCATTTGTGCCTATCCTATATGTCATCATTTGTATTCATAGTAGTATGATCTGTCTAGTATGTTGTTATAATGTGGTGAACCCTATGCGTGTTGTCCAATTTAAGGGCCCAGACAACACGGTCTCAATTGGACAACACGGTCTCAAAACCTACACAGGTAACAAATATTGTTTAGGGAATCTGTGGCCTCTGACATGACAGGTGGAGACATCTATGAGGACCGAAGACAATATGAGATAACGGTTATCCATGAAACTTAATGCTTGGTTCAAGTCTAAGGACCTTAATTGTGAAGATGACCACTCTGTGGCAATGGCAAAATAGGACCATAGAATGAAAAATATAATCCCGTGAGGACGAGTTTCATAACTTTAGGTTGATCCACCGACAAAACACACATATCAAATATGATGAGTATGATACAGGGTAATTGGTATTACTGTCGCACTGGAACACTTGATACATTCTTACCATGAACTGAATTCTCTTCATGCCTAATCTCTTCATTGCAACAAACACCGCTCTCACTTTCATTTATGTTATTTACCTATAAGATTTTTTACCTGTGTTACTATCCTTTTATCCTAGTTACTCTGGTTTATTCGTCCACCAAGACAGTAACGATATTTGCAGAAGCTCGAGAAATTACTTCACACAAGAACTATGATACCTTGTGTGTGACAGAAGTGACACTATAAATACTCTCCTCCGCTCTTTGTTGGAACGATAAATAATTGGGATACTTCAACGAAAGAGCTACAAAACCCTGTTTGGCTTGCAGGCGCGAAAGCATTTTCTGGCGCCGTTTTCAGGGAGCTAAGCGCAGAGTATTTGTTTCATAAATGTTTTTGCAGGTATTGTTATTGTAGATGCTTCCTATAAGTCACAGGGGATCTACTTGTTCTAGAAGAACGTATTTAATAGATTACATTACTCTTTTTCACCTGGAGCAACAAGTTTCATTAATAGAAAAATACAAAAATATCCAAGTGGTTGAGCTTAACACTTTTTTTTGCAAAGATGTCGATTACTCTGAAGCCCCAAAAGATTGCAAGATATTATTGTGCTCTAGTGATGACACAGAGATCTCCTCTGGTGTATCCTACCAATTACGCAAAAGAGTATTCGATTGACTATGACCTTATTATGGAAGTTAAAAAGCGTGCCTTTGTAGGAACTAAAGAAGAAGACCCTGATACGTCTCCAACGTATCTATATTTTTTGATTATTTCATGCTATTATATTATCTGTTTTGGATGTTTTATATGCATTAATATGCTATTTTATATTATTTTTGGGACTAACCTTATTAACCGAGAGCCTAGTGCCAGTTTCTGTTTTTTTGCCTATTTTAGAGTTTTGTAGAATAGGAATATCAAACGGAATGAAACTTTCCCGATGGTCTTTCTTGGACAAGAAGGAAACCAGAAGACTTGGAGATGAAGTCGGAGACGCAACGAGGCTTCCACGAGGCAGGAGGGTGCGCCCCTCGCGGGTCTCCTAACCTAGATCCTTCGCTTATATATACTCTTATACCCTGATAACATCGAGGGGAGCCACAAAACCACTTTTCCACTGCTGCAACCTTCTGTACACGTGAGATCCCATCTAGGGACCTTCTTCGGCGTCCTTCCGGAGGGGGATTCGCTCACGGAGGGCTTCTATATCAACACCATTGCCTCTCTGATGAAGCGCGAGTAGTTTACCATAGACCTACGGGTCCATAGCTAGTATCTAAATGGCTTCTTCTCTCTCTTTGATTCTCAATACCATGTTCTCCTTGATGTTCTTGGAGATCTATTCGATGTAATATTCTTTTGCGGTGTGTTTGCCGAGATCTGATGAATTGTGGATTTATGATCATATTATCTATGGACATTATTTGGTTCTTCTCTGAATTCTTATATGCATGATTTGATATCTTTGCAAGTCACTTCGAATTATCAGTTTAGTTTGGCCTACTAGATTGATCTTTCTTGCAATGGGAGAAGTGCTTAGCTTTTGGTTCAATCTTGCGGTGTCCTTTCCCAGTGACAGTAGGGGCAGCAAGGCATGTATTGTATTGTTGCCATCGAGGATAAAAAGATGGGGTTTTCATCATATTGCTTGCATTAATTTCTCTACATCATGTCATCTTACTTAATGCGTTACTCTGTTCTTTATGAACTTAATACTCTAGATGCAGGCAGGCGTTAGTTAATGTGTGTAGTAATAGTAGTAGATGCAGAATCATTTAGGTCTACTTGACATCGACGTGATGCCTATGTTCATGATCATTGCCTTAGATATCATCATAATTATGCGCTCTTCTATCAATTGCTCGGCAGTAATTTGTTCACCCACCGTAATATTTGCTATCTTGAGAGAAGCCACTAGTGAAACCTATGGCCCCCGGGTCTTCTTTCCATTATATTGAATCTATTAATTTTCTGTCGACTTGCCAATTTCTGTCGTCGTTCCTTTAAATTGCAATCTTTACTTTCCAATCTATAAACCAAAAATACCAAAAATATTTACTTTACCATTTATCTATCTCTATCATATCTCACTTTTGCAAGTAACCGTGAAGGGATTGACAACCCCTTTATCACATTGGGTGCAAGTTGTTGATTGTTTGTGCAGGTATTCAGTGACTTGTGTGTCGGAGGGATGAACCCCGGGCAGGCAACGGAACCCGGATCTATTTCAAAAACAGCGGGGTCCGCATCGCCCCGCAAACTGGCACACGCCTGGCCAGGTCGCTCGACCCGGCAAGGCTCGCAACCCGGCCAAGACCCTCGACTCAGCAAGGTACGTCGACCCGGCCGCAGCAGCTGGCGCAAGAGAACTCAACTCGGCGCAGCCATGGCTTCCCTAGCAAGCCAACCCACCCGTGACGTCCACGGCAACCCAACCACGGGTCAGATCCCGTCCCATCCAGGCCATACGATGGGACGAGACCTCAATCACCGATGACCAAGACAACAGTGCTCCCGCACATGCCTATGGTCAGCCGAAGCGTGGCAACAGTGCCCCTTACCTACCCGCTGACCAGGGCTGGCGTGGCGACAGTGTTCCCGCCCTCACCGCTGACGACAGCAAGTGGCAGCCTGACGGAGAGCACTATATGCGGCTCAACTCAGCCACGCCATGACGATCGACAAGACGGCACACAGTCCTCCTAGGTACGCGGGGCCCGCACCTAGGGGAACCCGGCGAACCACAAGCCCACAAGCGGGACCCAGCCCGGTACTCCGGACACCGACAATACGGACCCACCGACTCGGCATATTACCATTGTAACCCTGGGTGGGTTGATCTATAAACCCCCCCAGAGAGCCCATGCCTACAGGGGGCATGCTGGACCCGAGGGAAAGCAGGCATATAAGCAACAAAACATGCAGTAAGAGATGGACACGAGACACCTGTAAGAGAAACCCAGGCGAGCATAGGACTAGCCACCGCATAGCAACGCCAGGGAGAAGGAGCAGCCCAAGCCTTGGCCAGCCTCCTTCCTCCTCAATACAGCTCCAGGAGCAACATTGTACTATCGACCATCCAACTAAACTCGGCAGGACTAGGGGTGTTATCTCTCCGGAGAGACCCGAACCTAGGTATGTCCGGCGTCCCGCGCCCGCGCATATCAACCTCGCCTCTGGAGCCCACCAACGCCCTCGAGCCTCCTCCTCTCTTTAGCCATCCCTTGGCATCTGCCGTGCGCCTACCACGACAGTTGGCGCCCACCATGGGGCAGCTCGAGGAGCTGGCCGGGGCATGCTTTAGACGGGGCCCTTCTCCTACTCCGACGAGTCCGTCGCTCTGGCGGACGACGTTATCGGCGCGCTCGCCGCCTCTTTCACCGTGCTGCGCATCTCCGATGCATTCGCGGTTGACGAGTATCCCAGCGAGGTGCTCAGCTAATCCGACTCTCCGCTCTCCCTCAGCGACAGATTCATTGCCGGGGCGATGGACGCCCATGTGGAGGTCTTCGTCACCGGCGATGGCGCCTCTTCCTCGTCGAGCAAGGCGAGGAGGGTCACCGAAGCCGCGGCCGCCATGGCACGAACCGAGCCGTCCGACCCGCTGCGTGCCGTGATGCAGAGCCTCCGCATCCCCATCGGCACCGACGTCAACGCCTCCAACGTCACTGAAGCCCGAACCCAGCTCGAGGACAGGCACCAGCAGATGCTGGACCTGTCCGAGACGCTGGCCGCCACCAGGCGTCGCCTGGAAACTACTCAGATGGAGCACGACGCCGCCCATGGATTCACGCCCGCCGCGGCCGAGCTAAGCCGGGCCGCCGATACTCGCACCCGGAGAGGAGCGATCGGCCGGGCTTTCGGCGCTGTCCGGACCGTCTACGAGACCCTAGTCAAGAACATGCGCGCTGCGGAGGAAGCCGGGGTCGGCCTCGACCAACTCATGGGCGAGGAGCTCAAGGAGCGCATCGGGCGGATGCGCGAGCTCCTCCACGCCGCCAACACCCAGCAGGATCGCCTCAACTAGCTTGCCAAGCCGGCTGGATCCGGCTCCGCCCGCCTCGGCAAACTCCTGCACACGGCTTCCTCGCCGCCCGGTGAGGCGCACTCCGGCCAAGCCCGGACCCGACGCAACCCGGCCGCCACCGCCGCCGATGCTCCGGGCAACGAGCCCGCCCTGGAGACCCAGCGCAGACCCGGCCAGCATGGCCGGCATTCGGCTCCAGCCGACCCAGCCCCTCGGGGCCTGGCCGCCAGTCGACTCGGCCCATGCGCCATCAACGACGCTGACGCGCGCCACCGCTTCGATCAGCTCGCTCGCTCCCTGGAGATGGAGGAGAGCGGTGCTATCGGGCCGGCGTGCTTAGGCCCACGCATCCAGGAGGAGCCCTTCCCCAAGGGGTTCGTGCTCCCCCGCGACACCCCCAAGTACAATGGGACCGTGAAGCCAGAAGACTGGCTCACCGACTACTCCACAGCCATTGGCATCACCGGTGCCAATCGTCGCCTCGCAGTGTGCTACGCACCGCTCATGTTCCAGGGGTCGGCCCACACATGGTTGAATAGCCTGCCGATGGGCAGCATCAACGCATGGGTCGATTTCGAGGAAGCCTTTGTCCGCAACTTCACGGGGACGTACAAGCGGCCCGGTCGCCCCATCCAGCTTGCCATGTGCGTGCAGGGGCCGATGGAGACCGGACGCGAGTACCTCGCACGCTGGACCGAGCTCCGGAACAGCTGCGAGGGCGTCTATGAAGTCCAGGCGATCCAATACTTCGTCAGCGGGTGCCGAGACGACATCCTCCTCAAGCACAAGCTCCTACGCTCCGAGCAGGCCACCATGGCCGCGCTCATGGTGACGGCGGACAAGTACGCCAACGCCGACTCCGCCATGAAGATCCAGGTGGCGCTGGATGAGGCCAGCAAGGCGAAGCTGGTTCCTCCCCCGAAGACGGCCGGCGAAAGCACCCGGCATCAGCATCACCAAAACAACAAGCGCAAGGCCAACCAACCGGCGCAATGTCACGACAACCGGCTCGTCGCGCCGCCAAGCCCGCGGAGGGCCCGGCAGCGAAGCGCCGGCAGACCGGCAAGATGGCATGGCAACCCGCCATGAGCTTTGAATAGATGCTTGACGCCCATGCAAGCACCACAGCAGCGCAAGACCCTCCACACACACGCTTCGGCAGTGCGCAATCACCAAGCGCATTATGAGGGGTGACGTTCCGCCTCCTCCGGCTCCGACTCCGGCTCCAGGCGCAGGACAGCCGCCTCCACCTCCACCGCCACCTCCCGCCGGCGGTGCGATGCGGAATGATGCCCACCCGGACCAGAATGCGGCCTATGTCGTCTTCACCAGCCTCGGCGACGACAAGTGTAGCGAGCGCCTCCTTCAGCAGGAGGTGAACATCGTCGTCCCGGCCAAGATGGATTTCATGCACTGGTCGGATCGCCCGATCACCTGGACCCGGGAGGATCACCCGGTAGTCATGCCGAGTCCGGGTGGATACGCCCTCGTCCTCAACCCTACCATCGTCGCGCGGCGTACATGCAAGTTCTCCTGTGTCCTCATCGATGGCGGCAACAACATCAACATCCTCTACCGCGATGCGATGACCAAGCTCGGCCTCAAGGCCGGGGACCTAGAGCCAACCCGGACAGTCTTCCACGGCATCGTACCCGGCCTCTCCTGCTCACCCATTGGCCGGGTCCGGCTCGATGTCCTGTTCGGCGACAGCAGCCACTTCCGACGCGAACCAGTCTGGTTCAAGGTGGTCGACCTGTCCAGCGCGTATCATGCGCTGCTAGGTCGGTGTCGGTGTCAAAACCGGCGGATCTCGGGTAGGGGGTCCCGAACTGTGCGTCTAGGCAGATGGTAACAGGAGACAAGGGACACGATGTTTTTACCCAGGTTCGGGCCCTCTCGATGGAGGTAAAACCCTACTCCTGCTTGATTAATATTGATGATATGGGTAGTACAAGAGTAGATCTACGACGAGATCGGAGTGGCTAAACACTAGAAGCTAGCCTATGGTATGATTGTTGTTCGTCCTACGGACTAAAACTCTCCGGTTTATATAGACACCGGAGAGGGCTAGGGTTACACAGAGTCGGTTACAATGGGAGGAGATCTTCATATCGTATCGCCAAGCTTGCCTTCCACGCCAAGGAAAGTCCCATCCGGACGCGGGACGGAGTCTTCAATCTTGTATCTTCATAGTCTGGGAGTCTAGCCAAAGGTCTTAGTCTGGCCATCCGGACACCCCCTAATCCAAGACTCCCTCAGTAGCCCCTGAACCAGGCTTCAATGACGACGAGTCCGACGTGCAAGTTGTCTTCGGCATTGCAAGGCGGGTTCCTCCTCCGAATATTTCATAGAAGATGTTGAACACCAGGGTACTGTCCAGATCTGCAAAATAAGTTCCACATTCCACCATAGAGAGAATAATATTTGCGTTAATCGGATCTGCTGACGTATTCCGCAGCGTGACATCATGCCACGGCCAGGCTTTTATTCATTTTATTGTTCCACCTCAGCGCGTTTAGCGAGGTGGTTTCCTTGGCACGTCTTGTCAAAGCAGAGATCATGTCCCCTTATTCCGGGATTCTCATCAACACGGGCGTGGGTAACGCAATCGCGCCATTAACCGCGGCGCTTGGGAGATAAGCGAGTTTTATTAGGCCGGTGGGGGGCTCGTAGTTTTGGCCGCCCATATAAGGGGATAAGAATCCGCCCTTTCCATTCATGCCCTCTTCCTCCTCTGCTTATCCGTCCCTGCGCGCTCGAGCTCCAGCGCCCAAGCCCGCACTTCCCACCTCAACCTTCTCCAACCATGTCCGGAGCGGGAGGTAGATGGATGGCCTCCTCCGTAACGGAGGAGCAAATCAAAAAGCTGAGGAAGGCCGGATACCTGTCTGACGACATCGCGCACCGGCTTCCAGATGTGGGGCAACTCATCCCCACCCCCGGGCCCCATGAGAGGGTTGTTTTTCTTCCTCATTGTGACACCCCAAAATTTTGGCCTTGTTTTAATGGAATAAAATTTTGCCAGGATTTAAAACTTTGAATTTTTGAGCTCCATTTTGATTTTGTTTAAATCATTTCCTTCCCTGTTATGATGAGTTTTTCCCAAAAAGAAAACTTTTCAAAAATGTTGTTGGACTTGTTTAACCTCTCAAGAAAAACTTTCCTTTTATCAGTGTAACTAATTAAATAATTAAGTTGCTTGATCTTTATTTTCTTGAAAAGGGGTTTCTAAGTTAAATGGCCTTATTTGAACTACAACCATTTGATAAATTCACTTAAAATTCCCACAAAAATTTGGAGATGTCATGTGATGTTTTTAAATCACTTTTATGCTAAAATATATTTCATTCATGAAATATTTTGAGCCCTACACTCAATTTTTCATCTCTGGTCCAGAGTGCTTTTTGCACTACAACCTATTTAAATATTTCTTTAAAACTTCTACATAAATTAGGGGAGGTCAGTAGGAGCCTATTGTTTCACTTTGTGCAAAAACCTATTTATGTTCTTTGAAAAATTTGAGTGAATCAACCTCATCTTCATTCTGGACCAACTTGATGGTTTGTACAGCAACCATGTTTTTACTTGCTCTTTAACCCTTGATCTTTTCTCCTACTTGTAGTCCCCCATGTTAAACCCTTAAGTCCAGGAGCATGCACCTTTTGGATCACTTTTGGTTCATGAAATAATGTCATTTATTTCCTGTCCAGAATTGAAGTTTTGTAAAACTTGCACTAACAAGTTTCTGCTTTTGTCCAACTAACATCACCACTCTCTCTTTCTTCCACAGAGACACTGATCTGGAGATTTTGGCCACTCCAAGAAATGCCTAAGTGCCCTTGGCATTTTGTCAAACACCTTATGGGCATGAACAGTTTTGGCATCATTATAGATTTGTATGATGGACTTGTCCATCTGTCCAAACCATGTTGTCCAATAGCCTACTAATGGTCTCCAACCCAGACATGTGGTTTTGCACTTGATCCCTAGCAGTTTTGGCTACCCTGGCATTTCATCAAACACCTTCTGTGCGTGCACTGGACGCGCCCAGAGCGCGCCAATTGCAGCCACGCGGCCGAGCCGACACGCTGGCCCACTGGCTTTGGCCCACACGGCAGCACCTCGCCACGCACTCCCCTTCTCACCGCAACACGCCAAGCAGCCCCGCCGTGCCCGACAGGCCAAGCGCTAGCCGCCGCCGCCGCCCGACAGCCTCTGGCCATGTTGGTGCCGCCCAAGCCACTCCCACTCGCCACCTGCCCCTATGAGCAGTGCGTGCTCATCCACAGCTTCGTCCCCTAGCGCTCGTCGCCGCCACGTTGCCCTGCAAGCTACAGAGAGGAGGTTCGCCGGAGAGCTTATCCGGCCGCCGCGGAACCGACCTCCACCGCCTATTTAAGGAAGCCCCGAGTGTCTCCGAGCCCTCAGGTAGCCTCACGCCGTCTCACTAGCGCCCCCATCGCCACCAATTGGAAGGGAGCAGGTCTTCTTCAACCTCTCCGGTCAGCTCGGCCACCGCCGCCTCCCGACTCCGTTCGGCGCAACCAGAACTTCCCCCTCTCCAATCTCTTCACCAGAAGCCTTCTCTGCCTCCCCTGAACACTTCCCCCTACTCCATTTCGATCGAGAACCACCGCCGCCCCGAAACCACTTTTCCCCGAAGCTTTCCTCCGCCGAGGAGCTCGCCGCCGACAGCACACGCCGTCCCCGCCGACCCAGCGACTACCAGCAGGATCGCCCTCGATCCGCGGATCCATCCCCGCCCTCCAGAGGCCGCGAGGAGCCGCCGCTCGCCGACGTTGGTCGCCGGAGTCCCGCCTCCGCTCGGGACAGAGGGAGAAGGAGGAGGGGCGGACTAGTCAAACCTGACTAGTGGGCCACCTAGGACCCACTGTCAGTGACACCCCGCGCCATCCACGTGTTTAAGTGAAGGCGTAAACTTCAGGAGTACGCCTCCTCTATACCGAAAGCGTATTTCTATCTGAATCGTTTTCTTTTCTGTTTTATTTTTAGATAACAGATTTGACCAAATCTTTGACTGGCTATAACTTTTTAAATATAAGTCCAAATGAAATGATTCTTTTTCCTACCTTCCTCAAATTTGATCTAGTTTATTTTAAGATTTATTTGAAAAATTTTCAAACAACTTTTTGGTTCTGTTTTTGAAATGTGTGTTAATTCAAATATATTTTTAATAGGATTTTGGGGAGAGAGAAGAAGCTTTCAAAAGTTTTGGAGAGCACCTCACCCCTCCACAACATTGAAGGCAAGCATTCTGAACCCCGGCATAATATTTTTGGTGTGATCGTTGATACATTTATAACACCACCGCATTTCGAAGGACTTGCTATTTCATGTGATATGATCATATGCATGGGTGCATGTTGTTGATTTCCATGCTGTTGGAAATGGACTCACTTGTGATGATAATCACCCTCATGTGCCTTGCATGCATACCGGCAGGAACCCGGGAAAACCTCGGCCTTGGGTAGGCATGAGTTTGTCGCCGGTCTCCGTCGGGACGGTTATGTCTGGTATGGCATGGTAAGGTGATATGAGCAGTGACTTTGTTGGATGAAATATATGCGTCATGCTAATCATGCAGGGAATACTTGAACCTCCTGAGTCGACCGTAGATCGAGTCTTGTTCCAGTAACCCCCATACTTGTTTCGTACTACCACTCGTCTCTACAGCAAGTAGAGTACGGTTCAGTAAGTTGTCAACCTCTTTCCAGCACACACCGTACAGAGAGGCCATGGTGGAAGATACCGGTTGTAGCTGGTAGGCAGGCCACCTGGTCCGGGGGCATGGGTGTTTCCGGTTGGGACCGAGAGGGGAGGCCACCCCTTAGAGCGCGCGATATAAATTTGATCCCATGCTACGCGAGGTTGTAGCCTCCCCACTTAGAGTTTGCTTAACAGGTGTCGTGGGTGATTCCAGACACGTGTGAGATAGGCTGGTGTGTGCAAGTTAGGTGTGTTTTCAACAAAAAGACCGTAGACGGAATTAGTCCCGATGGACTAAAGAGATCCGTTACTCGTGGGTAAAGAGTACACCCTCTGCAGAGAATAAACCTATTCGAATAGCCATGTCCATGGTTAAGGATTACAGTCTGGGATGGGTCAGGTGTCGGTCTTAGTGTCGGTCTTCGGAGGTGAAACTGTTAACCAGAAAATGGAATTACTACTCGTGACTTGTGATATCTATGATGATTATTATTATTGTTGACTAACCCAAGATATTATTGTTATTATCGAGTATCTCTGGGATGGTTCTACCTCCAGGGATATTCATTATGATTGTTTCTTTTAAAGCCCTTTATGTGGCGTCGCTCAGACGCCCGACTGTGGCATTTCTTTTAAAGCCCTTTATGTGGCGTCGCTCAGACGCCCGACTGTGGCATTTCTTTTAAAGCCCTTTTTGTGGCGTCGCTCAGACGCCCGACTGTGGCATTTCTTTTAAAGCCCTTTATGTGGCGTCGCTCAGACGCCCGACTGTGGCATTTCTTTTAAAGCCCTTTATGTGGCGTCGCTCAGACGCCCGACTGTGGCATTTCTTTTAAAGCCCTTTATGTGGCGTCGCTCAGACGCCCGACTGTGGCATTTCTTTTAAAGCCCTTTATGTGGCGTCGCTCAGACGCCCGACTGTGGCATTTCTTTTAAAGCCCTTTATGTGGTGTCGCTCAGACGCCCGACTGTGGCATTGCTTGTTATTTACTTCATAAATTTTAATACTGCTATGTATTGCATTTTTTTATAAATAACTGCCTGCATGCATCAGTATTTTATTTACTATTTTTGACTGACGTCATGAGCATAAAAATATTTTTAGCACATCAGGGTTATATTATACCTGTGTTCATAATGTTTGCGAGTACATTCAAAGTACTCACTGGCTTTTCCCTGGCTATTGTCTTGGCCAGATTTTGCTCGCACGGAGAGGAGCGACGCGATGCCAGCCCCGGAACCCACTCAATGGAGATAGCAGCCTCGCGAAGATAGGAATTAACATGGTCAGCTGTTCCCGTGGGAAATGGAGTCCCATAGACACAGATGTTTCACAACCCGCTTCCGCCATCAACCACTAGAAACCATTTGTTGTACTCACAGGCCAGAATGGTCTTGTACTACATATTTTGTATTTTGCTTGGAATTTCTGTATCAAGTTGGAGCCTCATCAGCTAACAGTAATCCTGGGGCTGATGAGCACGACGGTCTTTTCTGGAAATTTATTACCCGGAAAACCCGGTCGCGACAGACTTGGTATCAGAGCCAGGCTGACCACTAGCTAATCCTATCTTAGCCAGGTCAATAAACTAGGCAAACCAACCCACCAGACCTTAACCAAACCCCATCCAAGCTTCTCGTGCAAGATAGCCACACAGTGACCCAACACTTTTGGCAGTCGGTGCCCAACCTATCAACCTAACCTGTCACTCATGCGCCAGTGACCGGTCCCTAAATAGTCCTTTCTCGCAAGCGTTCGAAGGAAGATTCCGTCCCCTTTTCCCTATAAAAAGGGGCGCGCTAACACCAAACCAGCACACACAGCCGCTACCCCAAACCGAGCCACAATGCCTGGACCTATAGTGCACAACGAAACCACAGCAACCAACCTTGGAGGTTTTGTGACCATCCTCGCAAACCTCACCCGTTGTGCCTACGCGTTAGAGGAGCCACCAGAATATGTTGTGTATCAAGGACCCATGAGCGGTGAAGACCGCCAATTCTGGGCCACTGTGCACATTTACGGTAGGAGTCTAGCACCCGAGCGCCCCTACCGGTTCACCGGAATAACAACATCCTTTGAGCCACAAGCCATCCAGCTAGCCGCTCGAGAGGCTATAGTTCATCTCAGGCACTTGTCGCCCAGAGTTAACTGTCGCTCGTTCCACTACTACCCCAGACATGAAGGGTATGGTAGACCACCCCAAGTTGCCAATGGAGATCACGAGACGGACCCCGCATTGTTGCACCTAGTGCGCTATGTAAGTGCACTAGAGGCACTGTTCGACCAGATCACTGTTGATCTGATCGCAGCTCGTGGAGAGCTGGTTCATCGAGCCCCGGCGAGAGAAGAAAACGAGCCCAACACCAACAACCCAGTCATGCTGTTTGGACAACCGATCGAGACCGCGAGACCTGCCCCAGCCATCGGCCAAGGTGCTGCGATAACCCCAGAAGTGCCTCGTCGCATATTGGGAGCACACTCCAACGGGGTTGTGGCCAACAATCCCCGCAATGGTCATTCTCACTACCCCGACCCTGCAGTTCCTCCGCCATCTCCAACTAATCCCGGCAGAGAGACACGTGGAGAAGCCTCGACCTCCACCAGGCACGCCCGTTTAGACATAAACGAGGTAGACTAAGCAGTATGAGTAGCACCAAGTTTCAATGTATCCTCGCTTTGTAATCACGCGACCGTGTATATTAACGCAGCCTGTCGTTGTGCCTCTGTCTTAATAGTAGCCTTGCATAATTGGTCAGCGCATAGCTGCATATTTTTCCGGGCACAACTACCAAAACCAACCCGACGACAACCACAGTAACGCGTCTTTTTATGAGATATGTGTATCTCTGACACTGACCCGACCTTTGGAGCTAAGCTGGCAAATTTTTACCTTTCACCACGGTAAAATGATCCGGCTCCATTGCTATATAAAGGCCACCTTGTGACCTTACCCAGCAACCCTCACTTTGTGCACAACACTCACGCTTTTTCCTGTCATGCCGAACCCCAGCATTCATCTAAGAACCCCAGATGCAACCCCAGGTAGCTTTGTCAAAATATTGTGGGATTTTACCCGCAGTACCATGGGTTCTACCCAGCCACCCCAGTACGAGCTGTTCAAATCGAGGATCACCCCATCCACCTCGGAATATGAGGTAGCAGTACACATTCCTCCTGTAGACCCCAACCAAGATCCAACGGAAGTTTCCTTCATGGGGAAATCTATGCCAACCCCACACTTGGCCATAGAAGCTGCTACGAAAGAAGCGATTGCTCGTCTTCGATCCGCAGTACCCTATGCCCGCGAATGAGGATATCATTACTTTCCGAGTCGTGCAGCACCTGGAGAAGTTACATCTTTTCCCGGTGGACGTATTGAGAGAGACCCAGTTCTGGCCAACCTTATCCAGTACATAATTGCTCAAGAGCATTTAAACCAGCGAGTGATGGATTATCTCCAGAGCCTCGCAGATTTAAATCCTCAGATTGCCATCGGCAGACCACTGAGACCCGACACAGAGAGACACATACATCGACTAGTCAATCCACTGCCTCCAATTGAAGAAGAATGTATCCCTTTACCAGAGACATTTTATCAGGACCCCGCCCAGTTACCATTTTCATTTTAGACGTCACTACTGTATTTGTTCTTTGCAGCATTTATTTATGTGTGTGACTTATGCGTAATACCCTGAGTTTGTACGGCGAGTCAATTATTTGGCTTCTGCTAATGTGTGTAGTTTTTGTTGTGGTTTATGCTCCTTTAAATTAACTGTTTTTCCCTCGCAAAACCCTGGAGTGAGATTTTCTTTTCCCTGAGTTGCTACATCTACACTTTCTCACGACATGGATTATTTAATTTCACTCAGCGCCACGAGCAGACTCACAACCATAATCATTCGGACACATACACTGTTTGCAAAACTTTGCAACGGTGTTACATCCAGCTAATCACCCCCCTAACAACAGTTAGCACCCGGCACACCCCATCTACTCCTCATGATCACCACCACCGCGGAGAACCAACACCCGAGCCGCAGCATCGCGATACTCGTCGAAGATTATCGCGCACAGGAGCACAGAGAGCCCCAGCAGCGTCGCCAGCCCTCTGCATATCAGGATCACAAACCAGTCCGGCATCGCCTGCGCCATTAGAGCCTCGACCGAGCTTCTGTAAGCAGTAATGGAGAAAGAAGGAGGAGGAGAAGTGAGGCCAGGTGTGAGGAAGAAGAGAGAAGCACCCCGGCCATTTTTATAGCTCGAGCTCGGTGTACGGTGGGTGAAGTCCACCAACGCCGCTCGTCGCCGATCGCCGGTGTTCGGAGTCGAATCCGCGAGCAGTGCCGACAGCGCGCTGTCCCGCGAGGTGAGTGCACGCTGCACCAGCAGCTAGCACGCCGCGCACTACCACGGTACGGCCTAGATGCCCTACACACTAGGCGTCGCCAGTGGAGAAAGCGCGCGGGAGAGAGGAGGAAGAAAGGGCCAGAGGGAGAAGAAGAGGAGACTGACAGTGGACCCCGGGTCCACCTGTCGGCCAGAGAGAGCACTGTGCTCTCGGGTACAACCAGCGTATATCTAAATTTAGGAGTTATCCTAAATTTATATCCAGCGTAGAAATCACCCGTTTTTGTCCTGAACCGTAGACTTTTCCACGCAGCCCCAGTTTTTCACACTGTGGTTTTTCACCACTTATTGCCCTCTCACTATAGCCACATCGTCATTGCGTAATTATTTTCTTAACACCGCTTTTAGCAAATCTCGAGGGCGAGATTTTTTTTAAGGGGGTTAGTATTGTGACACCCCAAAATTTTGGCCTTGTTTTAATGGAATAAAATTTTGCCAGGATTTAAAACTTTGAATTTTTGAGCTCCATTTTGATTTTGTTTAAATCATTTCCTTCCCTGTTATGATGAGTTTTTCCCAAAAAGAAAACTTTTCAAAAATGTTGTTGGACTTGTTTAACCTCTCAAGAAAAACTTTCCTTTTATCAGTGTAACTAATTAAATAATTAAGTTGCTTGATCTTTATTTTCTTGAAAAGGGTTTTCTAAGTTAAATGGCCTTATTTGAACTACAACCATTTGATAAATTCACTTAAAATTCCCACAAAAATTTGGAGATGTCATGTGATGTTTTTAAATCACTTTTATGCTAAAATATATTTCATTCATGAAATATTTTGAGCCCTACACTCAATTTTTCATCTCTGGTCCAGAGTGCTTTTTGCACTACAGCCTATTTAAATATTTCTTTAAAACTTCTACAAAAATTAGGGGAGGTCAGTAGGAGCCTATTGTTTCACTTTGTGCAAAAACCTATTTATGTTCTTTGAAAAATTTGAGTGAATCAACCTCATCTTCATTCTGGACCAACTTGATGGTTTGTACAGCAACCATGTTTTTACTTGCTCTTTAACCCTTGATCTTTTCTCCTACTTATAGTCCCCCATGTTAAACACTTAAGTCCAGGAGCATGCACCTTTTGGATCACTTTTGGTTCATGAAATAATGTCATTTATTTCCTGTCCAGAATTGAAGTTTTGTAAAACTTGCACTAACAAGTTTCTGCTTTTGTCCAACTAACATCACCACTCTCTCTTTCTTCCACAGAGACACTGATCTGGAGATTTTGGCCACTCCAAGAAATGCCTAAGTGCCCTTGGCATTTTGTCAAACACCTTATGGGCATGAACAGTTTTGGCATGATTATAGATTTGTATGATGGACTTGTCCATCTGTCCAAACCATGTTGTCCAATAGCCTACTAATGGTCTCCAACCCAGACCTGTGGTTTTGCACTTGATCCCTAGCAGTTTTGGCTACCCTGGCATTTCATCAAACACCTTATGTGCGTGCACTGGACGCGCCCAGAGCGCGCCAATTGCAGCCACGCAGCCGAGCCGACACGCTGGCCCCCTGGCTTTGGCCCACACGGCAGCACCTCGCCACGCACTCCCCTTCTCACCGCAACACGCCAAGCAGCCCCGCCGTGCCCGACAGGCCAAGCGCTAGCCGCCGCCGCCGCCCGACAGCCTCTGGCCATGTCGGTGCCGCCCAAGCCACTCCCACTCGCCACCTGCCCCTATGAGCAGTGCGTGCTCATCCACAGCTTCGTCCCCTAGCGCTCGTCGCCGCCACGTTGCCCTGCAAGCTACAGAGAGGAGGTTCGCCGGAGAGCTTATCCGGCCGCCGTGGAACCGACCTCCACCGCCTATTTAAGGAAGCCCCGAGTGTCTCCGAGCCCTCAGGTAGCCTCACGCCGTCTCACTAGCGCCCCCATCGCCACCAATTGGAAGGGAGCAGGTCTTCTTCAACCTCTCCGGTCAGCTCGGCCACCGCCGCCTCCCGGCTCCGTTCGGCGCAACCAGAACTTCCCCCTCTCCAATCTCTTCACCAGAAGCCTTCTCTGCCTCCCCTGAACACTTCCCCCTACTCCATTTCGATCGAGAACCACCGCCGCCCCGAAACCACTTTTCCCCGAAGCTTTCCTCCGCCGAGGAGCTCGCCACCGACAGCACACGCCGTCCCCGCCGACCCAGCGACTACCAGCAGGATCGCCCTCGATCCGCGGATCCATCCCCGCCCTCCACAGGCCGCGAGGAGCCGCCGCTCGCCGACGTTGGTCGCCGGAGTCCCGCCTCCGCTCGGGACAGAGGGAGAAGGAGGAGGGGCGGACTAGTCAAACCTGACTAGTGGGCCACCTAGGACCCACTGTCAGTGACACCCCGCGCCATCCACGTGTTTAAGTGAAGGCGTAAACTTCAGGAGTACGCCTCCTCTATACCGAAAGCGTATTTCTATCTGAATCGTTTTCTTTTCTGTTTTATTTTTAGATAACAGATTTGACCAAATCTTTGACTGGCTATAACTTTTTAAATATAAGTCCAAATGAAATGATTCTTTTTCCTACCTTCCTCAAATTTGATCTAGTTTATTTTAAGATTTATTTGAAAAAATTTCAAACAACTTTTTGGTTCTGTTTTTGAAATGTGTGTTAATTCAAATATATTTTTAATAGGATTTTGGGGAGAGAGAAGAAGCTTTCAAAAGTTTTGGAGAGCACCTCACCCCTCCACAACATTGAAGGCAAGCATTCTGAACCCCGGCATAATATTTTTGGTGTGATCGTTGATACATTTATAACACCACCGCATTTCGAAGGACTTGTTATTTCATGTGATATGATCATATGCATGGGTGCATGTTGTTGATTTCCATGCTGTTGGAAATGGACTCACTTGTGATGATAATCACCCTCATGTGCCTTGCATGCATACCGGCAGGAACCCGGGAAAACCTCGGCCTTGGGTAGGCATGAGTTTGTCGCCGGTCTCCGTCGGGACGGTTATGTCTGGTATGGCATGGTAAGGTGATATGAGCGGTGACTTTGTTGGATGAAATATATGCGTCATGCTAATCATGCAGGGAATACTTGAACCTCCTGAGTCGACCGTAGATCGAGTCTTGTTCCAGTAACCCCCATACTTGTTTCGTACTACCACTCGTCTCTACAGCAAGTAGAGTACGGTTCAGTAAGTTGTCAACCTCTTTCCAGCACACACCGTACAGAGAGGCCATGGTGGAAGATACCGGTTGTAGCTGGTAGGCAGGCCACCTGGTCCGGGGGCATGGGTGTTTCCGGTTGGGACCGAGAGGGGAGGCCACCCCTTAGAGCGCGCGATATAAATTTGCCCACTTAGAGTTTGCTTAACAGGTGTCGTGGGTGATTCCAGACACGTGTGAGATAGGCTGGTGTGTGCAAGTTAGGTGTGTTTTCAACAAAAAGACCGTAGACGGAATTAGTCCCGATGGACTAAAGAGATCCGTTACTCGTGGGTAAAGAGTACACCCTCTGCAGAGAATAAACCTATTCGAATAGCCGTGTCCATGGTTAAGGATTACAGTCTGGGATGGGTCAGGTGTCGGTCTTAGTGTCGGTCTTCGGAGGTGAAACTGTTAACCAGAAAATGGAATTACTACTCGTGACTTGTGATATCTATGATGATTATTATTATTGTTGACTAACCCATGATATTATTGTTATTATCGAGTATCTCTGGGATGGTTCTACCTCCAGGGATATTCATTATGATTGTTTCTTTTAAAGCCCTTTATGTGGCGTCGCTCAGACGCCCGACTGTGGCATTTCTTTTAAAGCCCTTTATGTGGCGTCGCTCAGACGCCCGACTGTGGCATTTCTTTTAAAGCCCTTTATGTGGCGTCGCTCAGACGCCCGACTGTGGCATTTCTTTTAAAGCCCTTTATGTGGTGTCGCTCAGACGCCCGACTGTGGCATTGCTTGTTATTTACTTCATAAATTTTAATACTGCTATGTATTGCATTTTTTTATAAATAACTGCCTGCACGCATCAGTATTTTATTTACTATTTTTGACTGATGTCATGAGCATAAAAATATTTTTAGCACATCAGGGTTATATTATACCTGTGTTCATAATGTTTGCGAGTACATTCAAAGTACTCACTGGCTTTTCCCTGGCTATTGTCTTGGCCAGATTTTGCTCGCACGGAGAGGAGCGACGTGATGCCAGCCCCGGAACCCACTCAATGGAGATAGCAGCCTCGCGAAGATAGGAATTAACATGGTCAGCTGTTCCCGTGAGAAATGGAGTCCCATAGACACAGATGTTTCACAACCCGCTTCCGCCATCAACCACTAGAAACCATTTGTTGTACTCACAGGCCAGAATGGTCTTGTACTACATATTTTGTATTTTGCTTGGAATTTCTGTATCAAGTTGGAGCCTCATCAGCTAACAGTAATCCTGGGGCTGATGAGCACGACGGTCTTTTCTGGAAATTTATTACCCGGAAAACCCGGTCGCGACAGACTTGGTATCAGAGCCAGGCTGACCACTGGCTAATCCTATCTTAGCCAGGTCAATAAACTAGGCAAACCAACCCACCAGACCTTAACCAAACCCCATCCAAGCTTCTCGTGCAAGATAGCCACACAGTGACCCAACACTTTTGGCAGTCGGTGCCCAACCTATCAACCTAACCTGTCACTCATGCGCCAGTGACCGGCCCCTAAATAGTCCTTTCTCGCAAGCGTTCGAAGGAAGATTCCGTCCCCTTTTCCCTATAAAAAGGGGCGCGCTAACACCAAACCAGCACACACAGCCGCTACCCCAAACCGAGCCACAATGCCTGGACCTATAGTGCACAACGAAACCACAGCAACCAACCTTGGAGGTTTTGTGACCATCCTCGCAAACCTCACCCGTCGTGCCTACGCGTTAGAGGAGCCACCAGAATATGTTGTGTATCAAGGACCCATGAGCGGTGAAGACCGCCAATTCTGGGCCACTGTGCACATTTACGGTAGGAGTCTAGCACCCGAGCGCCCCTACCGGTTCACCGGAATAACAACATCCTTTGAGCCACAAGCCATCCAGCTAGCCGCTCGAGAGGCTATAGTTCATCTCAGGCACTTGTCGCCCAGAGTTAACTGTCGCTCGTTCCACTACTACCCCAGACATGAAGGGTATGGTAGACCACCCCAAGTTGCCAATGGAGATCACGAGACGGACCCCGCATTGTTGCACCTAGTGCGCTATGTAAGTGCACTAGAGGCACTGTTCGACTAGATCACTGTTGATCTGATCGCAGCTCGTGGAGAGCTGGTTCATCGAGCCCCGGCGAGAGAAGAAAACGAGCCCAACACCGACAACCCAGTCATGCTGTTTGGACAACCGATCGAGACCGCGAGACCTGCCCCAGCCATCGGCCAAGGTGCTGCGATAACCCCAGAAGTGCCTCGTCGCATATTGGGAGCACACTCCAACGGGGTTGTGGCCAACAATCCCCGCAATGGTCATTCTCACTACCCCGACCCTGCAGTTCCTCCGCCGTCTCCAACTAATCCCGGCAGAGAGACACGTGGAGAAGCCTCGACCTCCACCAGGCACGCCCGTTTAGACATAAACGAGGTAGACTAAGCAGTATGAGTAGCACCAAGTTTCAATGTATCCTCGCTTTGTAATCACGCGACCGTGTATATTAACGCAGCCTGTCGTTGTGCCTCTGTCTTAATAGTAGCCTTGCATAATTGGTCAGCGCATAGCTGCATATTTTTCCGGGCACAACTACCAAAACCAACCCGACGACAACCACAGTAACGCGTCTTTTTATGAGATATGTGTATCTCTGACACTGACCCGACCTTTGGAGCTAAGCTGGCAAATTTTTACCTTTCACCACGGTAAAATGATCCGGCTCCATTGCTATATAAAGGCCACCTTGTGACCTTACCCAGCAACCCTCACTTTGTGCACAACACTCACGCTTTTTCCTGTCATGCCGAACCCCAGCATTCATCTAAGAACCCCAGATGCAACCCCAGGTAGCTTTGTCAAAATATTGTGGGATTTTACCCGCAGTACCATGGGTTCTACCCAGCCACCCCAGTACGAGCTGTTCAAATCGAGGATCACCCCATCCACCTCGAAATATTAGGCAGCAGTACACATTCCTCCTGTAGACCCCAACCAAGATCCAACGGAAGTTTCCTTCGTGGGGAAATCTATGCCAACCCCACACTTGGCCATAGAAGCTGCTACGAAAGAAGCGATTGCTCGTCTTCGATCCACAGTACCCTATGCCCGCGAACGAGGATATCATTACTTTCCGAGTCGTGCAGCACCTGGAGAAGTTACATCTTTTCCCGGTGGACGTATTGAGAGAGACCCAGTTCTGGCCAACCTTATCCAGTACATAATTGCTCAAGAGCATTTAAACCAGCGAGTGATGGATTATCTCCAGAGCCTCGCAGATTTAAATCCTCAGATTGCCATCGGCAGACCACTGAGACCCGACACGGAGAGACACATACATCGACTGGTCAATCCACTGCCTCCAATTGAAGAAGAATGTATCCCTTTACCAGAGACATTTTATCAGGACCCCGCCCAGTTACCATTTTCATTTTAGACGTCACTACTGTATTTGTTCTTTGCAGCATTTATTTATGTGTGTGACTTATGCGTAATACCCTGAGTTTGTACGACGAGTCAATTATTTGGCTTCTGCTAATGTGTGTAGTTTTTGTTGTGGTTTATGCTCCTTTAAATTAACTGTTTTTCCCTCGCAAAACCCTGGAGTGAGATTTTCTTTTCCCTGAGTTGCTACATCTACACTTTCTCACGACATGGATTATTTAATTTCACTCAGCACCACGAGCAGACTCACAACCATAATCATTCGGACACATACACTGTTTGCAAAACTTTGCAACGGTGTTACATCCAGCTAATCACCCCCCTAACAACAGTTAGCACCCGGCACACCCCATCTACTCCTCATGATCACCACCACCGCGGAGAACCAACACCCGAGCCGCAGCATCGCGATACTCGTCGAAGATTATCGCGCACAGGAGCACAGAGAGCCCCAGCAGCGTCGCCAGCCCTCCGCATATCAGGATCACAAACCAGTACGGCATCGCCTCCGCCATTAGAGCCTCGACCGAGCTTCTGTAAGCAGTAATGGAGAAAGAAGGAGGAGGAGAAGTGAGGCCAGGTGTGAGGAAGAAGAGAGAAGCACCCCGGCCGTTTTTATAGCTCGAGCTCGGTGTACGGTGGGCGAAGTCCACCAACGCCGCTCGTCGCCGATCGCCGGTGTTCGGAGTCGAATCCGCGAGCAGTGCCGACAGCGCGCTGTCCCGCGAGGTGAGTGCACGCTGCACCAGCAGCTAGCACGCCGCGCACTACCACGGTACGGCCTAGATGCTCTACACACTAGGCGTCGCCGGTGGAGAAAGCGCGCGGGAGAGAGGAGGAAGAAAGGGCCAGAGGGAGAAGAAGAGGAGACTGACAGTGGACCCCGGGTCCACCTGTCGGCCAGAGAGAGCACTGTGCTCTCGGGTACAACCAGCGTATATCTAAATTTAGGAGTTATCCTAAATTTATATCCAGCGTAGAAATCACCCGTTTTTGTCCCGAACCGTAGACTTTTCCGCGCAGCCCCAGTTTTTCACACTGTGGTTTTTCACACTGTGGTTTTTCACCACTTATTGCCCTCTCACTATAGCCACATCGTCATTGCGTAATTATTTTCTTAACACCGCTTTTAGCAAATCTCGAGGGCGAGATTTTTTTTAAGGGGGTTAGTATTGTGACACCCCAAAATTTTGGCCTTGTTTTAATGGAATAAAATTTTGCCAGTATTTAAAACTTTGAATTTTTGAGCTCCATTTTGATTTTGTTTAAATCATTTCCTTCCCTGTTATGATGAGTTTTTCCCAAAAAGAAAACTTTTCAAAAATGTTGTTGGACTTGTTTAACCTCTCAAGAAAAACTTTCCTTTTATCAGTGTAACTAATTAAATAATTAAGTTGCTTGATCTTTATTTTCTTGAAAAGGGTTTTCTAAGTTAAATGGCCTTATTTGAACTACAACCATTTGATAAATTCACTTAAAATTCCCACAAAAATTTGGAGATGTCATGTGATGTTTTTAAATCACTTTTATGCTAAAATATATTTCATTCATGAAATATTTTGAGCCCTACACTCAATTTTTCATCTCTGGTCCAGAGTGCTTTTTGCACTACAGCCTATTTAAATATTTCTTTAAAACTTCTACAAAAATTAGGGGAGGTCAGTAGGAGCCTATTGTTTCACTTTGTGCAAAAACCTATTTATGTTCTTTGAAAAATTTGAGTGAATCAACCTCATCTTCATTCTGGACCAACTTGATGGTTTGTACAGCAACCATGTTTTTACTTGCTCTTTAACCCTTGATCTTTTCTCCTACTTATAGTCCCCCATGTTAAACACTTAAGTCCAGGAGCATGCACCTTTTGGATCACTTTTGGTTCATGAAATAATGTCATTTATTTCCTGTCCAGAATTGAAGTTTTGTAAAACTTGCACTAACAAGTTTCTGCTTTTGTCCAACTAACATCACCACTCTCTCTTTCTTCCACAGAGACACTGATCTGGAGATTTTGGCCACTCCAAGAAATGCCTAAGTGCCCTTGGCATTTTGTCAAACACCTTATGGGCATGAACAGTTTTGGCATGATTATAGATTTGTATGATGGACTTGTCCATCTGTCCAAACCATGTTGTCCAATAGCCTACTAATGGTCTCCAACCCAGACCTGTGGTTTTGCACTTGATCCCTAGCAGTTTTGGCTACCCTGGCATTTCATCAAACACCTTCTGTGTGTGCACTGGACGCGCCCAGAGCGCGCCAATTGCAGCCACGCAGCCGAGCCGACACGCTGGCCCCCTGGCTTTGGCCCACACGGCAGCACCTCGCCACGCACTCCCCTTCTCACCGCAACACGCCAAGCAGCCCCGCCGTGCCCGACAGGCCAAGCGCTAGCCGCCGCCGCCGCCCGACAGCCTCTGGCCATGTCGGTGCCGCCCAAGCCACTCCCACTCGCCACCTGCCCCTATGAGCAGTGCGTGCTCATCCACAGCTTCGTCCCCTAGCGCTCGTCGCCGCCACGTTGCCCTGCAAGCTACAGAGAGGAGGTTCGCCGGAGAGCTTATCCGGCCGCCGCGGAACCGACCTCCACCGCCTATTTAAGGAAGCCCCGAGTGTCTCCGAGACCTCAGGTAGCCTCACGCCGTCTCACTAGCGCCCCCATCGCCACCAATTGGAAGGGAGCAGGTCTTCTTCAACCTCTCCGGTCAGCTCGGCCACCGCCGCCTCCCGGCTCCGTTCGGCGCAACCAGAACTTCCCCCTCTCCAATCTCTTCACCAGAAGCCTTCTCTGCCTCCCCTGAACACTTCCCCCTACTCCATTTCGATCGAGAACCACCGCCGCCCCGAAACCACTTTTCCCCGAAGCTTTCCTCCGCCGAGGAGCTCGCCGCCGACAGCACACGCCGTCCCCGCCGACCCAGCGACTACCAGCAGGATCGCCCTCGATCCGCGGATCCATCCCCGCCCTCCACAGGCCGCGAGGAGCCGCCGCTCGCCGACGTTGGTCGCCGGAGTCCTGCCTCCGCTCGGGACAGAGGGAGAAGGAGGAGGGGCGGACTAGTCAAACCTGACTAGTGGGCCACCTAGGACCCACTGTCAGTGACACCCCCCGCCATCCACGTGTTTAAGTGAAGGCGTAAACTTCAGGAGTACGCCTCCTCTATACCGAAAGCGTATTTCTATCTGAATCGTTTTCTTTTCTGTTTTATTTTTAGATAACAGATTTGACCAAATCTTTGACTGGCTATAACTTTTTAAATATAAGTCCAAATGAAATGATTCTTTTTCCTACCTTCCTCAAATTTGATCTAGTTTATTTTAAGATTTATTTGAAAAATTTTCAAACAACTTTTTGGTTCTGTTTTTGAAATGTGTGTTAATTCAAATATATTTTTAATAGGATTTTGGGGAGAGAGAAGAAGCTTTCAAAAGTTTTGGAGAGCACCTCACCCCTCCACAACATTGAAGGCAAGCATTCTGAACCCCGGCATAATATTTTTGGTGTGATCGTTGATACATTTATAACACCACCGCATTTCGAAGGACTTGTTATTTCATGTGATATGATCATATGCATGGGTGCATGTTGTTGATTTCCATGCTGTTGGAAATGGACTCACTTGTGATGATAATCACCCTCATGTGCCTTGCATGCATACCGGCAGGAACCCGGGAAAACCTCGGCCTTGGGTAGGCATGAGTTTGTCGCCGGTCTCCGTCGGGACGGTTATGTCTAGTATGGCATGGTAAGGTGATATGAGCGGTGACTTTGTTGGATGAAATATATGCGTCATGCTAATCATGCAGGGAATACTTGAACCTCCTGAGTCGACCGTAGATCGAGTCTTGTTCCAGTAACCCCCATACTTGTTTCGTACTACCACTCGTCTCTACAGCAAGTAGAGTACGGTTCAGTAAGTTGTCAACCTCTTTCCAGCACACACCGTACAGAGAGGCCATGGTGGAAGATACCGGTTGTAGCTGGTAGACAGGCCACCTGGTCCGGGGGCATGGGTGTTTCCGGTTGGGACCGAGAGGGGAGGCCACCCCTTAGAGCGCGCGATATAAATTTGATCCCATGCTACGCGAGGTTGTAGCCTCCCCACTTAGAGTTTGCTTAACAGGTGTCGTGGGTGATTCCAGACACGTGTGAGATAGGCTGGTGTGTGCAAGTTAGGTGTGTTTTCAACAAAAAGACCATAGACGGAATTAGTCCCGATGGACTAAAGAGATCCGTTACTCGTGGGTAAAGAGTACACCCTCTGCAGAGAATAAACCTATTCGAATAGCCGTGTCCATGGTTAAGGATTACAGTCTGGGATGGGTCAGGTGTCGGTCTTAGTGTCGGTCTTCGGAGGTGAAACTGTTAACCAGAAAATGGAATTACTACTCGTGACTTGTGATATCTATGATGATTATTATTATTGTTGACTAACCCATGATATTATTGTTATTATCGAGTATCTCTGGGATGGTTCTACCTCCAGCGATATTCATTATGATTGTTTCTTTTAAAGCCCTTTATGTGGCGTCGCTCAGACGCCCGACTGTGGCATTTCTTTTAAAGCCCTTTATGTGGCGTCGCTCAGACGCCCGACTGTGGCATTTCTTTTAAAGCCCTTTTTGTGGCGTCGCTCAGACGCCCGACTGTGGCATTTCTTTTAAAGCCCTTTATGTGGCGTCGCTCAGACGCCCGACTGTGGCATTTCTTTTAAAGCCCTTTATGTGGCGTCGCTCAGACGCCCGACTGTGGCATTTCTTTTAAAGCCCTTTATGTGGCGTCGCTCAGACGCCCGATTGTGGCATTTCTTTTAAAGCCCTTTATGTGGCGTCGCTCAGACGCCCGACTGTGGCATTTCTTTTAAAGCCCTTTATGTGGCATCGCTCAGACGCCCGACTGTGGCATTTCTTTTAAAGCCCTTTATGTGGTGTCGCTCAGACGCCCGACTGTGGCATTGCTTGTTATTTACTTCATAAATTTTAATACTGCTATGTATTGCATTTTTTTATAAATAACTGCCTGCATGCATCAGTATTTTATTTACTATTTTTGACTGACGTCATGAGCATAAAAATATTTTTAGCACATCAGGGTTATATTATACCTGTGTTCATAATGTTTGCGAGTACATTCAAAGTACTCACTGGCTTGTCCCTGGCTATTGTCTTGGCCAGATTTTGCTCGCACGGAGAGGAGCGACGCGATGCCAGCCCCGGAACCCACTCAATGGAGATAGCAGCCTCGCGAAGATAGGAATTAACATGGTCAGCTGTTCCCGTGGGAAATGGAGTCCCGTAGACATAGATGTTTCACAACCCGCTTCCGCCATCAACCACTAGAAACCATTTGTTGTACTCACAGGCCAGAATGGTCTTGTACTACATATTTTGTATTTTGCTTGGAATTTTTGTATCAAGTTGGAGCCTCATCAGCTAACAGTAATCCTGGGGCTGATGAGCACGACGGTCTTTTCTGGAAATTTATTACCCGGAAAACCCGGTCGCGACACTCATTTCCTCCGCGGACTGGGTTTTCCTCTTCATGCGTTCGTCCGGGGGCTCATGTTCTACTACGGCCTGGACTTCCACGATCTAGCCCCGAACTTCATCCTCAATATCTCGGAGTATATCGTCGTGTGCGAGGCCTTCTTCCGCATCCAGCCCCACTTTGTCCTATGGTTGAAGATCTTCATCTTCAAGCCGAAGGTCGTGCAAGGCCGCCAGGCGGAATGCGGAGGTGCCATGGTGGGCAAGATAGCCAACATCACCTGGCTCGAGGGTGCCTTCGTGGAAACCATCAAAGGGTGGCAATCGGGGTGGTTTTATATCACCGAGCCGCGTGACCCTAAATGGGCAGCGGCCCCCGAATTTCGATCCGGCATCCCCACCCGGCTCACATCCTAGAAAGAGACGGGTCTGTCGTGGGGTAATCTGGAAGAGGTGACCGGACTCCAAACCTGCGTCCGAGACCTGGTGACCAAGAAGGTCAAGCTTGTCAACATGGTCCAGGTCATGCTCTTCCGCCGGATCCTCCCGTGTCAACGACGGGACTTCAATTTGTGGGAGTTCGACGCGACTCGCCCTCCCCTCCCCGTCCTCCGCCTAGTCCGTGGACCAGTGGTCGCCCCGCCGCGGCCTCCACCTCCAGCTGCCCGGCCTGCGGATCCATCCCCCGTCGCCTCTGACGGAGACCACATCAACGAGGGCTCACGCCCTCCTCCCTTGCCTGCCACTCGAGCTCACCCTCTCCATCTCCGCCACCTGGGTCAGTGAGCCCAGAGGGGGGGGGGAAGGCTCAACGAGAGCACAGGGATGGCTCGGTCGGGGTGGTGGTGGCAGCGAGCGAAAGGACAACGGCGACGTAGCAAGCATCCCGTGCTTCACTTGTGCCGAGGATGATGGTGATGGCGCCGGACGTCTTGTGCAGCCGTCTCCTTGAGATGGAGATGGATGAGGTGGAGCTCGAGCTGGTCGCGTTGTGGAGGGAGAGGTGGCATAGCAGCCGGAGCAGAGGAGTTATGAGGAGAACCGAGGGACGAGCGAGCGGAGAACGAAGCGCAAGGAGACCTAGGGTTGTGTGGCGGCTGGTGCGGGAGTGAGACGAGAGGACGGGGGATTGGGTGTAGAGAGCGCGGTGCGGATTGGGCAAAACGCCCTGCACGCGAAAATAGGCAACCCAGCCAACCAGCGCGCCGCACGAGCCCACCCGTCATTGGACAATGAAAACGACTGCGAGGTGAAAAATAGTTTTAACCGGCTCTTCGAAACAAAGCACGAGGACGCCTGGAAGGTGCTTTTCAAGAGTTCCGAGGTCTCCCCTCCCGTCACCGAGGATCGCGGATTCTGCGCCAAATGTCAAGCCTCCGAAGTAAGCTTACATTTAGTCCCTTACGGGATACCCGAATTTCATAGTGTGACTTTATGTGGGATCTAAACTTCGGTTCCTTTGACAGGACTGGAAGAGGACATCCGGACAGTTTAACTGTCCGGCCCCTTTGCCCGAAGGCCCAGTAGACGCACACTTAGTGAAGCTACTGGTTCCGGCACCTCACGTGGTGCCGGAGAAGAAGGCCAAGGAGAAGGCCATGGGGACCCGAAAGAGTTCCCGGTGCCTGGTGTCGTCGGATTTTCCCGACGGCCCCAACGCACCCTCCGCCTCCGAAGACGAGGAGGAGGAAGAAGAAGAAGATGCCTCTCCCCCTCCAATGGGGGGAGGAAAGAAGAGAAAGGCCGCCCCAACTAGGGAAGCCGGCGGGTCCAAGAAGGGGAAGACCCTTCTGCCGGACTACGCCCCCGAC
>NC_041391.1:515568916-515645865 GCF_002162155.2 Triticum dicoccoides
CAGGGTCAAGCCCCTGGCAAAATCGTAAGTGTCCGGCTACCCGAATGACTTATTGCACTCCTTTATTTATTCGATAGCTTTTAATGCCGAAGCTAATCATGCAGTCCGCCCAGAGCTCAGCTTGGCGATTCATCGAGCGGATCTCTAAATTCGTCGGACGTGAATAGGGCTTCACTTCCGATGGCCTCCTCCCCTCTCCCTACAGACGACGCTGAAGTGGAGTCCCGTAGGGGACAAAACCAGGAGGAGGTGGTCCTGGCGGCACCACAAGGCGACCTTCCAGACTCCAGGCCCAAAGGGGGTAAAGCCTCGGAGGGATCTAAGTCCGGCCTCGGGCCAGACAATGCTCCGGAACCATCAGCGGTTCCAGAGTCCGACAGGCGGCGCCTTCATAAGAAGGGCAAGCCTGCGACGCCGGCGACTTCCGTCCACCCGGAGGTGCCGGAAAATTTGCTGGAGGCGCTTAACAGCGCCTCCATCAACGAAGAACACCGCACGGTTATGAGTGCGGTGATTCAGAAGGTTCAGTCCGCCAAGAGCGGGCTGACGGAAGCCTGCACAAGCCTGTTAACAGGCTTTGAGGTATGTGTTCAAAAACATATATAAAAAATATTACCATACAAACAGTAGCCCCTGATGCTCAGTTCGATGTTCGGAAAGAAAAGCCGAGCTGAGGATCTAAAAAGATATACACAGGAGTCTAATAGAAATATGTCAATATGGGAATGCAGGCTGCGCTGCTGACCTCTGCCGCACTGACTGCGGAGGTCAATGCATTGAAGGAAAGCCTCGAGCGGTCCGAGAGCGAGCTCGGCCGTGCCAAGAAGCAGCTCGAGGATAAAGAGGGTACATAGTACCTCCTGTAAATGTATATAGAAATACATGGTTGCAAAATAATAACAGGACCAACGTTAATGTTGCAGGAGCCACGACCGAGGTGGCGACCCTGAAAGAGGCGGTCTCCAAGGCCGAAAAGAGTGCGGCCTTGGAGCGCACCGAGCAAGAGAAGCAGGAGGTGCGGGTGGCGGAGGTGCGGCAAGAGCTCCAGGCTCTCGTGGAAAAACACGAGAGTTTGGAGCGTGACTCGAAGACTCGAGAGTCCGAGCTTGCCTTGGTTCTTGAGAGTGCCAAGACCGCTAAGGCCGAAGCCTAGAAGGCCCTTCAGGAGATCGAGGCAATGAAGAAGATAGCGGCGGGTAAGGCATTCTTTATGCAAAGCAAGAATATAAAAGTTAATTATCTGCTACTTACCCGAATCCGGAGCTCTCCAGGAGCGTTCGCCGATCTGCCCCGTAGTGTGTCTGATGCCGCCACATACTACCGAGCCGAAGAGGGGAGCTCGACGGAAAAAGTGTTCTGGGCTCAGTATGCTGAGGCCGAACATCCGGTGCCCCTGATCGACCAGCTGAAGCAGCTGGTCGAGCTCCACAAGGTGGCCGAACAGGCCATGAAGGGCCTGATAGCTCGGCTGTGTCCTGGAGAAGTCATGCCTGGGAGCTACTTCGGTCTGGTGCAGCGGCTGGTGGACGCGTGTCTGTCGATTGAGGTCGTCAAGCGCTCCGTTTGTATTGAAGGTGCCCGTCGGGCCCTTGCCCGTGCTAAGGTGCACTGGGGCAAGCTAGACGCGGAGAAGCTGTTGACGGACGCGCCACCACCGGGCAAGGAGTATCGTACGCCCGAGATGTATTATAATGGCGTTCTGAAGGGTGCCCGTCGTATAGCAGATGAGTGCTCCAAAGATGTAATTTTTGAGTAGACTCGCATTTGTTATCCTGTACGCTGAAGCTTTGTTCATATGCGTTAAGCAACACTTGTTAATTTAAAATATTACCTTCTGTGCGGACGTTTATCAAATCTGAGAGATGCAAGTCGTCGGCTTCGTCCCCCATGCCACGAGTGCTGGGGTGTTCGGGATAAACCTGAGCGCTCTTGTTCCCATTCTTGGGTCCATCTAGGGAGGCGTTCAGCACAACGAACCAGGTCGTCGGACTTATAATGCTTTATCACTCTCACTTAGCCATAGAATTCTATAATTTTAAATTTCGGCGAAGCCCCTAGTATTCGGAAGACCGAGTTCGGGCCGCTATCCACGCCTAGGCCGGATAAGTCCGGTTCCTCGCTCGAAGCGGCATAAGTCTTTAAGGACTCGAAGAAACCTCGCGAACAGCGACCGGTCTCTCGCGCTATCATGACAGTCAGTTTTAGCTTTCTCTACTGAGGTGTTAACCCAGCTCAACTGGGGCACAATCGTAGTAGTTCTCCCAACGCTACCTTAGCCAACAATGCGGAACGTAAGGTACCAAAACATGGGAGCCGGGCAAACCCAACTATTGACCAAAGACATGATTCGGAGCCGATGCATATAGTGCTATAAGTTCGGGGTGCCGCACTCGTTAGAGTGTTCGGTCTTCTCACACCATGTTATGGGGTGTTGTAAGCCCCTGGTGTATTATCCGTACCAAAGTGTACGGTTGCAGAATGTCATGACTGAACATATTTATATATATAAAAATAGATAAGTACAATAATAGGTAAGAGCTATATATTGTTTATTATTAAAAAAGGGCTGCTGCGAAAGCAGAACGATACAAGAAGTGTGGAAGCAAGAGAAGGGAGTATTTGACATATTCCCCTCCAGGGGCAAGCTGCGGGATTGTAAGTAAAACAGGTATTAAACTCGTTATAGAGACCACCTGGACTTTTGACGTGGCTTGCTTCCTCCCTGGCTGTTGCATCGTGGGTTCGGCGAGTGTATTGCCGGACAGGCCTTCCGAATAGTTGGGTCCTAAAAGTGTGTGAAAAGGAAAACGGCGAAATAGGGAGCCCCTTAGTGCGGTTGAGCTGCATTCTGGGTGTGCCGTTGTTGTGCCCCTCCCCTTATGCCCATGGTATCTCTAAGGCGTAATTATGTATGCGTGGTACCAGTATCGCCGTTAGGCGGGGGCTGGGGTTGGGGCCGCACTGCTATGCTTGCTTGGAACGTGCCAGCCGGATTTGTTGTAGGTTACTTCGGGCTCGCTTGACGTTGTCCGGACGTTTGACGCCTGGATTGGAGAACTGCCTTGAGAGGCTACTCTGTACTTCCGCCGCCAGGGCTGCCGTGTGCTCCTCCGTTCGGAGAGAGTGTTTGGTGTTTCCGTTTACCGTGATGACTCTGCGAGGTCCTGGCATCTTGAGCTTGAGATATGCGTAGTGCGGCACCGCATTGAATTTTGCTAATGCGGTTCGTCCGAGCAGGGCGTGATAGCCGCTGCAGAATGGGACTATGTCGAAAATTAACTCCTCGCTCCGGAAGTTATCCGGGATCCAAAGACCACCTCGAGTGTGACCGAGCCTGTACAGCTGGCTTCTACCCCTGGTATGACACCTTTGAAGGTTGTCTTTGTGGGTTTGATCCTTGAAGGATCAATGCCCATTTTTCACACTGTGTCCTGATAAAGCAGGTTCAGGCTACTGCCGCCGTCCATTAGGACTCTGGTAAGGTGAAATCCGTCGATAATTGGGTCTAGGACCAGTGCGGCGAATCCGTCGTGACGGATGCTGGTGGGATGGTCCCTTCGATCGAAGGTGATCGGGCAGGAGGACCATGGGTTGAACTTTGGGGCGACTAGCTCCAGCGCATAGACGTCCTTGAGAGCACGCTTCCGCTCCATTTTGGGGATGTGGGTTGCGTATATCATATTCACTGTCCGAACGTGCAGGGGAAATCCCTTCTGTCCTTTGTTGTTCGGCGGCCGGGGCCCCTCCTTGTCATCGCTATGTAGCCCCTTGTCTCTGGTCTCGGCACTTAACTTGCCTGCCTGCTTGAACACCCAACAATCCCTGTTGGTGTGATTGGCTGGTTGTTCGGGGGTGCCGTGTATCTGGCACGAGCGATCGAGTATCCGGTCTAAGCTGGATGGGCCCTGAGGGTTTCTTTTGAATAGCTTCTTCTGCTGACCCGGTTTAGAGCCTCTGAATCCGGCATTCACTGCCGTATCTTTGGTATTGTCACCGTTAATGCGGCGCTTATGCTTGTTGCGACGTGACTTGTCGTTGTTATCCTTGGTATCCGAATTGCCTGGGGCTCTTTGTTATGTTATTGCTACGAGCTAGCCAGCTGTCTTCTCCCGCACAGAAGCGGGTCATGAGTGTCGTGAGGGCTTCCATAGACTTTGGCTTTTCCT
Organism: Triticum dicoccoides; assembly: GCF_002162155.2. Classification (NCBI taxonomy): domain Eukaryota; kingdom Viridiplantae; phylum Streptophyta; class Magnoliopsida; order Poales; family Poaceae; genus Triticum; species Triticum dicoccoides. The sequence goes on from NC_041391.1 coordinate 515,573,083, forward strand.
GTCCTAGGTGCCGGGCAAGCCATTCATCTCGGATGTTGTGTCTGAAGGCTGCAAGGGCCTCGGCGTCCGGACAATCGACTATTTGGTTTTTCTTGGTTAGGAACCGTGTCCAGAATTGACTGGCCGATTCCTCTGGCTACTGGATTATGTGGCTTAGGTCATCGGCATCTGGTGGTCGCACATACGTGCCCTGGAAGTTGTCAAGGAATGCAGATTCCAGGTCCTCCCAACAACTAATTAACTCTGCTGGAAGGTTGTTAAGCCAATGTCGAGATGGTCCTTTAAGCTTGAGCGGGAGGTATTTGATGGCGTGTAGATCATCACCACGGGCCGTGTGGATATGAAGGAGATAATCCTCGATCCATACCGCAGGATCTGTTGTGCCATCGTATGGTTCGATGTTTACGGTTTTGAAGCCCTCGGGGATTTGATGATCCATTACTTTGTCTGTGAAGCATAGTGGGTGTGCGACACCCCTGTACTGGGCTATATCACGACGCAGCTCGGACGAGCTTGGTCTGTTGTATTCGGCCGGGCCATACTTATTGTGTCCGGCGTGACGGCTAGCATCGCGTGAAGCGGGGCACCCATGTGATCCGTAGATCGATCTTGTTTGCCTTGCCTTATTCTCTAAGATGCCTCGTAGGTCTGTTGCGTCTCCCCGTACTCTGGTATGTTTTGAGCGGTGTCGGGGTGCGGCTTGGGTTGAGGGCCTGCAGGCCTCTCTATCGCGGCCACGGGGTGGCCGATCGGGCGCATCGTACGCTGGTGATGTAGGTTTAGTTGCTTCCTCCTCAAGTTGGGGTAGCAGCCTGCGCTTCGGGTAGCTCTTGGATGGGCGTTCTCGTTTATACTCTTCGACGCCAGGACTTCGGTCCATCTATCGGCTAGCAAGTCTTGGTCAGCTCTAAGCTGCTACTGTTTCTTCTTGAGGCTGCTTGCCGTGGCTACGAGTCTGCGTTTGAAACGCTCTTGTTTGACGGGATCCTCTGGCACGACGAATTCGTCGTCGTCGAGGCTTGCCTCGTCTTCAGAGGGAGGCATGTAATTGTTGTCCTCATCTTCTTTGTTAGCCGCTCTCTCATGAGGGCTGGCTCCTTCGTCCTCCTGCACTGAATCCTGCTGGAGGGGGTTGTCTTCGGCACTGTCCGGCGTGTTGTTGTCTCCGGTGCCGGAATTGCCGTTTTTGCTTTGGCGGGACTTAGAGCGGCACCGCTGACGTCGGCGCTTGGGTTGCTTCTTGGAGGGGTCATCCTCCATTTTCTCCTCGCCATCCCCCGCTTTAGGGGTGTCCACCATGTATATGTCATATAACGAGGTGGCTTTCCAGTTCCCTATAGGTGCTGGTTCTTGATCGTCTCCTTCATTGGCGTCCATGCCATCGATGTCTTCGGAGTCAAAGTCGAGCATCTCAGTTAAATCGTCGATAGTGGGTACGAAGTGGGTGGTGGGTGGGCTTCGAAATTCTTTGTCGTCCGCATCCCAACCGTGTTGGCCGTAGTTCGGCCAGGGCTCTCCTGACAAAGAGAGAGACTTTAATGAATTCAGGATATTGCCGAAAGGCGAGTGCTGAAAGACATCCGCGGCGGTGAACTCCATGACCGGAGCCCAATCGGGCTTAATCGGAAGAGGTGCAGGATTTACGGAGTCCGGATCGGAGTCTGGCACCTTGGAGTCACGGGCCTTGCGAGGGACTAGGCTGGTATCCGGCTCTATCGCCATGGAGGTTGCAGTTTCCGGGGCGGCATCCAACCATCCGTCCCCGACTGGCGCAATGGGCTCCGAGCTAATGGTCGGAGCGGACACCTGAGCGACGCTCTAGGTGTTGTCCGATGACAGAGCTAAATCATGCCCATCGTGACAGTGCGGCGCGCCCGGTTGTGGCTCAAATCTGTCAAAGATCAAGTCCCCGCGGATGTCGGCCGTGTAGTTTAAGCTTCCAAACCTGACCTGATGGCCAGGGGCGTAGCTTTCGATCTGCTCCAGATGGCCGAACGAGTCAGCCCGCAGTGCAAAGCCGCCGAATACGAAGATCTATCCGGGGAGAAAAGTCTCATCCCGGACCGCATCGTGATTGTCGAGCGAAGAAGCCATTGGGCCTAAAGGCGACGACACAGAGGAACTCTCAATGAAAGCACCAATGTCGGTGTCAAAACCAGCGGATCTCGGGTAGGGGGTCCCGAACTGTGCGTCTAGGTAGATGGTAACAGGAGACAAGGGACACGATGTTTTTACCCAGGTTCGGGCCCTCTCGATGGAGGTAAAACCCTACTCCTGCTTGATTAATATTGATGATATGGGTAGTACAAGAGTAGATCTACCACGAGATCGGAGTGGCTAAACCCTAGAAGCTAGCCTATGGTATGATTGTTGTTCGTCCTACAGACTAAAACTCTCCGGTTTATATAGACACCGGAGAGGGCTAGGGTTACACAGAGTCGGTTACGATGGGAGGAGATCTTCATATTGTATCGCCAAGCTTGCCTTCCACGCCGAGGAAAGTCCCATCCGGACGCGGGACGGAGTCTTCAATCTTGTATCTTCATAGTCCGGGAGTCCGGCCAAAGGTCTTAGTCCGGCCATCCGGACACCCCCTAATCAAGGACTCCCTCAGCCGGCCCGCGCTTGCCAAGTTCATGGCTGTTCCCCACTATGCGTACCAGAAGATGAAGATGTCGGGTCCCAAGGGCCTCATTACCGTCACCGGCGACTACCACAAGTCTCAGGAGTGCGCCCGAGACGGCACAACATTGTCCGAGTCGCTGGTCATTGCCGAGGAGCGGCGCCAGCTCGACCGGATCGTCGCCTTAGCCGGCGAGGCCTCCGCTGCGTCGATCCCGACCCTGGACCCGGCCGACGAGGCCGCCTTCAAGCCCTCCAAGGAGACCAAGAAAGTGAAGCTGAACCCAGAAGACCCCACCTGCAGCAAGTACGTTGTCGTAGGCACCCGCCTCGATAGCAAATAGGAAGGCGAGCTCGTCGACTTCCTCCGTGAGAATCGGGATATCTTCACATAGACCCCAAGGACATGCCGGGTATCCCGAGGAAGTACGCAGAGCACAACTCCACGTCCGCAAGGACGCCAAGCCTGTCAGTCAACCCCTCCGTCGATTTTCCGAAGAAAAGAGAAGAACCATTGGGGAAGAGGTCGCCAAGCTCTTGGCGGCCGGCTTCATAATGGAAGTGTTTCACCCCGAGTGGCTGGCCAATCCAGTCCTCGTCCTGAAGAAGAACAAGACCTTGTGCATGTGTACCTGAAGATGAAGATGCCGGGTCCCAAGGATCCGTTCGCTCTCCCGCGGATCGACCAAGTCATCGACTCGACCGCCGGGTGCGAGCTCCTGTCCTTCCTGGACGCTTACTCCGGCTACCACCAGATCAAGCTGGGCCCGGCCGATGCCCTGAGGACGTCCTTGATCATGCCCTTTGGGGCGTACTGCTACATCACCATGTCGTTCGGCTTGAAGAACGCCGACGCCACCTTCCAATGCTGCATGCAGAAATGCCTACTACCGCAACTCGGCCGCAACATGCACGAGTACGTGGACGATATCATGGTGAAGACCAAGCAGCACATCACGCTCCTCGACGATTTAAAGGAAACATTCGCCAACCTCCGCGAATACAAGGTCAAGCTCAACCCGGAAAAATGTATCTTCAGCGTCCCGGCCAGAAAGCTGCTCGGCTTCCTCATCTCGGAACATGGCATCGAGGCGAACCCGGAGAAGATCAAGGCCATCGAGCGCATGCGCAAGCCAACTCGGTTGCGCGATGTCCAGAAGTTCACAGGTTGCCTGGCCTCGGTCAGCCGGTTTCTAAGCCGGCTGGGCGAGAAGGCACTACCCCTATACCATCTGATGAAGAAAACAAGCCCGTTCGAGTGGAACGGCAAGGCGGACGAAGCTTTCCAAGACCTCAAGCGCATGCTCTCCACTACACCAGTCCTGGCCGCACTGACCGACAAGGAGCCGCTGTTGCTCTACATAGCCGCGACCTCGCGGGCAGTCAGCACGGTGCTTGTGGTCGAGCGACTGGAGAAGGGCAAGATCCAGGCCGTCCAGTGCCCGATCTACTACCTGAGCGAGGTGCTCTCCACCTCCAAGCAGAACTACCCACACTACTAGAAGATGTGTTACGGCGTGTACCTCATCGCCAAGAAGTTGTAGCAGTACTTTCAAGAGCACGTCGTCACCGTCGTCAGCATGGCGCCTATCAGAGAAATCATCCGGTGCCGGGACGCCTCTGGCCGGGTCGCCAAATGGGCGATCCAGCTAGCCGGCCATACCATCCTCTATGAGCCCCGCACCACGATCAAGTCTCAGGCCGTGGCCGATTTCCTCATCGACTGGACCGAGACCCAGTACCTGCCGCTGCCCCCCGACTCGACGCATTGGCGCATGCACTTTGACGGGTCCAAGATGCGACTCGGCTTAGGGGGAGGCATCGTACTGTCATCTCCAAATGGCAACCGACTCCGCTACGCGCTCCAGATCCACTTCGCCGCCTCCAACAACGTCGCCGAATACGAGGCCCTTGTGCACGGCCTCCAGCTTGCCAAGGAACTCGGCATCCGGCGCATCTTGTGCTACGGCGACTCGGACTTGGTGGTGCAGCAGTGCTCCAGCGAGTGGGACGCCCGCGACTCCAACATGGCAATCTACCGCTTCCTTGTCCAGAAGCTGTCCGGATCCTTCGATGGCTGCGAGTTCCTCCACGTCTCGTGCGCGGAGAACGAGGAAGCCTACACGCTCACCAAGATCGCCTCGTCATGTCAAGCCATCCCATCCGGCGTCTCCCTCGAGCACCTGCGCAAGCCGTCCGTCAAGCCATCGCCGGACTCCGAGTCCATCCATGTCCCAGAAGACCCAGCCGCACCGCAACCCGGCCCGGGGGCTGCTGAACCCGGCACGGGGGCTGCTTAGCTCAACCCGGCCACCATCACCCCGGACCCGGCCGTCGCCATCCCCAACCCGGGGGCTGCTCAACCTGGCTCAAGGGCCGCCGACTCGGAACCCACCCAGGTGGTCGTCTTGGGCCTAGCCGATATCAGAATTTCTCGAGAACGGGGTTCCCCCCATGGACGAGACCGAGGCTCGGCAAATTCAGCGCCGGGCGTCCGCCTACAGCATCATCAACAACGAGCTCGTCAAGCACAGCTCTACCGGCGTGTTGCAGCGCTGCGTCGAGAAGGATCGCGGCATCGACATCCTCCTTGACATTCACCAGGGCGACTGAGGGCACCACGCCGCATCACAATCCCTGGTGGCCAAGGCGTTCCGCCACGGCTTCTACTGGCCGACGGCCATCGAAGACGCCGAGTCGCTCGTCCTCAAGTGCGAAGGATGCCAACGTTTTAGCAAACGCAGCTACCAGACGGCGTCAGCACTCCGCACCATACCGATCGCCTGGCCCTTCGCGGTCTAGGGACTCAACATGGTGGGACCCTTCAAAATCGCTCAAGGCGGCATGACGCACTTGCTGGTGGCAGTGGGCAAATTCACCAAGTGGATCGAGGCAAGACCGATCAAGAAATTGGACGAGCCAACAGCCGTCCGGTTCATCAAGGATATAGCGGTGCGCTACGGCATGCCGAACAGCATCATCACCGACAACGGCACCAACTTCCCTAAGGGTGCGCTCGAACAATACTGCTCCGTCTCCGGCATCCGCCTCGACCTGGCCTCCGTGGCACATCCGCAGTCCAACGGGCAGGTCGAGCGGGCCAATGGACTCATCCTGTCCGGCATCAAGCCACGACTCGTCGAGCAACTCATCCGCTCACCCGGCAGTTGGCTTGACGAGTTGCCTGCGGTTCTCTGGAGTCTGCGCACAACACCAAACCGGTCGACCGGGTTCACCCCGTTCTTCCTCGTCTACGGATCCGAAGCCGTCATCCTGACCGACATCAAGTTCGACTCGCCGCGTGCCGCGATGTACACCGAAGCCGAAGCAAGAGAGGCATGCGAAGACGGCGTCGACCTGCTCGAAGAAGCACGCCTTTTGGCACTTAGCCATTCGGCTATCTATCAGCAAGGCCTGAGGCATACCACAGCAAGAAGATCAAGCCTCTCGCATTCCGCGAAGGCGACCTCGTCCTCCGACTCGTCCAAGAGGAGGCAGGCCAGCACAAGCTATCCTCTCCATGGGAGGGCCCATTCATAATGAGCAGGGCCTTGCGCGACCGCAATGCCTACTACCTCATCAACACGCGCAAGTCGAAGAAGCACAAGAGGGACACCGCCGGCGAAGAAATGACCCGGCCGTGGAACGCGGAACTCCTCTGCCCATTTTATAGTTAGCCGCACGAATGTATGTATCGTCGCCTTTTCTAAGCGTATGAAACTATGGGGTCCCCGAACGATACTCGGGGGCTGCCTTTTGACGACCAATTTATTGCGTCCATATTTTGCATCACTTTGCAACTGAACCCGGCCGCCGGCTCGACTCGCTTGACCCGAGGGCTCAGGGCAGGCCGGCTTGGTCGCCACCCCGCCGCTTTACTTGGTGATTCCTGATAAAGTTAGGATGCCACGGTCCCCCACTTCGCCCTAAAACCGCAGATCCAGCTCTGGCTGACGGCGGGCAAGCACAACGGGCCAAAGCTCCCCTACGATTCATACACTAAGTCAAAGGCTGCCGGGTCGATCAACCCGACCCATCACTCATCAACTAAAGTTAGCCGCACGACCAGCTGCTCACCAACCGGCCAAGCCGGATTGCCGCCAACCGGCCCATTTGGTGTTTCGCTCGCGCTCAACGCTTCTAAGGACCCAACTCCTGTGCGTACCTCTCGAAGAATCAAACTCCTTGTCACGGACCGGAGCCTCCGCCGTCTGGCTCGCGGGGGGAGGGGGTGGTTTCAGAGAGGAAAAGCGCATGAAATGAGTTCAAAAAAAGCGGAAGGCAAAAGGCAAATAAAACACTCACAACATTTACACATAAATGATTAAAGCAAAGGCCCACGACCCGAGTTCATTACACCCTAAAAAACCCCAGTTGGTGGGTGGACCTGCTACTTAACAAAGTTTTCTACAAATATTCTCAGGCATCCCCAGCGCCGCGTCGTGACGTCGACGACTCTCCCTGCCGACCTCAGGGTCCAGCGAGGCACCAGTGTCCTCTTCGGCCTCCACGTCGCCGTAGACACCCGTCTCCTCCGAGCTGCCCTTCGGGTCGCGAAGAAGCAAGCCGTAGTCGTCACCATCCACGACCCCGCCGTCTTCCGTCCGCTCTAAATGGAACTCGTCGTGGAAGGGGAACACGGCGATGTAGCTGGCCCGGGAGGCGATCCGGCCGGCTTGCTCCTGCTGCAACTGCTCCAAACCAGCGCGCTGGCCCATCAGCGCGTCCAGCAGAAGATCCGGATGCCAAGACAACGCCATCCGGAGCGCCATCTCAGCACCGGCCCAGGCGGCAGAAACACGCCAGTCACAAAGGCGATTAGGGCCCATCTCCAACCAGCGCGCCACGCGCAAGAAGCTGCGCGGATGGACGGAGTCCGGCCACAGGGCCGTCGTCATCGTGGTGCCGGCCTGGGGCAGCCGCTCCATCTGTGTCCCCAAGACCCGCAGGCGGGCCTCAGCAGCGGGAATGATCTCCGAAAAGGTCCAGGCCATCAGCGGATCCATCCCAGACCCAGCAACACCGGTCGGGTCGCGCTGATAGCGGACGGCTTCCTCCGCCAGCCGCTGCATCTCTGGGAAGGCCCCTGTCGCAAAGAAAGAAGCAAGTTAGAAGGACAACAAGGAAGGAAGGGCTGGGTCCCAACCCGGCAAACTACGAGAAGCAGCACTTACTGGAGGACTCTTCCAGGTGCTGCGCCTTGAGCAACGTACCACGTCGCTCCCGCTCCAAGACGCGGTCGCGCTCCTCGAGCGCCTTCTCCAGGTCGGCCACCTTAGCAAGGGCCGCCTTCAGCTCGGCGTCCTTGTCTTCGGCCGCCTTCTCGGCCGCCTCACGATGACGAGCCTCGTCGTGGCGAGCCCCCTCAGCCGCGGTAGCCTGCTCCCGCAGACGATCCACCTCGGCCTGGAGCCGGCCCTTGTCATCGGCTAGCTGACCACGCTACTGGTCCGCCTCGACCAGGGCCTGCCGTGCCTCCACCACCTTGGCGGCCTCCGCCTTAAGAAGATCCACCACGGCCTCAAGGCGGCTCTTGTGACCCGTCAGCTGCTCGTGCAGCCAGTTGGCCTCGTCAAGAGACCGTCGGGCCGCGGCCGCCTCCGCCCTCCCCTGCGCCCCCTCGACGCCAAGACGGCCGGTATCGGCAACAAGCCGATCATAATGATGACCAGCCCGTAGCAGCCGTGTCCGCCAAGACTGCACCTCGGGTGCAAGATAGAAGAATTCAGCAAGAAGGAAAAAAGACAAGACTTAAGATTTGGCCCAACTACTACATAGTTGGCCCGAATCTCGGGGGCTACACCCAGTGGGTGCGCTAGCGCCCCCCCACTAGAAAAGAGCATAAAAGTACCTGCGGCGACATGAAGCTCCTCCTCCTTGGCTACGAGTTGCTCCTTGAGCTCCCGATGCTTGCCCTGGAGCCAGTTGAAGGCGGCAACCCGGAAGGCGTCAAGATGCTGAAAGCAGACCAAAGTTAGAACAAGGCCGACACTCCTAAGATTCGACCCAACTACTACATAGTTTCTCGAACCTCAGGGGCTACGCCCAGTGGGTGCGCTGGCGCGCCCCCACAAAGAAGAAATCGCAAGAAAATAGAAGAAAAAGGAACTTACCAAGACGACGCGCTCCAGGTCGCGCGTTCGCTCCACCTTGGCCTGGGCGAAGGCCTCGAGCCGCTCCATCCGGCCTCGTAGACAGCGGCTGACGGCGTCCAGCGCCGCCTCCTCCTGGGTCTGAGGCCCAAAGATGGCCGTGCCCCCGCGTCGTGCGGGCCGCGGCACGGCATCTCGGCGCCCTCCTGGATGGAGCACCAAGGCACGCCCCCTGCTGGCCGCTTGCAACGCGGCTAGCACCTCCTCCGACGCTCCTCCCGGCATCGTCAGCGCCTCCTTGGACGCCGGGACGCCCTGCGTCGCCACCTCAAGCACCGCCGCTTGTGGTGCCTCCTCCATAGCCAGCGGCGCTTCCGGCCCCGCCGCCCGCGGCGCCTCCTCCAAGACGACGCCGCCTCTGCCACCATCGGCCCCCGCACGCTCGACCACGTCGGCTCGCGGCGGGGTATCGCCCCCCACCTCCACGACCTCCTGGTCGAGGACCACCACCTCAGCCCGGCCTCCGTGGCCGTGCTCCCTCACTGTAGACGGATCAAAAAACCGTCGCCGCCACCACCGTGTCGTCCGGCATCTGGCGCCAGGCCGGCTCCGCGCCGCCTCGCGCCCATGCCGCTGCCGCGTCGGTCCAAGCTTGGACCGATGCCGCCTCCAACTCCGGCTCAGCCCGGTTCCTGTCCTGCCAGGCCAAGGCCTCGGCGTCGTCCGGGTCTAGGCCGAGGTCCGAGTCGCCCCGTCCCTCCTCCCCGCCTAGGCCAGCGAGGTCGGACCGGCTCCTGCGGAACGTGGCCCCCTCGGCGGCCGCGGCTTCCGCCGCCGCCCTCGCCAGCGCGATCGGCAACCTGAAGAAGAAGAAAGGATAAGCAAGCAAGAAACAAGACTGACTCAAGGAATCCAGGCGCAAGCAGGAAATGAGACTTACCCCGTCAAGACTGGGACTGGGGTCAGCTTCCCGCGCTTCTTTTGGGCCGGCCTCCCAGGCTCGGCCGGGTCGGCCGTGCGCTTCGGGGCCCGGGGTCGCGGCGCAACGCTCTCTTTCCCATGCGGGCGGCTCGGCGCCGCCCCATGAGAGGACCCGGCTCCGCCCGCCTCGCCGCCGCCCCCGCCCAACACTGCTGCACCAACAACCGGTGTCAGCATTGCGTGTGCCACAACGTAACCAACTATTCAAGACAAATGAAGAAGGAAAAGATTCAAGACTTACCCGCACGACGCCAACGCCGGCGTCGGACTCGGCCACCTCCTCGCCGCCGTGGGCCGCGGGCTCCTCTGGTGCCACCGGTGCCACCAGCGATGGAGCCCGGGCATAAGGATCCCGGCTCGCGTTCAGAAGTATTTCCCGTGACGCGTCGGGACGAATGAGAAGATGCGTGGTGGAAAAATAAGAAGACCAGACACTCACCTGCGGCACCGGGTTCGCCTGGCTATACGACACCTTGCCGAATCGCCAGTCCTCTCCAAGGTTGGCCTTGGAGATATCGTTCACGCCTTGCGCGACCTGCTCCGCAGACAGCCGCGTCGACCCCATTCAGTTGGGGTCCAGAAGCCCGATCCTCTCGCCGATGAGGCAGGAGCGCCTATGAAGCGGGAGAACCCAGTGGGTGATGAACGCGGCTAGGAGGTCGGTGCCGGTGAGCCCCTCCTGCGTCCTCATCACCGTGACCCGCTTGCAGAGGTTGACGATCTCCTGCAACAGGCACCGGAGTGAGTAGCCCCAGTTCGTTTTCACCCGCGACGGCACGATGGCGAAGGGAGGAAGGTTGATGTGGTTCGCACCGTGGTTGCGGACGTATAAGAAGGAGTTCTGCCACTTCTTGGCAGAATCCTCGAGCGAGATCTTCGGGAAGTCCGTCCCCGACCGCTTCGATATGATGGTGGCCCCGCAGTCGGCGAACTCCCCGGCCGACGGGCCCTGCTGCTTCAAGGAGAAGAAGCGCGCCCAGAGGTCGATGGTTGGCTCGACCCCCCAGATACCCCTCGCACAGGGTCACGAAGCCGGAGAGCTGGACGATGGTGCCGGCGCCAATATGGTGCGGTTAGAGCCCGAAGAACTCCAAGAACGCGCAGAAGAAAGTGCTCGCCAGCAGCCCGAAGCCACGCTCGAAATGCGTGAGGAAGACGACGCACTCCTGTCCCTCGGTCCCGGGCCACTGCTCGCCGCGCGGCAGACGGACACCAACGTTCGTCTCCCACGGCAGGCGCCGTGAAGACCGAAGGTAGGTGATGTCGTCGGTGGTGACTGTCGAGCCCATCCAGGAGCCCGACGGCAGCGACATCACCGGAAGAGAAAGAAAGAAGAAGGACGATGGAGAGATCTCTGCTCAGGGACGCGGGTGCAGCTATACATTGGTGGCAAGGAGCCAAGCAGGAGCAGGGGGACAGGAGGGCGCGAGCGAGAATAATGTCCGCCGCCCCCTTGCCCCCTCAATTTATAACCCCCGATTCAAATGTGGGGGAGTGTGATCGTCTGCACATGCCTGTTCCACTACCCCGCAATAAGTGCACACGCACACGCGTACTAACTGCGCGGGGAAGTGCAACCGCCCCCCAGACGCCGCAATAAATCTGCGCGCGTGGGCCAAGGGCGTGCGGCGGCGGGCCCCGGCCCGTCACTCAGTCCCGTCACGCGTGTGGCCTGTCAGGCCCCTCTGACTTCCAGGCACCACGTGGTGCCTGTGCGAAGCCCGAGGGATCGCCTCAAGATTCAACGGACTCCTCGGTTCCTGACACGGCCGGGATGCCGCGATCTGGTTTCCGAGAAAACCGGCACATAGTGGGTGTTGCCGGACCCGGCGCTCACGGATTCCGCCTTGCCCAAGGGGAAACTGCGAAGGCCCACTCATCCGAAGACGGCGGACCTTCACAGCTTCGGGGACTACTGTCGGGAGGATGAACCCCGGACAGGCAACGGAAGGATCTATTTCAAAAACAACGGGCCCCGCATCGCCTTGCAAACCGGCACGCGCCTGGCTGGGTCGCTCGACCCGGCAAGGCTCACAACCCGTCCAAGACCCTTGACTCGACAAGGTACGTCGACCCGGCCGCAGTAGCTGGCGCAAGACAACTCAACCCGGCGCAGACATGACTTCCCCAGCAAGCCAGCCCACCCGTGGCGTCCACGGCAACCCAGCCACGGGTCAGGTCCCGTTCCATCCAGGCCGTACGATGGGACGAGACCTCAATCACCGATGAACAAGACAACAGTGCTCCCGCCCATGCATATGGTCAGCCGGAGCATGGCAACAATGCCCCTTACCTACCCGCTGACCAGGGCTGGCGTGGCGACAGTTTTCTCGCCCTCACCGCTGACGACAGCAAGCGGCGGCCTGACGGAGAGCACTTTACGCAGCTCAACTCTGCCACGTCATGCTTATCGACAAGACCGCGCACAGTCCCCCTAGGTACGCAGGGCCCGCACCTAGGGGAACCCGGCGAACCACAAGCCCACAAGCGGGACCCAGCCGGTACTCGCACACCGACAATACAGACCGATCGACTCGGCATATTACCATTGTAACCCTGGGTGGGTTGATCTATAAACCCCCCCAGAGAGCCCACGCCTACAGGGGCAGGCTGGACCCGAGGGTAGGCAGGCATAGAAGCAACAGAACATGCAGTACGAGATAGACACGAGACACCTGTAAGAGAAACCCAGGCGAGCATAGGCCTTGCCACCGCATAGCAATGCCAGGGAGAAGGAGCAGCCCAAGCCTTGGCCAACCTCCTTCCTCCTCCATACAGCTCCAGGAGCAACATTGTACTATCGACCATCCAACTAAACTCGGCAGGACTAGGGGTGTTATCTCTCCGGAGAGCCCGAACCTGGGTATGTCCGGCGTCCCGCGCCCGCGCATATCAACCTCGCCTCTGGAGCCCACCAGCGCCCTCAAGCCTCCTCCTCTCTTTAGCCATCCCTTGGCATCTGCCGTGCACCCACCACGACAGTTGGCGCCCACCATGGGGTAGCTCGAGGAGTTAGGCGGGAGCATGCTTCAGACGGGGCCCTTCTCCTACTCCGACGAGTCCGTCGCTCTGGCGGACAACGTCATCGGCGCGCTCGCCGCCTCCTTCACCGCGCTACGCATCTCCGATGCATTCGCGGTCGACGAGTACCCCAACGAGGTGCTCAGCTACTCCGACTCTCCGCTCTCCCACAGCGGCGGATTCACTGCAGGGGTGATGGACGCCCATGTGGAGGTCTTCGTCGAGCAAGGCGAGGAGGGTTGCCGAAGCTGCGGCGGCCATGGCATGGACCGAGCTGTCCGACCCGCTGCGTGCCGCGATGCAGAGCCTCCGCATCCCCATCGGCACCGATGTTGACGCCACCAACATCGCTGAAGCCCGAACCCAGCTCGAGGACAGGCGCCAGCAGATGCTGGACCTGTCTGAGACGCTGGCCGCCACCAGGCGTCGCCTGGAAGCTGCTCAGATGGAGCACGACGCTGCCCACGGATTCACGCCCGCCGCGGCCGAACCAAGCCAGGCCGCCGATACTCGCGCCCGGGGAGGAGCGATCGGCCGGGCCTTCGGTGCCGTCCGGACCATCTACGAGACCCCATTCAAGAACATGCGCGCCATGGAGGCAGTCGCGGTCGGCCTCGACCAACTCACGGGCGAGGAGCTCAAGCAGCGCATCGGGCGGATGCGCGAGCTCCTCCATGCCGCCAACACCCAGCAGGATCGCCTCAACCAGCTCGCCAAGCCGGCTGGATCCGGCGCCGCCCGCCTCGGCGGACCCGGCGAACTCCCGCACATAGCTTCCTTGCCGCCCGGCGAGGCGCACTCCGGCCAAGCCCGGACCCGATGCAACTCGGTCGCCACCGCCGCCGATGCTCTGGGCAACGAGCCCGCCCCGGAGACCCAGCGCGGACCCGGCTAGCATGGCCGCCATCCGTATCCAGCCGACCCGGCCCCTCAGGGCCTGGCCGCCAGTCGACTCGGCCCGTGCGCCATCAACGACGCCGACATGCGCCACCGCCTCGATCAGCTCGCTCGCTCCCTAGAGGTGGAGGAGAGCGGCGCTATCAGGCCGGCGTGCTTTGGCCCACACATCCGGGAGGAGCCCTTCCCCAAGGGGTTCGTGCTCCCTCGCGACACCCCCAAGTACAATGGGACCGTGAAGCCAGAAAACTGGCTCACCGACTACACCACGACCATTGGCATCACCGGTGCCAATCGTCTTCTCGCAGTGCGCTACGAACCGCTCATGCTCCAGGGGTCGGCCCGCACATGGTTGAATAGCCTGCCGATGGGCAGCATCAACGCATGGGTCGATTTCGAGGAAGCCTTTGTCCGCAACTTCACGGGGACGTACAAGCGGCCCGGTCACCCAGCCAACTCGCCATGTGCGTGCAGGGGCCGACGGAGACCGGACACGAGTACCTCGCACGCTGGTCCGAGCTCTGGAACAGCTGCGAGGGCGTCCATGAAGTCCAAGCGATCCAATACTTCGTCAGCGGATGCCGAGACGGGACCCTCCTCAAGCATAAGCTCCTACGCTCCGAGCCGCGCTCATGGTGACGGCGGACAAGTACGCCAACCCCGACTCCGCCATGAAGATCCAGGTGGCGCTGGATGAGGCCGGCAAGGCGAAGCCGGTTCCTCCCCCGAAGCCGGCCGGCGAAAGCAGCCGGCAGCAGCATCACCAGAACAACAAGCCCAAGGCCGATCAACTGGTGCAACGTCACGACAATCAGCTCGTCGCGGCCGCTGAGCCCGCGGCGTACCCAGCAATGAAGCGCCGACAGACCGGCAAGATGGCATGGCAACCTGCCATGAGCTTTGAAGAGATGCTCGACGCCCCATGCAAGCACCACAGCGGCGCAAGACCCTCCACACACATGCTTCGGCAGTGCGCAATCACCAAGCGCATTATGAGGGGTGACATCTGCCTCCTCCGGCTCCGGCTCCGGCTCCAGGCGCAGGACAGCCGCTTCCGCCTCCAGCGCCACCTCCCGCCGGCGGTGTGATGCGGAACGACGTATACGCAGACCAGAATGCGGCCTATGTTGTCTTGACCAGCCTCGGCGATGACAAGCGCATGGAGCGCCTCCTTCGGCAGGAGGTGAACACTGTCGTCCCGGCCAAGACGGATTTCGTGCACTGGTCAGATCGCCCGATCACCTGGACCCGGGAGGATCACCCGGCAGTCATGCCGAGTTCGGGTGGATACGCCCTCGTCCTCAACCCTACCATCATCGCGCGGCGTACATGCAAGTTCTCCCGCGTCCTCATCAACGGTAGCAGCAGCATCAACATCCTCTACCGCGACACAATGACCAAGCTTGGCCTCAAGGCCGGGGACCTTGAGCCAACCCGGACAGTCTTCCACGGCATCGTACCCGGCCTTTCCCGCTCACTCATTGGCCGGGTCTGGCTCGATGTCCTATTTGGTTACAGCAGCCACTTCCGACGCGAACCAGTATGGTTCGAGGTGGTCGACCTGTCCAGCGCGTATCATGCGCTGCTGGGCCGGCCCGCGCTCGCAAAGTTCATGGCGGTTCCCCACTACGCGTACCTGAAGATGAAGATGCCGGGTCCCAAGGGCCTCATTACCGTCACTGGCGACTACCTCAAGTCTCTAGAGTGCGCCCGAGACGGCGCCAAGTTGGCCGAGTCGCTGGTCATTGCCGAGGAGCGGCGCCAGCTCGACCGGATCATCGCCTTGGCCGACGAGGCCTCCGCTGCGTCGATCCCGACCCTGGACCCGGCCGACGAGGCCGCCTTCAGGCCCTCCAAGGAGACCAACAAAGTGAAGCTGAACCCGGAAGACCCCACCTGCAGCAAGTACGTTGTCGCAGGCGCCCTCCTCGACAGCAAATAGGAAGGTGAGCTCGTCGACTTCCTCCGTGAGAATCGGGATATCTTCGCATGGACTCCCAAAGACATGTCGTGTATCCCAAGGAAGTACGCCGAGCACAAACTCCACGTCCGCAAGGACGCCAAGCCTTTCCATCAACCCCTCCATCGATTTTCTGAAGAAAAGAGAAGAACCACTGGGGAAGAGGTCGCCAAGCTCTTGGCTGCCGGCTTCATAATGGAAGTGTTTCACCCCGAGTGGCTGGCCCATCCAGTCCTCGTCTTGAAGAAGAACAAGACCTGGCGCATGTGTATCGACTACACCAGCCTCAACAATGCCTGTCCCAAGGATCCTTTCGCTCTCCCGCGGATCGACCAAGTCATCGACTCGACCGCCGGGTGCGAGCTCCTATCCTTCCTGGACGGTTACTCCGGCTACCACCAGATCAAGCTGGACCCGGCCGATGCCCTGAAGACGTCCTTGATCATGCCCTTTGGGGCGTACTGCTACATCACCATGTCGTTCGGCTTGAAGAACGCCGGCGCCACCTTCCAACGCCGCATGTAGAAATGCCTACTACCACAACTCGGCCGCAACATCCACGTGTACGTGGATGATATCGTGGTGAAGACCAAGCAGCACCTCACGCTCCTCGACGATTTAAAGGAAACATTCGCCAACCTCCGCAAATACAAGGTCAAGCTCAACCCCGAAAAATGCGTCTTCGGTGTCCCGGCCGGAAAGATGCTCGGCTTCCTCGTCTCGGAACGCGACATCGAAGTTAACCCGGAGAAGATCAAGGCCATCGAGCACATGTGCAAGCCAGCTCGGCTGCGCGATGTCCAGAAGTTCACAGGTTGCCTGGCCTCGGTCAGCCGGTTTCTAAGCCGGCTGGGCGAGAAGGCACTACCCATGTACCAGTTGATGAAGAAAACAAGCCCGTATGAGTGGAACGACAAGGGGGGCGAAGCTTTCCAAGACCTCAAGCGCATGCTCTCCACTACACCAGTCCTGGCTACGCTGACCGACAAGGAGCCACTGTTGCTCTACATAGCCGCGACCTCACGGGCGGTCAGCACGGTGCTGTGGTCGAGCGACCGGAGAAGGGCTAGATCCAGGCCGTCCAGCACCTGGTCTACTACTTGAGCGAGGTGCTCTCCACCTCCAAGCAGAACTACACACACTACCAAAAGATGTGTTACGGCGTGTACCTAACCGCCAAGAAGCTGAAGTAGTACTTTCAAGAGCACGTCGTCACCGTCGTCAGCACAGCGCCTATCGGAGAAATCATCGGGTGCCGGGACGCCTCTGGCCGGGTCGCCAAATGGGCGATCCAGCTAGCCGGCCACACCATCCTCTATGAGCCCCACACCACGATCAATTCTCAGGCCCTGGCTGATTTCCTCGTCGACTGGACCGAGACCCAGTACCTGTCGCCACCCCCTGACTTAACGCATTGGCGCATGCACTTTGATGGGTCCAAGATGCGACTCGGCTTAGGGGCCGGCATCGTACTGTCATCTCCAAAGGGCGACCGACTCCGCTACATGCTCCAGATCCACTTCGCCGCCTCCAACAACGTCACCGAATACGAAGCCCTTGTGCACGGCCTCCGGCTTGCCAAGGAACTCAGCATCCGGCGCATCCTGTGCTACGGCGACTCAGACTTGGTGGTGCAGCAGTGCTCCGTCGAGTAGGACGCCCGCGACTCCAACGTGGCAAGCTACCGCTTCCTTGTCCAGAAGCTGTCCGGATCCTTTGATGGCTGCGAGTTCCTCCAAGTCCCGCGTGCGGAGAACGAGGCAACCGACACGCTCGCCAAGATCCCCTCGTCACATCAAGCCATCCCGTCCAGCGGATCCCTCGAGCACCTGCGCAAGCCGTCCGTCAAGCCATCGCCGGACTCCGAGTCCATCCACGTTCCAGAAGACCCGGCCGCACCGCAACCCGGCCCGGGGGCTACTCAGCTCAACCCGGCCACCATCACCCCAGACCCGGCCATCGCCGTCCCCAACCCGGGGGCTGCTCAACCCAGCTCAGGGGCCACCGACTCGGAACCCACCCAGGTGGCCGTATTCACCATGGTCATCGCCCCATCTTGGGCCTTTCTGATATCAGAATTTCTGATGAACGGGGTTCTCCCCATGGACGAGACCGAGGCTCGGCAAATTCAGTGCCAGGCGTCCGCCTACAGCATCATCAACAACGAGCTCGTCAAACACAGCTCTACCGGCGTTCCGCCACGGCTTCTACTGGCCGACGGCCCTCGAAGACGCCGAGTCACTCGTCCTCAAGTGTGAAGGATGCCAACGTTTCAGCAAACGCAACCACCAGCCAGTGTCAGCACTCCGCACCATACCGATCGCCTGGCCCTTCGTGGTCTGGGGACTCGATATGGCGGGACCCTTCAAAACCGCTAGAGGCGGCATGACGCACTTGCTGGTGGCAGTGGACAAATTCACCAAGTGGATCGAGGCAAGACCGATCAAGAAATTGGACAGGCCAACAGCCGTACGGTTCATCAAGGATATAGCGGTGCGCTACGGCATGCCAAACAACATCATCACCGACAACGACACCAACTTCTCCAAGGGCGCGCTCAAACAATACTACTCCGTCTCCGACATCCGCCTCGAGCTGGCTTCTGTGGCACATCCGCAGTCCAACGGGCAGGTCGAGCGGGCCAACGGACTCATCCTGTCTGGCATCAAGCCGCGACTCGTCGAGCCACTCATCCGCTCACCCGGTAGTTGGCTTGACGAGTTGCCTGCAGTTCTCTGGAGTCTGCACACAACACCAAACTGTTCGACCGGGTTCACCCCGTTCTTCCTCGTCTACGGATCCGAAGCCATCATCCCGACCGACATCGAGTTCGACTCGCCGCGTGTCGCGATGTACACCAAAGCCGAAGCAAGAGAGGCACGCGAAGACGGTGTCGACCTGCTCAAAGAAGCACACCTTCTGGAACTTAGTCGTTCGACGATCTATCAGCAAGGCCTGAGGCACTACCACAGCAACAAGATCAAGCCTCTCGCATTCCGCAAAGGCGACCTCGTCTTCCGACTCGTCCAAGAGCAGGCAGGCCAGCACAAGCTGTACTCTCTATGGGAGGGCCCATTCATCGTGAGCAGGGCCTTGCGCGACCGCAACACCTACTACCTCATCGACGCGCACAAGTCGAAGAAGCGCAAGAGGGACACCGCCGGCGAAGAAACGACCCAGCCGTGGAACGCGGAACTCCTCTGCCCGTTTTACAGTTAGTCGCACGAATGTATGTATTGTCGCCTTTTGTAATTGTACGAAACTATGGGATCCCCGAACGAGACTCGGGGGTTGGCTTTTGACGACCAATTTATTGCATCCATATTTTTCATCACTTTGCAACTGAACCCGGCCACCGGCTCGACTCGCTCGACCCGGGGGCTCGGGGGCAGGCTGGCTTGGTCGCCAACCCGCCGCTTTACTTGGTGATTCCTGATAAAGTTAGGATGCCACGGTCCCGCACTTTGCCCTAAAACCGCAGATCCAGCTCTAGCTGACGGCGGGCAAGCACAACGGGCCAAAGCTCCCCTACGATTCATGCACTAAGTCAACGGCCGCCGGGTCGATCAACCCGGCCCATCACTCATCAACTAATGTTAGCTGCACGACCGGCTGCTCACCAACCGGCCAAGCCGGATTGCCGCCAGCCGGCCCAGTGGGTGTTTCGCTCGCGCTCAACGCTTCTAAGGACCCAACTCCTGCGCGCCCCTCTCAAAGAATTGAACTCATTGTCACGGACCGGAGCCTCGGCCGTCTGACTCGCAGGGGGGGGGGAGGTTTCAGAGAGGAAAAGCGCACGAAATGAGTTCGAAAAAAGTGGAAGGCAAAAGGTAAGCAAACACTCACAACATTTACACACAAATGATTAAAGCAAAGGCCCACGACCCGAGTTCATTACACCCTAAAAACCCCCAGTTGGTGGGTGGACCTACTACTTAACAAAGTTTTCTACAGAGATTCTCAGGCATCCCCAGCGCCGCGTCGCGACGTCGACGGCTCTCCCCTGTCGGCCTCTGGGTCCAGCGAGGCACCAGTGTCCTCTTCGGCCTCCGTGATGCCGTAGACACCCGTTTCCTTCGAGCTGCCCTCCGGGTCGCAAAGAAGCAAGATGTAGTCGTCGCCATCCACGACCCCGCCGTCTTCCGTCCGCTCCGGATGGAACTCATCATGGAAGGCGAACTCGACGATATAGATGGCCTGGGAGGCGATCCGACCGGCTTGCTCCTGCAGCAACTGCTCCGAACCAGCGCGCTGGCCCATCAGCGTGTCCAGCTGAAGATCCGGATGCCAAGATAGCGCGATCCAGAGCGCCATCTCAGCACCGGTCCGGGCGGCAGAAACGCGCCGGTCGCTAAGGCGATCCGAGCCCATTTCCAACTAGCGCGTCATGCGCGAGAAGATGCACGGATGGACGGAGTCTGGCCACAGGGCTGTCATCATCGTGGTGCCGGCCCAGGACAGCCGCTCCATATGCATCCCCAAGACCCGCAGGCGGGCCTCAGCAGCGGAAATGATCTCCGGAAAGGTCCAGGCAGTCAGCGGATCCATCCCAGACCCAGCAACGCCGGTCTGGTCGCGCTGATAGCGGACGGCTTCCTCCGCCAGCCGCTGCATCTCCGGGAAGGCCCCTGTCGCAAAGGAAGAAGCAAGTTAGAAGAACAACAAGGAAGGAAGGGTCGGGCCCCGACCCGGCAAACTACGAGAAGCAGCACTTACTAGAGAAGGACTCTTCCAGGTGTTGCGCCTCGAGCAACGTACCTCGTCCCCCCCGCTCCAAGATGCGGTCGTGCTCCCCGAGCGCCTTCTCCAGGTTGGCCGCCTTAGCAAGGGCCGCCTTCAGCTTGGCGTCCTTGTCTTCGGCCGCCTTCTCGGCCGCCTCACGGCGGCGAGCCTCGTCCTGGCGAGCCCCCTCAGCCGCGGTGGCCTGCTCCCGCAGACGATCCACCTCGGCCTGGATCCGGCCCTTGTCGTCGGCCAGCTGGCCGCGCTACTGGTCCACCTCGACCAGGGCCTGCGGCGCCTCCACCACCTTGGCGGCCTCTGCCTTAAGAAGATCCACCTCGGCCTCAAGGCGGCTCTTGTGACCCGCCAGCTGCTCATTTAGCCGGTTGGCCTCGTCAAGAGACCGTCGGGCCACGGCCACCTCTGCCCTCGCCTGCGCTGCCTCGACGCCAAGACGGCCAGTATCGGCAACAAGCCGATCATAATGATGACCATCCCGGATAGAAGAATTCAGCAAGAAGGAAAGAAGATGAGACTTACGATTTGGCCCAACTACTAAATAGTTGGCCCGAATGTCGGGGGCTACACCCAGTGGGCGCGCTAGCGCGCCCCCACTAGAAAAGAGCACAAAAGTACCTGCGGCGACGTGAAGCTCCTCCTCTCTGGCAGCGAGTTGCTCCTGGAGCTCCCGATGCTTGCCCAGGAGCCGGTTGAACACGGCAACCCGGAAGGAGTCAAGATGCTGAAAGCAGACCAAAGTTAGAACAAGGCTGACACTCCTAAGATTCGACCCAACTACTACATAGTTGGCCCGAACCTCGGGGGCTACACCCAGTGGGTGCGCTGGCGCGCCCCCACAAAGAAGAAATCGCAAGAAAACAGAAGAAAAAGGAACTTACCAAGATGGCGCGCTCCAGGTCGCGCGTTTGCTCCACCTCGGCCTGGGCGAAGGCCTCGAGTCGCTCCGTCCGGCCTCGCAGACGGCGGCTGACGGCATCCAGCGCTGCCTCCTCCTGGGTCTGAGGCCCGAAGACAAACGCCCTGTGTCGCCACCTCAGGCACCGCCGCCTGCGGTGCCTCCTCCATAGCGGGCGGCGCTTCCGGTGCCGCCGCCCGTGGCGCCTCCTCCAAGACGCCGCCGCCTCCGCCACCATCGGCCCCAGCGCGCTTGACCACGTCGGCTCGTGGCGGGGTATCGCCCCCCACCTCCACGACCTCCTAGTCGAGGACCACCACCTCAGCCCGGCCTCCGTGGCCGCGCTCCGTCACCGTCGACGGCTCAAAAACCGTCCCCGCCACCATCGTGCCCTCCGGCATCTCGCGCCAGGCCGGCTCGCTGCCGCCTCGCGACCGTGCCGCCGCCGCATCGGTCCAAGCTCAAACCAACACCGCCTCCAACTCTGCCTCGGCCCGGTTCCTGTACCGCCAGGCCAAGGCCTCGGCATCGTCCGCATCCAGGCCGAGGTCCGAGTCGCCCCGTCCCTCCTCCCCACCCAGGCCGGAGAGGTCGGACCTGCTCCTGTGGAACGCGGCCCCCTCGGTGGCCGCGGCCTCCGCCGCCGCCCTCGCCAGCGTGATCGGCGACCTGAAGAAGAAGAAAGGATAAGCAAGCAAGAAACAAGACTGACTCAAGGAATCCAGACGCAAGCAGGAAATGAGACTTACGCCATCAAGACTGGGACCGGGGTCGGCTTCCCGTGCTTCTTCTTGGCCGGCCTCCCAAGATCGGCCGAGTCCGCCGTGCGCTTCGGGGCCCGGGGTCGTGGCGCGACGCTGTCTTTCCCGTGCGGGCGGCTCGGCGTCGCCCCATGCGAGGACCCGGCTCCGCCCGCCTCGCCGCCTCCCCCGCCCAACACCGCTGAACCAACAACCGGCATCAGCATCGCCTGCGCCATGACGTAACCAACTATTCAAGACAAATGAAGAAGGAAAAGATTCAAGACATACCCGCACGACGCCCAGTGCCGGCGTCGGACCCGGCCACCTCCTTGCCGCCGTGGGCCGCGAGCTCCTCTAGTTCCACCGGCGCCACCTGCGACGGAGCCCGGGCATAAGGATGCCGGCTCGTGTTCAGAAGTATCTCCCGTGACGCGTCGGGACGAATGAGAAGATGCGCGGGGGAAAAATAAGAAGACCAGATGCTCACCTGCGGCGCCGGGTACGCCTGGCTGTACGGTGCCTTGCCGAATCGCCAGCCCTCTCCAAGGTTGGCCTTGGAGATATCATTCATGCCTCGTGCGACCTGCTCCGCAGACAGCCGCCTTGACCCCATCCGGTTGGGGTCCTGAAGCCCGATCATCTTGCCGATGAGGCAGGAGCGCCTCTGAAGCGGGAGAACCCGGCGGGTGATGAACGCGGCAAGGAGGTCGGTGCCGGTGAGCCCCTCCTGCGTCCTCATCATTGTGACCCGCTCGCAGAGGTTGACGATCTCCTGCGACGGGCGCCGGAGCGAGTAGCCCCAGTTCGTTTTCGCCCGTGGCGGTGCGACGGTGAAGGGAGGAAGGTTGATGTGGTCTGCACCATGGTGCGGACATAGAAGAAGTAGTTCTGCCACTTCTTGGCAGAATCCTCGAGCGGGATCTTGGGGAAGTCCGCCCCCGACCGCTTCGAGGTGACGGCGGCCCCGCATTCGGCAAACTCCCCGGCCGACGAGCCCTGCTGCTTCAAGGAGAAGAAGCGCGCCCAGAGGTCGATGGTTGGCTCGACCCCCAGGTACCCCTTGCACAGGGTCATGAAGCCGGAGAGCTGGACGATGGCGGCGGCGCCAAGATGGTGCGGTTGGAGATCAAAGAACTCCAAGAACGCACGGAAGAAAGTGCTTGCCGGCAGCCCGAAGCCATGCTCGAAATGCGTGAGGAAGACGACGCGCTCCTGCCCCTCGGGCCAGGGCCTCTGCTCGCCGCGCGACAGATGGACACCAACGTCCGTCTCCCACGGCAGGCACCATGAAGACCGAAGGTAGGTGATGTCGTCGGTGGTGACGGTCGAGCCCATCCAGGAGCCCGACGGCAGCGACATTGCCGGAAGAGAAAGAAAGAAGAAGGACGACAGAGACATCTCTGCTCAGGGCCGCGGGCGCAGCTATGCATCGGTGGCAAGGAGCGGAGCAGGAGCAGGGGGACAGGAGGGCGCGAGCGAGAATAATGTCCGCCGCCCCCTTGCCCCCTCAATTTATAACCCCCAATTCAAACGTGGGGGAGTGGGATCGTCTGCACACGCCCGTTCCACTACCCCGCAATAAGTGCGCACGCACACGCGCACTATCTGCGCGGGGAAGTGCAACCGGCCCCCAGACGCTGCAATAAATCCGCGTGCATGGGCCAAGGGCGCGCAGTGACGGGCCCCGGCCCGTCGCTCAGTCCCGTCATGCGCGTGGCCTGTCAGGCCCCTTCGAGTTTTGGGCACCACGTGGCGCCTGTGCGAAGCCCAAGGGATCGCCTCAAGATTCGACGGACTCCTCGGTTCCCGCCATGGCCGGGGTGCCGCAATCCGGTTTCCGAGAAAACCGGCACACAGTGGGTGTTGCCAGACCCGGCGCTCGCAGATTCCGCCTTGCTCAAGGGGGAAACTGCGAAGGCCCACTCATCCAAAGATGGCGGACCTTCACAGCTTCAGGGACTACTGTCGGGGGGATGAACCTCAGGCAGGCAACGGAACCCGGGTCTATTTCAAAAACAGCGGGGCCCGCATCACCACGCAAACCGGCACGCGCCTGGCCGGGTCGCTCGACCCGGCAAGGCTTGCAACCTGGCCAAGACCCTCGACACGGCAAGGTACATCGACCTGGCCACAGCAGCTGGCGCAAGACAACTCAACCCGGCTCAGCCATGGCTTCCCTAGCAAGCCAACCCACCCGTGGCGTCCACGGCAACCCAGCCACGGGTGAGCTCCCGTCCCATCCAGGCCGTACGATGAGACGAGACCTCAATCACCGATGACCAAGACAATAGTGCTCCCGCCCATGCCTATGGTCAGCCGGAGCGTGGCAACAGTGCCCCTTACCTACCCGCTGACCAGGGATGGCGTGGCGAAAGTGTTCCCGCCCTCACAGCTGACCACAGCAAGCGACGGCCTGACGGAGAGCACTGTACGCGGCTCAACTCGGCCACGCCATGACGATCGACAAGACGGCGCACAGTCCCCCTAGGTACGCAGGGCCCACACCTAGGGGATCCCGGCGAACCACAAGCCCACAAGCGGGACCTAGCTCGGTACTCCGGATACCGACAATACGAACCCACCGACTCGGCATATTACCATTGTAACCCTGGGTGGGTTGATCTATAAAACCCGCCAGAGAGCCCACGTCTACAGGGGGCATGCTGGACCCGAGGGCAAGCAGGCATAGAAGCAACACAACATGCAGTACGAGATAGACACGAGACACCTGTAAGAGAAACCCAGGCGAGCATAGGACTAGCCACCGCATAGCAACGCCAGGGAGAAGGAACAGCCCAAGCCTTGGCCAGCCTCCTTCCTCCTCCGTACAGCTCCAGGTGTAACATTGTACTATCGACCATGCAACCAAACCTGGGTATGTCCGGCGTCCCGCGCCCGCGCATGTCAACCTCGCCTCTGGAGCCCACCAGCGCCCTCGAGCCTCCTCCTCTCTTTAGCCATCCCTTGGCATCTGTCGTGCACCCACCACGACATTGTGCGTTGTCTCCTACTGGATTGATACCTTGGTTCTCAAATTGAGGGAAATACTTACTCTACTTTGCTGCATCACCCTTTCCTCTTCAAGGGAAAAACCAACGCAAGCTCAAGAGGTAGCAGATCCTCAAGCACACCTTATGTTGTTTGATAATTTAGGTTGAACTTTGAAACTGAAGGATGTGTCACGAGAATTCGTATTCTTAAGACTCTTCATGTTTTCTTTAGAAGGTGATGCTAAAAAGTGGTATAATAGATTACCTCAAGGAAGTATAACTAGCTGGCTGATGTGTGCACAAAAATTTATGGCTAAATTCTTCCTAGGCTCGAAGATTACTAAATTACGAAGGAATATCACTCTATTCATTCAAGAGGATGATGAAAGTTTACATGAAGCTTGGGGGGGATATTCTAAGATTTTGAACCTATGCCCTAACCATGTTTATGATGAACATGTTATACTTCATATGTTTTATCTTGGAATTAACAATGAATCAAAATTTATTCTTGATTTGAGTGCAGGAGGACGATTCATGTCTTTTACTCTTGAGGTAGGAAAAGGGCTTATAGAGAAGATTATGACTACTAAAGAATAGTGGAGTGTTGAGGAGCCAGTGAGGCCCACTGGAAAAATATATCATATTGAAGATATGGAAGAATTTAAAATATTACTCAGGAAAAAGGTAAACCAGCCCATTGAACAAGTTATCAATGAAAAAGTGCACATATTTAGTATTCATTAGCAGGACGACAAACTTCAAGAAACAATGAATAAGTTCAAATTCCATCAAGACAACTGATATGTCTCCATCGTATCTATAATTTTTTATTGTTTCATGCCAATATTATATAAGTTTTATATACTTTTGGCAAGATTTTATATTATTTTTTGGGACTAACATATTGATCCAGTGCCTAGTGCCAGTTCCTGTTTGTTACATGTTTTTTATTTTGCAGAATATCTATCGTTGTACAAAAGTATGGGCTTTTTTGTACCCCTTACTTGTGCATGGGCATTCGTAGCCACGCGTGTGGCCGGGCCCGGAAGGCCAGCAGAAGATAAAACACGAAGACTACCAAGGCAGATACTCAAGTGGTGGAACAAGGAGCAGAAGGCGAGCTGGACCTCCCCCGGCAACACTCTTGTCGGGGCAACCTACGCAGCACCAGCAAGCCCATCACCCTTGAGGCTGAGAGTTCTGACACCCTCAACAATGTTAAGACCAAGATTTGGGAATTCATGCATGATTGCATGCAGATCCTCATGGAAATTGATAACCTACAGGTCCACGTGGGACCAGAAGACGAAGACCCCCGACAAGATCCTCGCCGGGGACGACTGCAAGGCACCCGTCAAGCCTTGCCGGGGACGATTGCTGGGCTGCGACCAGGCCCGTGCCTGACAAGGGTTTGACACCTCACCAGCAATCCAGTGCGACGACCAGTGTGCCAACTATGCAGGCGCCTACATGGCGGCATGCAGATCTTCATGGAGGCTCTACCATCACGCCAACACAACAGCTAGTTAGCCAGCATGGCACTGCATGCCTCGTCAGCCTGGACGTGTGTTGGAGCGAGGAGGGGCGGCGGCGAACAAGATAGCTTCTGTTGCCGTCCCTGATAAAGTAAGAGGGCACGTAGGCAACACATTAAATGCATTTGTCCTACGGTGCCAAGCAATAAGCTTGTATACTGTAGCTTACTTTCCACCTCCTGTGTGACACTGTGGCAACCCCTTTACGTATAAAAGGAGGCCCGAGGCGTATGCCACGTCTTGAGCTAGTGTTGGTTTTCCCCGAAGAGGAGAGGGTGATGCAGCAAGTGTAGCGTAAGTATTTCCCTCAGTTTTTGAGAACCAAGGTATCAATCCAGTAGGAGGCTCCTGAAAAGTCCCACGCACGTACACAAACAAACTGAGAACTCGCAACCAACGCAATAAAGGGGTCGTCAATCCCTTCACGGCCACTTGCAAAAGTGAGATCTGATAGAGATAATATGATGAGATAAATATATTTTTGGTATTTTATAATATAGATGCAAGAAAGTAAAGATGCAAATAAAAGTAGATTGAAAGCAAATATGATAAGAGATAGACCCGGGGGCCATAAGTTTCACTAGAGGCTTCTCTCGAGAGCATACGTATTACGGTGGGTGAACAAATTACTGTCAAACAATTGATAGAAAAGCGAATAATTATGACGTTATCTAGGCATGATCATGTATATAGGCATCACATCCAAAACAAGTAGACCGACTCCTGCCTGCATCTACTACTATTACTCTACACATCAACCGCTATCCAGCATGCATCTAGAGTATTAAGTTCATAAGAACGGAGTAACGCAATAAGCAAGATGATATGATGTAGAGGGATAAACTCATGCAATATGATATAAACCCCATCTTGTTATCCTCGATGGCAACAATACAATACGTGTCTTGCAACCCTTTCTGTCACTGGGTAAGAACACCGCAAGATTGAACCCAAAGCTAAGCACTTCTCCCATGGCAAGAAAGATCAATCTAGTAGGCCAAACCAAACCGATAATTCGAAGAGACTTGCAAAGATAACTCAATCATACATAAAAGAATTAAGAGAAGATTCAATTAATAACCATAGATAAATCTGAACATAAACTCACAATTCATCGTATCTTGACAAACACACTGCAAAAAGAGATTACGTCGAATAGATCTCCACAAGAAAGGGGGAGAACATTGTATTGAGATTCAAAAAGAGAGAAGAAGCCATCTAGCTAATAACTATGGACCCGTAGGTCTGTGGTAAACTACTCACAACTCACAGGAGGGGCAAGGATGTTGATGTAGAGGCCTTCCGTGGTCGATTCTCCCTCCGGCAGAGTGCCGGCGAAGGCTCCAAGATGGGATCTCGCGGATATAGAAGGTTACGGTGGTGGAAATTGTGTTTCGTGGTGCCCGTGGATGTTTTCGGGGTCCGTAGGTATATATAGGAGGAAGAAGTACGTCGGTGGACGCCTGAGGGGCCCACGAGATAGGGGGCGCACCCTACAGGGGGGGGGGGGCGCCCTCCTATCTCGTGGGGCCCCCGGAGCTTTCTTGACTTGCACTCGAGGCTCTCCGGATCAGATTTGTTCCAAAAATAACGCTCCCGAAGGTTTCATTCCATTTGGACTCCGTTTGATATTCCTTTTCTTCGAAATACTGAAATAGGCAAAAGAACAGCAATATGGGTTGGGCCTCCAGTTAGTAGGTTAGTCCCAAAAATGATATAAATATGTAGAATAAAGCCCATAACCGTCCAAAACAGGTAGTATAATAGCATGGAACAATCAAAAATTATAGATACGTTGGAGACGTATCAAGCATCCCCAAGCTTAATTCCTTCTCGTCCTCGAGTAGGTTAATGATAAAAAGAGAATTTTTGATGTGGAATGCTACCTAGCATAATTCATAATGTAATTTTCTTTCATTGTGGCATGAATGTTCAGATCCAAGTAATACAAAATAAAAGTTCATATTGACATAAGAAATAGTAATACTTCAAGCATACCAAGCAAGTAATCATGTCTTCTCAAAATAGCATGGCTAAAAGAAAGTTATCCCTACAAAATCATATAGTCTGTCTAAGCTCTATCTTCATCACACAAAGTATTTAATCATGCACAACCCCGATGACGAGCCAAGCAATTGTTTCATACTTTAATAATTTCAAACCTTTTCAACTTTCACGCAATACATGAGCGTGAGCCATGGACATAGCACTATATGTGGAATAGAATGGTGGTTGTGGAGAAGACAAAAAAAAGGAGAAGATAGTCTAACATCAACTAGGCGTATCAACAGGCTATGGAGATGCCCATTAATAGATATCAATGTGAGTGAGTAGGGATTGCCATGCAACAGATGCACTAGAGCTATAAATATATGAAAGCTCAACAAGAGAAAACTAGTGGGGTGCATCCAACTTGCTTGCTCACGAAGACCTAGGGCACTTTTGAGGAAGCCCATCATTGGAATATACAAGCCAAGTTCTATAATGGAAAATTCTCACTAGTAAATGAAAGTGACAACATATGAGACTCTATCATGAAGATCATGGTGCTATTTTGAAGCACAAGTGTGGTAAAAGGATAGTAGCATTGTCCCTTCTCTCTTTTTCTCTCATTTTTTTATTGGGCCTTTTCTCTTTTTTTTCTGGCCACCCTGTTTTTTATATTTCGTCTGGAGTCTCATCCCGACTTATGGGGGAATCATAGTCTCCATCATCCTTTCCTCAATGGGACAATGCTCTAATAATGATGATCATCACACTTTTATTTTTTTACAACTCAACAATCACAACTCGATACTTAGAACAAAATATGACTCTATATGAATGCCTCCGGCGGTATACTGGGATATGCAATGAATCAAGAGTGACATGTATGAAGAATATGATGGTGGCTTTGCCACAAATACGATGTCAACTATATGATCATGCAAAGAGCAATATGACAAAAGTAATGTGTGTCATATGAATGGGATGGTGGAAAGTTGCATGGCAATATATCTCGGAATGGCTATGGAAATGCCATAATAGGTAGGTATGGAGGCTGTTTTGAGGAAGGAGTATGTTGGGTGTATGGTACCGGCGAAAGTTGCACGATACAAGAGAGGCCAACAATAATGGAGGGGTGAAAGGAGTGCGTATAATCCATGGACTCAACATTAATCAAAAGAACTCATATACTTGTTGTAGAAATTTAGAAGTCATCAAAAACCAAAGCACTACACATATGCTCCTAGGGGGATAGATTGGTAGGAAAAGACCATCGCTCGTCCCCGACTGCCACTCATAAGGAAGACAATCAATAAATAAAATTGTGCTCCAACTTCTTCACAAAGCGGTTCACCATACGTGCATGCTTCGGGAATCACAAACTTCAACACAAACATTCTTTAAATCCATAATCACCCAACTAGCATGACTTTAATATTACTACCTCCATATCTCAAAACAATTATCAAGCATCAAATTGATCATAGCATCCAATTCACTCTCTATGATAGTTTTTATTATACCCAACTTGGATGCTCATCATTCTAGGACGAAATTAAAACCATAGCAAATACCATGCTGTTCTAAGAGACTCTCAAAATAATATAAGTGAAGCATGACACACTAGCAATTTCTATAAAATTAATCCACCACCATGCTCTAAAAGATATAAGTGAAGCACTAGAGCGAAAACTAACAAGCTCAAAAGATATAAGTGAAGCACATAGAGTATTCTAGCAAATTCTAATCAAGTAGGCTTCTCCAAAAAGGTGTGTTACAGCAAGGATTATTGTGGAAAACTAACAGGCAAAGACCAATATAATACACGACGCTCCAAGCAAAACACATATCATGTAGCGAATAAAAATATAGCTCCAAGTAAAGTTACCAATGAACGAAGACGAAAGAGGGGATGCCTTCCCAGGGCATCCCCAAGCTTAGGCTTTTGGCTATTCTTGAATATCTTGGTGTGCCATAAGCATCCCCAAGCTTAGGATCTTGCCACTCTTTATTCCATAGTCCATAAAAGCTTTACCCAAAACTTGAAAACTTCACAACACAAAACTCAACAAGAAATCTTATAAGCTCCATTAGTGAAAGAAAACAAAACCACCACATAAGGTACTGTAATGAACTCATGCTTTATTTATTTTGGTGTTAAACCTACTTTATTACAACTTCCTTATGGTTTATAAACTAATTTATTAGCCATAGATGCATTGAAATAAGCAAACAACACATGAAAAACAGAATCTGTCAAAAACAGAACAGTCTGTAGCAATCTGTAACTACCGCAAACTTCTGGAACTCTAAAAATCCTACCAAAATAGGAAGTACTGGAAAATTTGTTTATTGATCAGCAGAACAAAGAATCAATGCAAAATCTCTTTTCTGTGATTTATTGAATTTTTTCTCGTGAGTGCAAAGTTTCTGTTTTTCAGCAGAATCAAATCAACCATCATCATAGTTTATCCTATAGGTTCTACTTGGCACAAACACTAAACAAAAGATAAAAACACATCTACACATAAAGTAGAAACAAAATTTAAAACTAAATAGGAACAAAAACAAAGAACATAAAGAAAATTGGGTTGCCTCCCAACTAGCGCTATCGTTTAACGCCCCTAGCTAGGCATAAAAGCAAGGATAGATCTAACGAGTGCCATCTTTGGCACTTGATTAATAAGTAGCACGCATGATAGATTCATAAGGTAATTTGACTTTCTTTCGTGGAAAGTGCTCCATGCCTTTCTTTAGAGGAAATTGGAATCTAATGTTCCCTTCCTTCATATCAATAATCACACCAATCGTTCTAAGGAAAGGTCTACCAAGAATAATAGGGCAAGAAAGATTGCAATCTATATCAAGAACGATAAAATCTACGGGCACTAAATTTCTATTAGCAACAATAAGAACATCATTGATCCTTCCCATAGGCTTTTTAATGGTGGAATCCGCAAGGTGCAAATTTAAAGAGCAATCATCAAGATCATGGAAATCTAGAATATCACATAAAGTTTTCGGAATTGTGGAAACACTAGCACCCAAATCACACAAAGCAAAACACTCAAAATCTTTAATTCTAATATTTATAGTAGGTTCCCACTCATCATTAAGTTTTCTAGGTATAGAAGCTTCCAAATTAAGTTTTTCATCATAAGATTGCATCAAGGCATCAACAATATGTTTGGTAAAAGCTTTGTTTTGACTATAAGCATGAGGAGAATTAACAACGGATTGCAACAAGGAAATACAACCTTTTAAAGAGCAATTATCATAATCAAATTCCTTGAAATCCGAGATAGTAGGTTCAACATTATTAGAAGTTGAGGATTCTCCAATCTCTCTTTTACCAAATTTAGGACTAAGATCTAAAGACTCCAAATTTTTGGGACGCCTTCTAGGCAAAGTTGATTCATCATCAGTCCCATAATCATCAAAATTAATATTGCAAAACATAGATCTAATAGGAGACACATCAATAACTTTAAGATCCTCATCATTATTTTCATGTAGATTAGAAGAACACGCTTTTATAAAGCTTTCTTTTTTAGCACGCAATCTAGAGGTTCTTTCCTTGCACTCTTCAATGGAGATTCTCATTACTTTGAGAGACTCATTGATATCATGCTTAGGAGAAGAAGATCCAAGTTTAAGAGAATTTTAACATGAAGTGAAAGTCTATCAACGTTCCTAGCCAAATCATCAACTTTGAGCAATTTTTCTTCAAGCAAAGCATTAAAATTCTTTTGAGAAATCATAAATTCTTTCACACTATTCTCAAAATCAGAGGGCATCTTATTAAAATTACCATAAGAATTATTGTAGAAATTTCCATAATTATTAGAGGGATTACTAGGGAATGGTCTAGCATTAAAATTTCCTCTATAAGCATTGTTTCCAAAATTATTCCTACCAACAAAATTCACATCCATAGATTCATTATTATTCTCAATCAAAGAAGATAAAGGCATATCATTGGGATCAAGAGGAGTATTTTTAGTAGCAAACATCTTCATAAGTTCATCCATCTTTCCAGTCAAAACAT
Organism: Triticum dicoccoides; assembly: GCF_002162155.2. Lineage (NCBI taxonomy): Eukaryota > Viridiplantae > Streptophyta > Magnoliopsida > Poales > Poaceae > Triticum > Triticum dicoccoides. The sequence goes on from NC_041391.1 coordinate 515,605,599, forward strand.
TGATTTCTTCTATAGCATGCACTTTTTTACTAGAAGATCTTTCGGTGTGCCATTGAGAATAATTAGCCATAATATTATCAAGCAATTTTGTAGAATCTCCTAACGTAATTTCCATAAACGTGCCTCCCACGGCCGAATCTAAGAGATTTCTAGAAGCAAAGTTCAAACCGGCATAATTTTTTTGTATGATCATCCATAAATTCAAACCATGAGTAGGGCAATTGCGAAGCATCAATTTCATTCTTTCCCAAGATTGGGCAACATGCTCATGATCAAGTTGTTTAAAATTCATAATATCATTCCTAAGAGTGATGATCTTAGCGGGAGGAAAATACTTAGAGATAAAAGCATCTTTGCACTGGTTCCAAGAATCAATACTATTTTTAGGCAAAGATGAAAACCAAAATTTAGCACGATCTCTAAGTGAAAACGGAAATAACTTCAATTTGACAATATTGTAATCTGTATCTTTCTTCTTTTGCATGTCACACAAATCAACAAAATTGTTTAGATGAGTAGCGGCATCTTCACTAGGAAGGCCAGCGAATTGATCTTTCATAACAAGATTCAGCAAGGCAGTATTGATTTCACAAGACTCAGCATCATTATGAGGAGCAATCGGAGTACTAAGGAAATCATTATTATTGGTATTCGAGAAATCACACAACTTGGTATTATCTTGTGCCATGGCAACAAGTAATCCAACACACAAGCAAACAGAAAACGGCAAACGGAAAAAGGCGAGCGAAAAGAGAGGAGGAGATTGGGAAAGAGCGGGCAAATAAAACAGCAAGGGTTAAGTGGGGGAGAGGAAAACGAGAGGCAAATGGAAAATAATGTAAATGCTAGGGAGATGAGTTTTTGATGCGTACTTGGTATGTATTGACTTGAGCGAAGACCTCCCAAGCAACGGTGCCAGAAATCCTTCTTGCTACGTCTTGAGCTAGCGTTGGTTTTCCCCGAAGAGGAGAGGGTGATGCATCAAGTGTAGCATAAGTATTTCCCTCAGTTTTTGAGAACCAATGTATCAATCCAGTAGGAGGCTCCTCAAAAGTCCCACGCACCTACACAAACAAACTGAGAACTCGCAACCAACGCAATAAAGGGTTGTCAATCCCTTCAAGGCCACTTGCAAAAGTGAGATCTGATAGAGATAATATGATAAGATAAATATATTTTTGGTATTTTATAATATAGATGCAAGAAAGTAAAGATGCAAATAAAAGTAGATTGAAAGCAAATGTGATAAGAGATAGACCCGGGGGTCATAGGTTTCACTAGAGGCTTCTCTCGAGAGCATAAGTATTACGGTGGGTGAACAAATTACTGTCAAGCAATTGATAGAAAAGCGAATAATTATGACATTATCGAGGCATGATCATGTATATAGGCATCACATCCAAAACAAGTAGACCGACTCCTGCCTGCATCTACTACTATTACTCTACACATCGACCGCTATCCAGCATGCATCTAGAGTATTAAGTTCATAAGAACGGAGTAACGCAATAAGCAAGATGATATGATGTAGAGGGATAAACTCATGCAATATGATATAAACCCCATCTTGTTATCCTCGATGGCAACAATACAATATGTGTCTTGCAACCCTTTCTGTCACTGGGTAAGAACACCGCAAGATTGAACCCAAAGCTAAGCACTTCTCCCATGGCAAGAAAGATCAATCTAGTAGGCCAAACCATACCGATAATTCGAAGACACTTGCAAAGTAACTCAATCATACATAAAAGAATTCAGAAAAGATTCAATTAATAACCATAGATAAATCTGAACATAAACTCACAATTCATCGGATCTTGACAAACACACCGCAAAAAGAGATTACATGGAATAGATCTCCACAAGAGAGGGGAGAACATTGTATTGAGATCCAAAAAGAGAGAAGAAGCCATCTAGCTAATAACTATGGACCCGTAGGTCTGTGGTAAACTACTCACAACTCATCGGAGGGGCAAGGATGTTGATGTAGAGGCCCTCCATGGTTGATTCCCCCTCCGGCAGAGTGCCGGCGAAGGCTCCAAGATGGGATCTCGCGGATACAGAAGGTTACGGTGGTGGAAATTGTGTTTCGTGGTGCCCCTGTAAGTTTTCGGGGTCCGTAGGTATATATAGGAGGAAGAAGTACGTCGGTGGACGCCCGAGGGGCCCACGAGACAGGGGGCGCCCTCCTATCTCATGGGGCCCTCGGAGCTTTCTTGACTTGCACTCCAGGCTCTCCGGATCAGATTTGTTCCAAAAATAACGCCCCCGAAGGTTTCATTCCGTTTGGACTCCGTTTGATATTCCGTTTCTTCGAAATACTGAAATAGGCAAAAGAACAGCAATATGGGCTGGGCCTCCGGTTAGTAGGTTAGTCCCAAAAATGATATAAATATGTAGAATAAAGCCCATAAGCGTCCAAAACAGGTAATATAATAGCATGGAACAATCAAAAATTATAGATACATTGGAGACGTATAAGCGTACAGAGAGAGAAGTCGGACTTTTGGACCGGACATGCACCGTAGCTAGTTGAAAAGCTCAAGAACACATATGTCCAGACAAGCAGGACTAGGGTATTACGCATCTTTGCGGCCCAAACCTGGGTAAAACCCCCCTTGTGCTGACTGCTAGACCTGCTCTTCGTGTAGCTACTCTCCCTGCCGAACGTAGAAGGGATTCCTGTGATCCCATAGGTGTTTGTTTCCCCAACATCTTTGGCGTGCCAGGTAGGGCAGAATTAGTTGTGAGAATCTGGTCTATTAGTTTGTGCAGAAGTTTCTTCACCGCCATGGCACCAAAGAAGAAGACGATCGTGGCAGCCGGCCCATCCGGAGCTGCTCCAGCCATGCCCGCATAGACGGGCATTGTAGCAGACGCCAATGGTGGAGGAGATCAAGATCGTCCACGCCACCCAGATACGAGAAGCTATGCGAGCGGCGTCGTCCGCAACGGTGACGATGGTCTGCACGCCGCTGCGCCCAAGGATGGAGTTGCACTACCTACGGGTGGCGCGGTGACCTCCAAGGGCAGGAAGACGACCCCGCCAGCGCACGCGCCATGGTCCTCTCAGCTCATGCGCGACGAACAGTGGCGCAATGTTGAAGACCACAGGCGTCGCCACGGCAAAAGCCCTCAGTGTCACTCTCAAGATGCGCAGGGCCGACATGCACACCATGATGCTGGCGAAAAGGGCACGCAGTCGCAGAATCGTGATGAGACTCCTTCTAATATAGTTAGAAGTCCGAGTTCCTCCCATTCCTCACACCTGTCGCTGCCACCTACACGAGCAGAAGCATTGGCGCGAGTGCAGCTACTCCTCGACTTTCCTCCTGCTCTAGAGAATCAAGAATAGTGGAGGTCTGCCATCCAAAGCATCATTGGCCATGCCAACAGGGATGGCCGCCGGGAAGCAAGTCCCTCAAGGCGCCAGACCACCGAGCCGGTGCATGTTGACAGTGGAAACATTGGAGGCACCACAACCATGGTGCACTCCCCTCCACGGCAGCCAGCCCGTCGGGTTGGCGCCCGTGACAATGTGTCCATGGCATCGTCTGACCCACGGGCACGTTGCGACCAACATCAAGTTCTTTGAGAGCGGCTCAAGGTAGACACCTGGACCACTATCGAGCGGCGATGGGAGGCACGTCACCAATCTGATAGGCGTGCTGGGCCTACTGCGTACAAGCCTGCGCTGGGGGATGCTGGCAACTTCCCCTATGCAATAACTTGTCTAGCGTTCACCCATGAGCTGCCGCAGTTCCAGTGGCCCAACACCCGCACGTTCAAACCGGAGGGTCCGGAGAAGTACGACAGCAAGACCCATCTGTCTGAGTTCCTGAGCGTTTACACCATCGTGATGCAAGCCGCCGAAGCATGGAACGACAAGGTACTCACCAACTATTTCCCGTTGGCGCTCAAGCCCAACGTCAGGTCATGGTTAATGCATTCGCCGATAGACTCCATCTCCTCTTGGTCCGATTTGTGCCACGAGTTTGTTGGTGCCTTCACGGGTGGCCATGTAGCTCCTGGCCAGGCAAGCAATTTGCATGTGATCCCCCAGAGGGACGGCGAATGCTTGCGCAAGTACATACAGAGGTTCAGCCGCGTGCCCTACAACATCCCCGATCTTCATCCTGCTGTTGTCATCAGCGCGTTACATTAGAACATGCGCAATCGTAAGATGCGTGAAGAGCTAGCGATGAACAAGGTTGCAGATGTTGCCGTACTGTATGTTCTGGCCGACAGATGTGCCCGAGCTAAGGAGGGAACAAAGTACCCAGGCGAAGATGCCGGCATGGGAAGTGACTCACAAGACGAAGACGTCGTCGCCCCGGCAAAGAAGAGCCGACGACATAATAGGAAGCACAAGGGCAAGACCATGCATGTCGTCAAGGAATCCGGCGATCCCGGCACCGCCAAGAAGGCCAAGGTTGATGACCCCAGCAAGGAGATTGCCGGGTGCAACGCCTGCTGGGCCTTCTCGGCTGCCGGCAAGTCAGAGGGCTCCGACAAGTAGTACTGCAAGATTCATCATACTAAGGGACACGACCTCCAGAATTGCCGCCAAGTGGAGCTGCTCATGGAGAAGCAAAGGGCTGAGTACGAGAGACAAGACAAGGAGAAGGGCCAAGGTCGCGCTGAAGCATCCGACAAGAAGCGCGGCGGCCGAGGAGGTCACGGCGACAAGGAGAAGCAACAAGAGAGGCCTGCCCGAGGCCGTGACAAGAAAGAGGAGGACGACGACCACAATGATGATGACGAGTCCACCGAGCATGAGTTTCAGAAGGCGACAGAGGTCATGTGTGTTGACAGAGGTGCCTCTTTGCATTCCTCCCACCGCCAACTAAAATAGTGGGTGCATGAGATTAATGCAACGGAACCGAGGATCGACACCCAGAAGCCATTAAGGTGGTCCCACATGCCTATCATTTTTTACACCGAGGACCACCCTGATCGCACAACTGCGGTCGGGTGTTTGCCGTTGTTGGTATCACCAACAATACGCAACCTCAAGGTGCAAAGATGTTAGTTGACGGTGGGGCTAGCCTAAACTTGATCTCGCCCGACGTGATCAAGAGGTTACAGATCCCCGATGAAGATCTTGAGGAAATGGGTACGTTCCAAGGGATCAATCTGGGGAGGAGCCAGCCCAAGGGAAAGGTCACGCTACAAGTCATGTTTGGTGGCGACGTAAACTACAGGACAGATAGAATCATTTTCGATGTTGCCAAGATCTCGTTGCCATATAAAGGGATCCTTGGCCGCCCGACGCTGGCCAAGTTCATGGCGGCATCACGCTACGCATACAACAAGCTGAAGATGCCCGGCCCGATGAGCATCATCACCTTCAGCTGCGACAAGAGGGATGCGCTCATCTGCGCCCATCAGCTCTATCGGGAGGCGGTTGCAGCGTCCGCCACCAAGACACCTGCTCCCGCCACCGAGAAGAAGACCAGCAAGGCCTCGGCCGCCGGCAAGACTCCTGGCTCCGGCAAGGGTTCTGCGCTCACTCCGGCAAACACGCCTCTTCAAAGTGCTATGTTCCTGCTGAGGACGTGCCAGAGAGCTCCACCATTAAGAGCAAGAAGTCTAAGGCGGCCCCACCAGAAACTAAGAAGGTGCCCATCAAGGAGGATGACACGGGCGAAGCTTTTACCATAAGCTCCACCCTTGACAGCAAATAGGAAAGCACGCTCATCGCCTTCCTATGGGAGAATATCGACGTGTTTGCATGGCAACCATCCGACATCCCCGACGTTCCCAGGGAGGTGATTGAGCACCATAGTGTTGTCTGCCCCCATGCATGGCCCGTCAAGAAGAAGGTCAGAAGCAAGCTTTGGAGCGACAAGTGTTCATCATCGAGGAGATCAAGAAGTTAGAAGTGGCAGGCTTGGTCAAGGGAGTACTCCACCCAACGTGGTTGGCCAACCCAGTGGTAATACGTAAGGAGAATCGGAAGTGGAGGCTATATATCGTCTATACTGATATCAATAAAGCCTGCCCAAAGGATCCTTTCCCATTGCCACGTATCAACCAGATAGTGGACTCCACTGCCAGGTGTGACCTGCTGTCGTTCCTTGATGCCTACTCAGGATATCATCAGATCTTCATGAGGAAGGAAGATGAAGAAAAGACCACGTTCATCACCCCATGTGGTACGTACTATTTTGTACGGATGTCTTTCGGGTTGAAGAGCGCTGGTTCGATGTTCGTCCGAGTAGTCCAAATTGGTTTTGAGCCCCAGCTCCATAGAAATATGGAAGCCTACATGGATGATATAGTGGTCAAAACAAAAGACAAGGCTAAGCTCGTGCAGGACCTGGAAGAAACCTTTGAAAATTTGTGCAAGATCAACCTCAAGCTCAACCCAGAGAAGTGTGTGTTCGGCGTCCCATCCGGCAAACTTCTTGGGTTCTTTGTGTCTCAACACGGGATCAAAGTGAATCCCGACAAGATCAAAGCCATTGAGCAGATTGAGGTGCCCAGACGAGTCAAGGACGTCTGTAGGCTTGCCAGCAACGTTGCTGCCCTGAGTAGGTTTATATCTAAGTCTGCTGAGCGTGCCCTCCCCTTCTTTAAAATTTTGAAAAAGGCGGGTCCAATGAAATGGACTCCAGAGGCAGAGACAGTGCTGCAGATTTAAAGAGGTACCTCTCCACTACGCCAATACTAGTCGCGCCCAAACCACAAGAGTCGTTGCTGCTTTATTTGGCAGCAATGAATCAATTGGTCAGCGCCGTACTAGTCGTGGAGAGGAAGAGGCAACGACGGCTGCAAGGCCATCGGATGAGGAACTATGGCCGGCAGGGCCCGATGCCGGCAAGGAAGAACCCCCAGCAGAGCTCAGTTCTGACAAGACAAAGTCTGCGCAAGTAAACGAAGTAAGGCAGAAGAAGAAGGTGGTGCAACACCCAGTCTATTTTGTCATCTTCCTTTTGTAGGGGGCTAGGTCAAGGTTTTCTGGCATGCAAAAGTTGCTTTTCGTCCTTCTTATGGCCTCGAGAAAGATGTGCCACTATTTTCAAGCACATGAGATCACCGTCGTCACTCACCTCCCGTTGCAACGAATCTTGTACAACCCAGATGCAACTGGAAGGATTGTGGAGTGGGCATTGGAGCTGTCGTGCTTTGGGCTCAAGTTTGAATGTACTTCGACGATCAAGAGCAGAGCCTTGGCAGAGTTCATAGCAGAATGGACATCCACGCCTGACGAATAAGTTCAAGAGACCACCCTTCCCGGCAAAGAGGCAAGTAGTCATTGGATTATGTAGTTTGATGAGGCTTTCTCGTTGCAAGGTGCTGGTGCTGGCGTGCTGCTCGTCGCACCCACCGGAGATCGCCTCAAGTACATAGTCCATATGCATTTTCCCTAGGAAAGTCAACAAACAACACCGCAGAGTACGAGGGACGGCTTGCCAGTTTCAGGATCGTGGTGCACCTCGGAATTAGGAAGCTTATTGTCAGAGGAGATTCGCAACTTGTCGTCAAGCAAGTCAACAAGGATTATCAGAGCCCGCTGATGGAGGCCTACATGGATGAAGTGAGGAAGTTGGAAGAGCGCTTTGAAGGTCTACAAGCGGAGCATGTTCTTCGAGCAGAGAACAACATTGCCGATGACTTTTCAAAGTGCGCTGCCCTGAATTTAACTGTGGAACCAGGTACCTTTGTGCTTTAGTTAACTCAGCCATCCGTCGAACCATCAGCAGGGCAGAACAAGCAAAGGAAAGCAGGCCCCCGCAAGTACTTTCCCGCAGAGCTCCCAGGAGCCGCTGACAAGGAAGTTACCGGGTACCCCAAGTTTGCCGAGGAGCAGCAGCCTCTGGCGGAGCCATCGACCCTTGCCATAGAGACAGCTGCCCCTGCAGTAGAAGACATGCCCTTAGTCGTTGCCGGCGAGCCTCAGGCTCCAGCATGGGCGTAGCATATAGTTCGATTCCTCCAAACAGGGAGCTCCCTGAGGAGCAGGAAGAAGCGGAAAAAGTAGACATTGGTCCAGCATGTACCAATTTGTGGATGATGTCCTATACAAAAGGAGACTGAACAGCGTGAAATTGAAGTGTATTCCTTGGGAGGACGGACTGGAGCTGTTGGTAGAGATTCACGGAGGCATATGTGGCTCCCACATAGGGTCAAGAGCCCTTGCCAGCAAGGCATTCCGGAAAGGTTTCTTTTGGCCCGCTGCCCTCCAGGATGCAACGACACTAGTAACCAAGTGTGATGTGTGCCAGTTCCATTCGAAGAAGCTCCATGAACCATCCCAGGCTCTTCAAAGAATTCCTCTTTCCTGGCCATTTTCGGTCTAGGGGCTTGACATACTGGGCCCCTTTCCCATGTTGTGCTTTGAGTACTTGTACGTTGCGATTGACAAGTTCACAAAGTTGCCGGAAGTGGAGCCAGTGTGAAAGGTAACGGCGAGTCGGTTGTCAAGTTCTTCAAAGGACTCATTTGCCGTTTTGGTGTGCCAAACAGAGTTATCACTGACAACGGCACACAATTCACGAGCCACACCTTCATGCAGTATATCCAAGACCTTGGCAGCAAAGTTTGCTTTGCTTCCGTTGCTCATTCAAGAAGCAATGGCCAAGCAGAAAGGGCAAATGCTGAAGTGTTGCGAGGCCTCAAAACAAGAACTTTCGACAGGCTGCACAAATGTGGAAGATGATGGATTGATGAATTGCCAGCAGTTCTTTGGTCAATCAGAACGACACCAAATCGAGCCACTGGCCAGACACCGTTTGCCCTGGTATACGGGGCAAAAGCAGTTCTCCCCACGGAACTCATATACGGGTCACCTCGAGTGCTCGCTTACGATGAGCTTGAGCAATAGCAGTTGCACCAAGATGATGCAATGCTCCTTGAGGAAGATCGTCTTCAAGCTATGGTGCGAGCTGCTCGCTACCTACAAGCCTTCCGCCGCTATCACAGCCGCAAGGTTCACGCCCGAAGCCTTGAGGAAGGCGACCATGTTCTTCAGCGTGTTCAGTCCGCCAAGAATTCAACAAGTTGACGCCAAAGTGGGAAGGACCTTATCGGGTAATATGATTCACCAGGCGCGGTGCAGTCCGCCTGGAGACCGAACATGGCATTACGGTCTATGTATATATATGTATGCATGCTTGCTTGCCAAAGATATTGTGCTACCTTAGATCCTAGCAGGTATTGGGGAACCGCCAAGGCTTCGTGCCCCTATCTTCTCCTCCTTTCAGCCATAGTGACAATGCTCCAGCAAGAAATCGAGAAGACTGCTTGGCACGTCATCCCGGACAACCCAACCAGATAAAGTTCATCTCCTGCCCATCCATGTTTGTAACTTGTGACTTGTGCATTAGAAAACCTCACCACTCTGTTTAGACTTAGGTGCTCCCATCCCCGACTCGAACGCTGCTTCAATCGGGGTGGTTGCAGCAACCTTTGGTAAAAAAGAGATTCGCAGGGGGATGGACCCTAGGTCTGTAACCCGGCACATGTGACTCTCTGGTAGGAGCAGAGGGCACCGGCAAGATAGCTTGCCGGGGAAACTCATTTATTTTTATTAAAGGGGCTTTTCGCCTCTGCGCTAATGTATACGTGCATGAATTCCTAGCAAAAGCTCATCTTTTTCATTGATATGCTAATGCAAGTACAAATGTTACGGAACATAAGCATAGGCTCGTGTCGGTGTACTAAAGTAGGGGCACTCCCTTGTACCCCTTACTTGTGCGCAGGCAGTCAGAGCCATGGGCCGAAGCCACACTTAGTAGGGCAAAAGGGAGGAGTCGAAGCCGCAAAACAATCAGCGCAATGCCACAGACCAAGACCACAAAGAGCATATGGACAAAGTAGATTTCCCTGGCAAGACCCTTGCCGGGGCAGCCCCGGCAAGGCCCTTGCCGGGGCGGCTCGCCCACACTAGCAGAGTGAGCCACCCTCGAACCCACGACCTCCAACACCATCAACTACGCTGGGCCAGGGCTCGGGACGCACCTCCATGGTGGCATGCAGATCTTTGTGAAGACAAAGAATATTCAAGATCAGATGAGGATTGGAAGGCAACAATCCTCGACAAGATCCTTGCCGAGGAAACCCGCAAGACCCCCGGCAAGATCCTTGCCGGGGACGACAGCGCGCGCCACCCGGCAAGGCCCTTTCCAAGGGCATCAGCGGGGCCACTGCCAGGCCCGCGCCAACCAAGTCTCCACCACCGTTCACATGTAGCTGCCAACCCAACCAGATGGGCAGGCACCTGCGTGGCAACATGCAGCTTCCAGGCCAACTCGGCACATGCCTGCGTGGCGGCATGCAAATCTTCGTGGAGGCTCCACCATTGCGCCACCTCACCTGCTTGCCTGCCTTCATGGCGTCACATGCATCGCTGGCCAGGGCGCGTGTTGAAGCGAGGAGGAGCGGCGACGGACGGGACGTGCCTCGCTCCCGTCCCCGATAAAGCAAGAGGCCACCTAGCTACGCATTAAATGTGCCTTGTCCTGTAATACGAGCGATAAGCTCATAGCACTGTAGGCCTTTCCACCTCCTCTGTGCCACTGTGGCAGCCCCTTTCGACTATAAAAGGAGGCCCATGGCGTACTGGAGAGGGATTCGACTCTTTTGAACCACGCAGCCACCGTAGCTAGTTCAAGAGCTCAAGAACACTCAATACATCCACCAAAGCAGGACTAGGGTTTTACGCATCCTCGCGGCCCGAACCTGGGTAAACGCTCCTTGTGCTGATTGCTAATCCCGCTCTTCTCACAGCCCTGTGCCCCGGCAACCGTAGTAGGGTTTCTTGTGATCCCATAGGGGTCGTTTCCCACCGACATCTTTGGCACGCCAGGTAGGGGGCGCAATTTGGGAATCTGGTCTAGTAGTTGGCCCAGCAGTTCTTCATCGCCATGGCTCCTAAGAAGAAGACGACCATGGCGATCGGTTCGTCCGGGACCGGACTGCCAGTACCGGTGTGGACCAGTAGCGGGCCAGTCATGGAGACAACCCGTGGCACGGCCCGCGAACATCCACATCACCCTGGCAGTCCAGGCCTGGTGAGCCGCGTCGTTCGTACGCCAGACAACGAGCCACGCGACACGAGCTCTAGAGACGGAGTCGGGCCCCCCGCAGGCGGTGCAGGGCCCTCCAGGGGCGTCGTCGTGCTGCCAAATAGTGGCGGGGTGACCTGTAAGACACCAACACCGGCGCCCACAGCGCGCTCTCCTCAGGTCGTGCGCGATGAGAAGCACCGCCCTGCTGGTGACCCTGGGCGCCGCCCTGGGAAGAGTCCCATGCGCCCTTCACATGATGAGGAGGGCCAGCATGCACGCCGAGGTGCTGGCGGAGGTGGCGGACAGCTGCGGGGCCATGGTGGGGCTCCTTCTAACATGGTTAGAAGTTGAAGCGCATCGCGGTCTACACAGCTTTCACCGCCACCCACGCCAGCAGAAGCCCTAGCACGTGTGCAGCTACTCCTCGACTTTCCTCCCGCTGCCGAGAAGCTTCACGAATGGAGGGCCACCATCTGGAGCCTCATCGGCATTGCTAACAACAATGAGTTGCAGCCGGGGGGACTTGTAGGCCATCGCTCCGTCGAGCCACCGCATGCCAGTGGAGGATGGGCCGGAGGCGATGCGGCCACGGTGCACTCCCCTCCTCCATACCGGCCACCGCGGGTGTCGGTCCATCGTGACGACGCTCATGATGATATCTCCATAGCATCGTCCAACCCGCGAACCCACCGCGACCAACGTCAAGTTCTTCGGGAGCGAGCTCATGAAGACGCTCGAACTACCATCAAGCACCGGCGTAACACGCGCCACCGGTCGGACAAGCGGGCAAGGCCCACTATGGACCACCCAGCACCGGGAGGCTACGCTGGCCTACCCTACGAGGTGGGTTGTCCGGCCTTCACCCGTGAGCTGCGGCAGTTCCAGTGGCCCTCCCACCGCACGTTCAATCCTGGTGTTGGCGAGAAGTACAACGGCAAGACTCACCCGTCGGAGTTCCTCAGCATCCACACCATCGCGATGCGAGCTGTCGGGGCTCACGACGATAAGGTGCTCGCCAACTATTTTCTGTTGGCACTCTAGCCCAATGTTATGTCATGGTTGATGCACTTGCCGGTGGACTCCATGATTTTGTTGGCACCTTTACCAGAGGCCACCAAGCCCATGGCCAGGCGAGTGATTTGCATATCATCCCCCAGAAGGAAGGAGAAAACTTGCGCAAGTACATCCAAAGCTTCAACCGAGTGCAGTACAACATCCCCGATGTTCATCCTGCCGCCGTGATCAGTGCATTCCATAAGAATGTGCGCAATCGTAAGATGCGTGAGGAGCTGGCGATGAACAAGTTCAAGGATGTGGCCGAACTTTATGTTCTGGCTGATCGGTGCGCTCGGGCTGAAGAGGGAAGGAAGTACCCCGGTGTAGACGCCGGTGCAGAAACCGACTCCACGGTTGACACTGCCACCCCGGCGAAGAAGGGCCGGCGCCATAACAGGAAGCGCAAGGGAAAGACCATGCATGTCGTTGAGGGGTCCGACGGTACCGGCGCCACCAAGAAACCCAAGGCGAGTGACCCCAGCAAGGAGGTTGTCGGGTGTGTCGCTTGCTGGGCCTTGGCGGCTGTCGATAAGCCAGGGGGCTCCGACAAGCAGTATTGCAAGATCCACCGCACCAAGGGCCATGACCTCCGGAACTGCCGGCAAGTGGAGCTGCTCGCCGAGAAGCAGAAAGCCAAGTATGAGCAGTGGGACAAGGAGAAGGGCCAAGAGGGTGCCGAGGGATCCGGCAAGAAGCATGGTGGCCAAGGAGGCCGTCGCGGCAAAGATAGTCAACAGGAGAGGCCCGCCCGGGGCCACGACAAGAAGCAAGAGGACAATGATCACAACGAGGATGATGAGTCCGGCGACCACGAGTTCCAGAAAGCCACAGAATCCATGTGCGTTGATGGTGGCGCCTCGCTGCATACATCTCACCGCCAGCTCAAGCAGTGGGCGCATGAGATCACAGTGGTGGAGCCATCATTCGACGCATGGAAGCCGCTGAAGTGGTCCAGCACGCCTATCATCTTCGACACCGAGGACCATCCTGACCGTACTACTGCGGTCGGGTGCTTGTTAGTTTCACCATCAATCCGCAACCTCAAGGTGATGAATATGCTGGTTGACGGTGGGGCCGGTCTAAACTTCATCTCGCATGTTGTGATCAAGAGGCTGCAGATCCCTGATGGAGACCTCTAGGAGACGGGCACGTTCCAAGGGGTCAACCCGGGGAGGAGCCAGCCGAAGGGAAAGGTCACGCTGCCCATGACGTTCAGAGGCGAGCTGAACTACAGGACAGAGAGGATTGTCTTTGATGTAGCCGAGATCCCCTTGCCCTACAACGGGATCCTCGGACGCCCGGCACTGGCCAAGTTCATGGCGGCTTCACATTACGCTTACAACATGCTGAAGATGCCCGGGCCGATGAACATCATCACCGTCCCCTCTGACAAGAAAGACGCGTTGATTTGCACTGACCAACTATACCAGGAAGCAGTTGCAGCAGCTGCCGCCAAGGCACCCGCTCCTGCCGACGGAGTCCCAGGAGGGAAAAAGACCGGTGAGACCCCTTGCACCCACTCCGGCAAGCGCACCTCTTCAGGGTGTTGCGCTCCCATTGAGGTCGTGCCAGAGAGCTCCACCGGCAAGGGCAAGAGGTCTAGAGCTGCACCACCAGAGACCAAGAAGGTGCTCGTCAAGAAGGACGGCACAGGGGGAGCTATTACCATAAGCTCCACCCTCGATAGGAAATAGGAAAGCGAGCTCGTCACTTTCTTGTGGGCAAATGTCGATGTGTTTGCATGGAAAGCCTCCAACATCCCCGGCGTTCCCAGGGAAGTGATTGAGCACCATCTTGCTGTCTGTCCTCATGCACGGCCTGTCAAGAAGAAGGTCAGGAAGCAAGCTCTGGAAAGGCAGGAGTTCATCACGGAGGAGATCAGAAAACTAGAGGCGGCAGGCTTGGTAAGGGGGGTGCTCCATCCGACGTGGTTGGCTAACCCGGTAGTGGTGCGCAAGGCGAATGGGAAGTGGAGACTGTGTATTGATTACACATACATCAATAAAGCTTGTCCGGAGGATCCCTTCCCATTACCACGCCTCGACCAAATTGTCGACTCCATGGCTGGGTGTAACCTGTTATCATTCCTTGATGCCTATTCAGGGTACCACCAGATCTTCATGACGAAAGAAGACAAGGAGAAGACAACGTTATCACCCCATGTGGTATGTATTGCTTTTTACGGATGCCTTTCGGGTTGAAGAGTGCTGGCTCAACCTTTGCAAGAGCAGTCCAAATTGGTTTTGAGCCCCATCTACATAGAAATATGGAAGCTTATATGGATGACATAGTGGTCAAAACCAAGGACAAAGCAACACTTGTGCAAGATCTGGAGGAAACATTTGCGAACCTCCGCAAGATCAACCTCAAGTTGATCCCAGAGAAGTGTGTTTTCGGTGTCCCATCTGGCAAGCTTCTCGGGTTCTTTGTGTCGCAGCAAGGGATTGAGGAAAACCCACATAAGATCAAGGCCATCGAGCAGATTGAGGCACCTAAACGGATGAAAGACGTGCGTCGGCTCACTGGCTGCATTGCGACCATGAGAAGATTCATCTCCAAATCCGCGGAGCTTTCCCTTCCCTTTTTCAAGATCTTGAACAAGACGGGCCCAATGGAGTAGACCCTGGAGGCCGAAGCAGCGCTGCAGGATTTGAAGAAGTACCTCTCCTCTACCCCAGTGCTGGTTGCACCCAGACCACAAGAACCGTTGCTGCTGTACCTAGCGGCAACGAAACAGGTGATTAGCACCACACTAGTGGCACAGAGAGAGGTCAACGAAGAGGCAGCTGAGGGAGTCCTGGATAAGGGGGTATCCGGACAGCTGGACAATATACTTTGGTCTGACTGTTGGACTATGAAGATACAAGATTGAAGACTTCGTCCCGTGTCCGGATGGGACTCTCCTTTGCGTGGAAGGCAAGCTTGGCGATTTGGATGATAGATCTCCTTCTCTGTAACCGACTCTATGTAACCCTAGCCCCCTCCAGTGTCTACATAAACCGGAGGGTTTAGTCCATAGGACACAACAAAAATCATACCATAGGTTAGCTTCTAGGGTTTAGCCTCTACGATCTCGTGGTATATCAACTCTTGTAATAATCATATCATCAAGATCAATCAAGCAGGAAGTAGGGCATTACCTCCATCGAGAGGGACCGAACGTGGGTAAACATCGTGTCCCCAGCCTCCTGTTACCATTAGCCTTAGACGCACAGTTCGGGACCCCCTGCCCGAGATTCGCTGAGTTTGACACCGACATTGGTGCTTTCATTGAGAGTTCCTCTATGTCGTCGCTGTAAGGCTCGATGTCTTCTCCAACCTTCAACAACACCGTCCAGGGCGAAACTTTTCACCCTGGACAAATCTTCTTGTTCGGTGGCTTCGCGCTGCGAGCCAACTCGCTTGGTCATCTGGAGCAGATCGACAGCTACGCCCCTGGCCATCAGGTCAGGTTTGGGAACCTAAACTACATTGCTGACATCCACAGAGACTTGATCTTTGACGGATTCGAGCCCACGTCAGGAGCGCCGAACGATCGCCACGCGCATGATTCAGATCTGCTGTCGAACAGTATTCGGATATTGTGCCTGCCATGGCTCCGGACTTCGATCCAGAGGAGATCGTGCCATCCGAGGACGGGTGGATGGACCCCGCCATGGAGGCCGCACACCTATCGGCGTTGGAGCCGAACACAGACTCTGCTTCTAAGGAAATCTGTGTCTCCGGACCCCCGGACTTGTCTTCGGTCGTAGGCTCCGGACCGTGTGCATCCATGCCCATCGAATCTGATTGGGCACCAATCATGGAGTTCACCGCCGCGGATATATTTCAGCACTCGCCCTTCCGAGACGTGCTAATTTCATTGAGGTCTCTCTCTCTGTCAGGAGATCCCTGGCCGAACTATGTTCGGCTTGAGTGGGAAGCAGGCGACAAAGAAATTCGTTACCCACCCACCACCCACTTAATAGTTACTGTCGATGATTTGACTAACGTGCTCATCTTCGACTCCGAAGACATCGACGGTATAGACGACAATGCTAGAGAAGAACAAGAACCACCGCCCACAGAACGCTGGACAGCCACCTCTTCATATTATATATATATGGTGGACACCCCCAAGGACAACAATGGCGACGAGGGAACAGAAGATAACCCCTCAGGAAGGAAATCAAAGCATGGGCGTCATCAGCGCCGCTCTAAGCCCCGCCACAGCAATATCAGCATAGGGGATGAAAACAATCTGAATACTACCGAAGATGAATACAACCCTGATCAGCCTGCCTTTGAACAGGCCGAACAGGAACATGGGCAGGTCAGCCTAGATGAACAAGCGACAGATGGATACTTGGAGGACAACAACTACATGCCTCCCTCTAAAGACGAGGTGAGCCTCGGCGACGATGAATTCGGCGTACCGGAGGATCCCATAGAGCAGGAGCGCTTCAAGTGCAGACTTATAGTCACTGCAAGAAGCCTAAAAAAGAAGCAGCAGCAACTCCAGGCTGATCAAGACTTGCTCACAGACAGATGGACCGAGGTTCTGGCAGCCGAGGAATACGGACTCGAGCGCCCAACCAAAGGTTACCCAAAACACAAGTTGCTACCTCAGCTAGATGAGGAGGCCATAAAGCCTACACTACCAGAACAAGACGAGGCTGACCGACCACCTCATGGCCGGGATAAAATGGCATATCAGACCGAATACCAGCCTGCACCCCTATGCCGGTTCACTACGGCCCGGGGCAATATGCAAGACCTGCGAGATATATTGGAAAACCACGCAAGACAACCAAGATCGATCTACGGATCACGGGGGTGCGCCACAGCACATGATGACGATCGTCACGCCGGATACAATTGTAATAAGTCCGGCCGGGCCGAACATAACCGACCAGACCTAGTCAGATTGCGTCGCGACATGGCCTGGCACAGAGGTGCCGCACACCCCCTCTGCTTCACTGATGAAGTAATGGATCATGAATTCTCGGAAGGGTTTAAACCCGTAAACATCAAGTCGTACGATGGCATAACAGACCCTGTGGTGTGGATCGAAGATTTTTTTCTCCACATTCACATGGCCCGCGGTGATGACCTACATGCCATCAAGTACCTTCCCGTTAAACTCAAAGGACCAGCCAGGCATTGGCTGAATAGCCTGCTGGCGAACTCCATCGACAGCTGGGAAAATCTGGAGGACGCATTCCTCGACAACTTCCTAGGCACTTACGTGCAACCACTGGATGCTGATGACTTAAGTCACATTACCCAATAGCCCGGAGAGTCGGCCAGGAAATTCTGGACTTGGTTCCTAACTAAGAAGAACCAAATTGTCGACTGTCCGGATGCCGAGGCCCTAGCGGCCTTCAAGCATAATATCCGCGACGAGTGGCTCGCCCGACACCTCGGCCAAGAAAAACCGAAGTCCATGGCGGCCCTCACGACACTCATGACCCGCTTTTACGCGAGCGAAGACAGCTGGCTAGCTCGCAGTACCACCACGCCAAGAAACTCCAGCACTTCAGATGTCCGCGACAGTAACGGAAAGCCTCGGCTCAATAGACATAAGCGTCGGAATAATGGTGATAACGCCGAAGACACGACAGTCAATGCCAGATTCAGCAACTCAAAATCCGGTCAGCAGAACAAGCCATTCAAAAGAAACAATCTGGGATCGTCCAGCCTGGACCACATACTCGCCCGCTCATGCCTGATTCATGGCACCCCGACAAACCAGCAAATCACACTAACAAATATTGCTGGGTGTTCAAACAGGCCGGCAAGTTGAATGCCGAAAACAAGGACAAGGGGCTGCACAGCGATGATGACGACGAGCCCCGACATCCGAACATTGGGGGACAGAAGAAATCCCCCCCCCCCCCAGGTGAAAATGGTAAACATCATCTATGCCACCCACATTCCCAGGCGGGAATGAAAGCGTGCACTGCAGGACGTCTACGCGATGGAGCCCGTCGCCCCAAAGTTCAACCCATGGTCATCCTGCCCGATCACATTCGATCGTAGGGACCATCCTACCAGCATCCGTCAAGGCGGTTCAGCCGCATTGGTCCTTGACCCAATAATTGACGGGTTCCACCTCACGCGAGTCCTTATGGACGGTGGCAGCAGCCTGAACCTGCTTTATCAGGACACAGTGCGCAAAATGGGCATCGATCCATCACGGATCAAACCCACTAAAACCACCTTCAAGGGTGTAATTCCAGGGGTAGAGGCCCGCTGTACGTGCTCAATAACACTTGAAGTGGTCTTCGGATCTCTGGATAACTTCTGAAGCGAAGAGTTAATCTTGGATATCGTCCCCTTCCATAGTGGCTATCATGCACTACTTGGACGAACCGCGTTTGCTCGATTCAACGCGATGCCTCACTATGCATACCTTAAGCTCAAGATGCCAGGACCTCGTGGGGTTATAACAGTCAATGGAAACACAGATCGCTCCCTCCGTACAAAAGAGCACACTGCGGCCATCACAGCAGAAGTACAAAGGAGCCTCCTTCGAAAAACAGCCAATGTGGCAACGACAACCCCGAACACCGTCAAGCGAGTCCGGAACACCCTGCAGCAGGATCATCAGGCACGTCAGGAGCTCGGTTAGCAATCCGGCCTCCGCCCCAGCCCCATTCAGGCAGCATTCGTGCCACGCGTACATAATTACACACTTAAAATACCATGGGCACAGGTGGAGGTGAGATGACTATGCGGCCTACAGTGCGGATCAGCCGCCACGAGGTCCGCATACCCCTTTTCTTCCTTTCTTTCAGGACCCCACGTTCGGGCGCCCCTTCGGAGAGCCAGACTATCGAACTCACCACGGGAGGGAAGATCAAGGAGGCAAGAGGCTTTGCACACAAGGGAATACCCAGGTGGTCTCTATTAATGATCGTTATACCTATTTTACATACCTGCATGCAGCCTGCCCTTGGATAGGACATGTAAAATAGTCCTATTGGTTTTTGCTTAATGCATTACTTGTACACATACGCCTGGACGTATTGTCCAGATAACAATGGGAGATAGTATACAACGCCAGCTTCTTACTACTATCTTCATATTTTCCCTTGAAAATTTATTTAATATTGCACCCGTACACTTTGGTACGATCAGCTTGCCAGGGGCTTTTTTATTTTGAGCCCCATAACACGGCAATAAAAGTCCAAACACTTTCGACAGTGCGGCACACCGAAGTTATAACATTATATGCATCAGCTCCGAATCATGTCTTGGGTCAATAGTTGGGTTAGCCCGGCTCCCTTGTTTTGGTACCTTACGTTCCATTATATCGGCTAAGGTAGTGCAGGGAGAACTACTGCGATTGTGTCCCGGTTCTTCTGGATGAGCACCTCAGTAGAGAAAGCCGAAAACTGATCGTCATGATGCGGCAAGAGCTGGTCACTGTTCGAGAGGTAATAAATCCTTTAAAAAAATTCCGCTTAAGGCGAGGAATCGACCTTGTTCGATTTAGGCGTGTATACCGCCCCAGTTCGGCCTTCCGAATACTAGGGGCTTCGCCGAAATTTAAAATCATAGACTTCTATGGCCAAGTGAGAGTTCTAAAGCCGCATAGTCCGATTACCTTGTTCGCTGCGCTAAACACCTCCTTAAGGGACCAACAATTTGGATAAAGAGTGTTTGGGTTTTTCACTAACAACCCAGTACTAGTTACATGGGGGCGGAAGCCGACGACTGCCCTACTTTCTGAATTTTATAAACGGCCGCACATAAGGTAATATTTTAAATCAACAAAGCGGTATATAGCGCAAACCAACTCATTTTCATATTACAATAAAACGACTTGAGTACATCCACTCAAAGATTGTGTTCTTGGCACATTCATTGGCCACAAGTCGAGCACCTTTCATAACACCATCATAATATTTTTCGGGGTAGCGATGCTCCTTACCCTCCGGAGGCACATCCTTCACAAACTTCTCCACATCCAGTTTGGCCCAATGCATCTTCGCGCGGGCAAAGGCCCGGCGGGCACCCTCAATACAGACGGACTGCTTGATAACTTCAAGCCGTGGGCAGGCATGCACCATCCGCTTTACAAGGCCAAAATAGCTGCCGGGCAGGGGCTCGCCAGGCCACATGAAGACTATGAGGTCCTTCATGGCCAGTTCGGCCGCCCTGTGGAGTTCGACCAATTGCTTCAGTCGGTCGCTTAGAGGCATTGGGTGTTCGGCTCTAGTATATTGGGACCAGAATAGCTTCTCCGTTGAGCTCCCCTCTTCAGCTCGGTAGAACTCTGTGGCATCCAAAATTCTGCGTGGAAGATCTGCGAATGCCCCTGGAGAGCTCCGAATTCGTGTAAGTAAAAGAAATGCCTCCTCCACATGCTTGCTTTGCATAAAGAATGCCTTACCATCCGCTATCTTTTTGGCCGCCTGGATTTCCTGGCAGACCTTCTGGGCTTCAGCCTTGGCGTTTGTCGCGCTCTGGAGGGCCTTCACAAGCTCGGACTCATGCGTCTTGAAGTCATGCTCCAAGTAATCGAACTTCTTGCCGAGCTCCTGGAGCTCCTACTGTACCTCCCCCACCTAAGCATCTTGTTTCTCACGCTTGGTACGCTCTGTGGCCGCCTTGCCTTCGGCTTCGGACAGCGCTTTCTTCAGGGCCACCACCTCGGTCGCCGCCCCTATCAAAAATCATAATGCTTCTAGTTAGCATCATCAATTTTCTCCTGTATACACGGACGGGGTATCACTTACGTTTGTACTCCTCGAGCTGCCTCTTCACGAGGCCGAGCTCCTCTTTGGCCTGCACCAGGTTCTGCCTGAGTCCAGCGACCTCAGTTGTGCATACAGCAGTGGTCAGCAATAGCGCCTACTTAGTAAAAAGACAAGTACTGTTAGACTCCTGTGGATTACAAATTTACCCTCCGTTTGGCTTGTTCTTTCCGAACACCAAACAGAATATCAGGGGCTACTTCTATTGGGTGATATTTTCTCACGCTTTTCATTACTAACCTAAAAGCCTGTTAGGAGGCTGGTGTAGGCTTCGGTCAATCCGCTCTTGGCGGACCGAACCTTTTCAATAACCGTACCCAAGAGAGTACGGTGCTCTTCGTCAATGGAAGCGTTGCGAAGCACTTCCAGCAAATTATCCGATACCTCCGGCTAGGCGGAGGTCATCGGCACGGCCGACTCGCCGTCCATAGCGAAGGGCTGCTCACGTAAATCCGGAACCTATGAAGTGTGCCTCGTCATCTTCGAGGGAGGCGTCCGGTGCGACCTCGCGCCGGAGACCCTTCCTGGTCCCCGTCGCCTTCTTTTCGGCTTTCTTCTCTGGCACCTTGTAAGGCACCGGAGCCAGCATCTCCGTTAGGAGTGCGGTCGCTAGGTCTTCGGGCAGCGGAGCCGGACAGTCGATCTGCTCCGCCGTCTTCACGTAATCCTGTTTTGTCAGCATGGTGACTTAAAATCCTCCCGCAAATATGCTGGGACATGTACATCTTTTGATGGTTAGAGGACTTACCGAATTGGCAAGGCGCTTTGCACTAAGCCCGCGGTCCTCGAAAATGGGAGGAGGAACTTCACCGGTCTTGAACAGCACCTTCCAGACGTCCTTATGCATCGTGTCGAAAAGCTCATGCAGCATCTGGTGTTCGGCTGGATCGAACTCCCACATATTGAATGCCCGTCTTTGACACGGGAGAATCCGGCGGATGAGCATGACCTGGACCACGTTGACAAGCTTGATCTTCTTGTCCCTCATACTTTTAATACAGGACTCGAGTCCGGTTAGCTCCACAGGTTTGCCCGAGGCCAGGCCCTTCTTTTCCCAAGAGGTGTGCCGCACGGGGATTCCAGATCGGAACTTGGGGGCCGCCACCCAGTTGGCGTCGCGCGGCTCGGTGATGTAGAACCACCCTGATTGCCACCCTTTCATGGTCTCCACAAAGGAGCCGTTGAGCCATGTAATGTTGGGCATGCTGCCCACCATGGCGCCTCCGCACTCCGCTTGTTGGCCGCTCACGATCTTCGGATTCACAAAGAAGGCTGGCAGCCACATACCGAAGTGGGGCTTGATGCGGAGGAAGGCCTCGCACACGACGATGAACGCCGAGATGTTGATGATGAGATTTGGGGCTAGATCGTGAAAATCTAGCCCATAGTAATACATGAGCCCGTGGACAAATGGGTGAAGTGGGAATCCTAGTCCGCGGACGAAATGAGGGAGAAATACTACTCTCTCCCGAGACTTTGGGGTGGGGGTGATCTGTCCCTCCGCTGGAAGCCTGTGCGCGATGTTTTCAGCCAGGTATCCGTCCGCCCGAAGCTTGGTAATGTCCTCCTCTGTGACAGAGGAGGCCATGCACTTGCCTCCCGCTCCGGACATGCTGCGGTCCTACAGAGAAGGTGAGAACTTGGGCGCTGGGGCTCGAGAATGCGAGAACGGATGAGCAAAGGAGGAAGAAGGCGTGGGTGAAAACAGGAGATCCTTATCCCTTTATAAATGCGGTACAGAATGTGCGCCTCCCCACTTGCCTCTCAAAATCTCTTATTTTCCGAGCGCCTCGGTTAATGGCGCTGGTGGGGTCACCCATGCCTGTATTGATGAAGATCCCGCGATAAGGGGACACGATATCTCCTTTGACGAGACGTGCCAAAGAAACCGCCTCGCAATATGTGCGGCAGCTGGTTGTGAAAAACGATTCGAATAATGACCAGGTCGTGGCGTGATGTCACGCTGCGATAGCTATCAGCAGATTGGATTTGTGGTATATTATTCTCAATACAGTGGTATGCGAAATTTATCTTGCGCGCCGGACACGATTTATGCTTTCGAAGATTACTTTTGAGTATTCGGAGAAGGAGCCCTCCTTGTAATACCGAAGACAATCTGCGCGCCGGACTCATCGTCATTCAAGCCTGGTTCAGGCGCTACTGAGGGAGTCCTAGAAAAGGGGGTATCCAGACAGCCGGATAATATACTTTGGCTGGACTATTGGACTATGAAGATACAAGATTGAAGACTTTGTCCCGTGTCCGGATGGGACTCTCCTTTGCGTGGAAGGCAAGCTTGGCGATTCGGATGATAGATCTCCTTCTCTGTAACTGACTCTGTGTTACCCTAGCTGAGGGATTCCTGGATAAGGGGTTATCCGGACTGCCGGACTATGTACTTTGGCCAGACTGTTGGACTATGAAGATACAAGATTGAAGACTTCATCCCGTGTCCAGATGGGACTCTCGCCGTGGAAGGCAAGCTTGGCGATTCGGATGTAGACCTCCTTCTCTGTAACCGACTCTGTGTAACCCTAGTCCTCTCTGGTCTCTATATAAACAGGAGGGTTTAGTCCGTAGGATACAACAACAATCATACCATAGGCTACCTTCTAGGGTTTAGCCTCTCCGATCTCGTGGTAGATCAACTCTTGTAATACTCATATCATCAGGATCAATCAAGCAGGAAGTAGGGTATTACCTCCATCGAGAGGGCCCGAACCTAGGTAAACATCGTGTCCCCAGTCTCCTGTTACCATTAGCCTTAGACGCACAGTTCGGGACCGCTACCCGAGATCTGCCAGTTTTGACACCGACATTGGTGCTTTCATCGAGAGTTCCTCTGTGTCATCGTTGTAAGGCTCGATGGCTTCTCCAACCTTCAACAACGCCGTCCAGGGTGAGACTTTTCTCCCCGGACAGATCTTCGTGTTCGGCGGCTTTGCACTGCGGGCCAACTCGTTTGGCCATCTAAAGCAGATCGACAACTACGCCCCTGGCCATCAGGTCAGGTTCGGGAACCTAAACTACATTGCCGATGTCCGCGGAGACTTGATCTTCGATGGATTCGAGCCCGCGACAGGAGCGCCGAACGATCGCCACACGCATGCCTTAGATCTATCGTCGGACAGTATTCGGGATATCGCCCCCGCCATGGCTTTGGACTTTGATCCAGAGAAGATCATGCCATCCGAGGATGGGTGGATGGACCCCGCCACGGAGACCGCACACCTATCAGCGTTGGAGCCAAACACAGACTCCGCTTCGAAGGAAATCTGTGTCTCCGGACCCCCAGACTTGTCTTCGGTCGTAGGTCCCGGACCACGTGCATCCATGCCCATCGAATCTGATTGGGCTCCAGTCATGGAATTCATCGCCGCGGATATCTTCCAGCACTCCCCCTCTGGCGATGTGCTAAATTCATTAAGGTCTCTCTCTCTGTCAGGAGATTCCTAGCCGAACTATGTTCGGCTCGAGTGGGAAGCAGGCGATGAAGAAATTTGTCACCCACCACCCACTTCATAGCCACGGTCGATGATTTGACCGATGTGCGTAACTTCGACTCCGAAGACATCGATGGTATAGACGACGATGCGGGAGAAGAACAGGAACCACCGCCCACAGGGTGCTGGACTGCCACCTCTTCATACGATATATATATGGTGGATACTCCCAAAGAAAACGATGGCGATGAGGCAACATGAAATAACCCCTCAGGGGAAAAATCAAAGCATGGGCGTCATTGGCGCCGCTCTAAGCCCCGCCACAGCAACACATGCATTGGAGAAGAAAACAATCCAGATGGCACCGAAGAGGAATACAATCCTGATCAGCCTACCTTCAAGCAGGCCGAACAAGAACATTGGAGGTCAGCCCAGATGAACAGGCGACGGACGGACACTTGGAGGACGAGAACTATATGCCCCCCTCCAAAGACGAGGTGAGCCTCGATGATGACGAATTCGGTGTACTGGAGGATCCGATAGAGCAGGAGCGCTTCAAGCGCCGGCTTATAGCCACTCCAAGAAGACTGAAAAAGAAGCAGCAGCAACTCCAAGCTGATCAAGATCTGCTTGCAGACAGATGGACCGAGGTCCTGGCGGCCGAGGAATACGGACTCGAGCCCCCCATCAGGTGATACCCAAAGCACAAATCGCTAGAAGAAGAGGTCGAAGAGCCTGAAACACCAGCATAAGATGAGGCTGACCGGCCACCTCGTGGCCGGGCTAAAACGATGTACCAGCCCGCACCCCCATGCCGGTTCACTACGGCCCGAGGCAATATGCAGGACCTGCAGGACACATTTGGAAAACAACGCAGGACAACCAAGATGGATCTACGGATCAAGAGGGCGTGCCACAACACATGACGATGACCGTCATGCCAGATACACTAATAATAAATCCGGCCGGGCCGGACATAACCGACCAGACCTAGCCGGACTGCGTCGTGACATAGCCCGGCACAGAGGAGCCACACACCCCCTCTGCTTCACTGATGAAGTAATGGAACATGAATTTCCAGAAGGGTTTAAACCTGTCAATATCGAGTCATACGATGGCACAACAGACCTTGCGGTATGGATTGAAGATTTCCTTCTCCACATTCACATGGCTCACGGTGATGACCTACATGCCATCAAGTATCTCCCCCTCCAGCTTAAAGGACCAGCCAGACATTGGCTGAATAGCCTGCCAGCAAACTCCATTGGCAGTTGGGAAAATCTTGAGGACGCATTCCTCGACAACTTCCAGGGCACCTACATGCGACCATCGGATGTTGATGACTTAAGTCACATTACCCAACAGCCCGGAGAGTCAGCCAGGAAATTCTGGACTCGGTTCCTAACTAAAAAGAACCAAATTGTCGACTGTCCAGACGCCGAGGCCCTGGCGGCCTTTAAGCATAATATCCGCGACGAGTGGCTTGCCCGACACCTCGGCCAAGAATAACTGAACTCCATGGCGGCCCTCACGACACTAATGACCCGCTTTTGCGCGGGCGAGGACAGCTGGCTGGCTCGTAGTAACACCGTGCTAGGAAACTTCGGCACTTCATATGTCCACGACAGTGACGGAAAGCCACGACGCAATAGACATAAGCGTCGGAACAATGGCAACAATGCCGAAGATATGGCAGTCAATGCCGGATTCAGCAACTCCAAATCCGGTCAGCGGAAGAAGCCTTTTAAAAGAAACAATCCGGGATCGTCCAGTCTAGACCGCATACTCGACCGCTCGTGCCAGATTCACGGCACCCCCGATAAACCAGCCAATCACACTAAGAGAGATTGCTGGGTGTTCAAACAGGTCGGCAAGATAAATGCCGAGAATAAGGACAAGGGGATGCACATCGATGATGACAAGGAGCCCAGGCGTCCGAACACTGGGGGACAGAAGAAATCCCCCCAGGTGAAAACGGTAAACATGATCTACGCTACCCACATCCCCAAATGGGAGCGAAAGCATGCACTTAGGGACGTTTACGCGATGGAGCCAGTCGCCCCAAAGTTCAACCCATGGTCATCCTGCCCGATCACTTTTGATCATAGGAACCATCCTACCAGCATCCGTCATAGCGGCTTAGCCGCATTGGTCCTTGACCCAATCATCGACGGATTCCACCTCACGTGAGTCTTTATGGACGGTGGCAGTATCCTGAACCTGCTTTATAAGGACACATTGCACAAAATGGGCATCGATCCCTCACGGATCAAGCCAACCAAAACCACCTTTAAAGGTGTAATTCCAGGGGTAGAGGCCCGCTGTACGGAATCAATAACACTGGAAGTGGTCTTCGGATCTCCGGATAATTTCCGAAGCGAGGAATTAATCTTCGACATCGTCCCTTTTCGTAGTGGCTATCATGCACTACTGGGATGAACTGCGTTCGCTCGATTTAATGTGGTACCGCACTATGCATACCTCAAGCTCAAAATGCTAGGACCCCGCGGGGTTATAACAGTCAACGGAAACACAGACCACTCCCTCTGTATGGAAGAGCACACTGTGGCCCTTGCGGCCGAAGTACAAAGCAACATTCTTCGACAGACAGCCCATTCGGCAATAACAACCCCGAACACCATCAAGCGAGTCGGGAGCACCCCGCAGCAGGATGGTCAGGCGCGCCAAGAGCTCGATTAGCAATCCGGCCTCCGCAATAGCCCCATTGAGGAGGCATTTGTGCCACGTGTACAGAACTACGCACTCAAAATACCATGGGCATATGCGGAAGCAAGTCGATGATGAAGCTCACAGTGTGGTTCAGCCCTCACGAGGCCTGCACATCCTTAAACTTTCTTTCTTTTCAGGACCCTACTTTTGGGAAGCCCCTTCAGAGAACCAGACTGTCAGACTCATCACTGAAGGGAACACCAAGGAGGCAAGAGGCTTTGCACACAAGGTAATACCCAGGTGGTCTCTTTCAAGGATTATTATACCTATTTTTATATACCCGCATGCAGCCTGCCCTTGGATAGGACATGTCAAATAGTCCTATTTTTCTTTGCTTAATGCATTAATTGTACACATACGCTTTGTCGTATTATCCAAATAAATGGGAAATAGTATACAGTGTCAGCTTCTTATTACTATCTTCATATTTTCCCTTGAATATTTATTTAATGTTGGACCCGTACACTTTGGTACGATCCGTTCGCCAGGGGCTTTCTATTGAGCCCCATAATATGGCAATAAAAGTCCAAACACTTTCGACAGTGCGGCACCCCGAACTTATAGCATTATATGCATCAACTCCGAATCATGTCTTGAGTCAATAGTTGGGTTAGCCTGGCTCCCTTGTTTTGGTACCTTACGTTCCGTTATATCGGCTAAGTTAGTGCAGGGAGAACTACTGCGATTGTGTCCTGGTTCTTCCGGACGAGCACCTCAGTAGAGAGCCAAAAACTGACTGTCATGATGCGGCGAGAGCTGGTCACTGTTTGAGAGGTACTAAATCCTTAAATATTTTTTCCGCTTAAGGTGAGGAATCGGCCTTGTTCGATTTAGGCGTGTATAGCGCCCCAGTTCGGCCTTCCGAATACTAGGGGCGTCGCCGAAATTCAAAATTATAGAATTCTATGGCCAAGTGAGAGTTATAAAGCCACATAGTCTGATTGCCTCGTTCACTGCGCCAAACACCTCCTTAAAGGACCAAAAACTTGGATAAAGTGTGTTTGGGTTTTCGATGAACACCCCGGTACTAGCTACACGGGGGCGGAAGCCGACGACTGGCCTACTCTTACAATGCTGTAAATGGTCGCAGAGAAGGTAACATTCTAAATCAACAAAGCGTTATATAGCGTACACAAACTCATTCTTATATTACAAAGATGACATGAGTTCATTTACTCAAAGATTACATTCTTGGGGCATTCGTCGGTCACAAGGCGAGCGCCTTTCATGACGCCGTCATAATATTTATCGGGGAAGCGGTGCTCCTTACCCTCTGGGGGGTCCTTCCTTCACCAGCTTCTCAGCGTCCAATCTGGCCCAATGCACCTTCGCACGGGCAAAGGCCCGGCGGGCACCCTCAATACATACGGACTTCTTGATAACCTCAAGCCGCGGGTAGGCACTTACCATCCGCTTTATCAGGACGAAGTAGCTATCGGGCAGGGGCTCACCAGGCCACATCCGGACTATGAGGTCCTTCATGGCCAATTCGGCTTCCTGGTGGAGTTCGACCAACTGCTTCAGTTGGTCACTCAGAGAGATTGGATGTTCGGCTCCAGTATACTAGGACCAGAACAACTTCTCCATCGAGCTCCCCTTTTCGGCACGGTAGAACTCCGCGGCATCTGATATGCTGCGTGGCAGATCTGCAAATGCCCCTGGAGAGCTCCGAATGCGGGTGAGTAAAAGAAATGTGTCCTCCAGATGCCTGCTTTGCATAATAAATGCCTTACCCGCCGCTATCTTCTTGGCCGCTTGGATTTCCAGGAGGGCCTTTTGGGCTTCGGCCTTGGCATATTTCGCACTCTTGAGGGCTTTGGCAAGCTCGGACGCTTGCGTCTTGAAGTCATGCTCCAAGGATTCGAACTTCTTGCCGAAATCCAGGAGCTCCTGCTGTACCTCCCCCACCCGATCATCTTGTTTCTCACGCTCGGTGTGCTCCGGGGCTACCTTGGCATCAGCTGCGGACAGCGCTATGTTCAGGGTTGCCACTTCGGTTGCCGCCCCTATTAAAAACCATGCTGCTTCTTGTTAGCATCACCAATTTTTCTTCCCTACACGACACACGAACGGGGTATCACTTACCTTTGTTCTCCTCGAGCTGCCTCTTCACGAGGCCGAGCTCCTCTATGGCTTGCCCCAGGTCCTGCCTGAGTCCGGCAACCTCTGCTGTGCACACAGCGGCGGTCAGCAGCAGCGCCTGCTCATTACCATAGACAACAACTGTCAGACTCCAGCGGATTAATAATTGACCCTCCATTTGGCTTTTTCTTTCCGAACACCAAACAGAGTATCAGGGGCTACTGTCTATTGGGTGATATGTTCTCACGCTTTTTTACTTACCTCAAAGCCTGTTAGAAGGCTGGTGCAGGCTTCGGTCAATCCGCTTTTGGCGGACCGGACCTTCTCAATCACCATACCCATGAGAGTATGGTGCTCTTCATTGATGGAAGCGCTGTGAATCACTTCCAACAAATTAACCGATGCCTCCGGTTGGACGGAGGACATCGTCATAGCCGGCTCGCCCTCCTTAGCGAGGGGCTGCTCGCTTGAATCCGGAACCTGTGAAGGCTCTGGTGCAGTAACCGGCGGGGAGCCAGACTTGCTCTGGCTCCCGTCCGCATAATCCATGGGGATCTTACCCCCCATGTGCCCGGTGTCTGGGATTTTGCCTTGGGGCATCTCCAGAAGCGTCGCCCCCTGCTCTGATATCCTCTGGGACGCCACCTTGGTGTCATCCGCAGGTCGTGGGGAGGTGGCCGTCGGGAGCGAATCCATCTCCGACACACTCAGGGACCCATCCGAAGAAGATGCCCCGAGATTGGACCTGGCCTGACTGCATACACGTGTTCGGTGTTATTACGAACCATAAAGTTAGATTCGCACAAAAATATTACAGAGTGCGGATACTCACGACTTCGCCCGGGGCTTGCGCCTGGGCAGCCACTCCTCTTTGCTATATGTGACAGTGGTGAAGTGATCTGGAAGGGACGCCTTCCCTTTCTTCGGCCTCCTGGCCTCCTCCCGCAAGGCGGCCTTCCTTTTCTTCTCCTCCCTAGTGCGGGGAGGGGGCATTTCCTCATGATTCCCCCCATCTCCGTGGGAGGAATTTGCCTCGTCATCCTCGAATGACAAGCCAATCACGGCCCTGCGCCGGAGACCTTTTCTGGTCCCCGCAGCCGCCTTCCAGGACCCTTCGGCCTCCCCAGATGGGGCGGCCGTCTTCTTCTTATTTTTCTCCCCCCTTCGTGGGAGGAGTGCGCCTCATCGTCTCCGGGCAAGGCGTCCGGCGCAACCTCGCGCCTGAGACCCTTCCTGGTCCCCGTGGCCTTCTTCTCCGATACCTTGTAAGGTGCCGGAGCCAGCATCTCCGTTAGGAGTGTGGTCGCTGGGTCTTCGGGCAGCGGAGCCGGACAGTCAATTTGCTCCGCCGTCTTCACGTAATCCTGTTTTGTCAGCATGGTGACTTAAAATTCTCCCGCAAATATGCTGGGACAGGTACATCTTTTGATGGTTAGAGGACTTACCGAATTGGCGAGGCGCTTTGCACCAAGCCCGCGGTCCTCAGAAATGGGAGGAGGAACTTCGCCGGTCTTGAACAACACCTTCCAGACGTCCTTATGAATCGTGTCGAAAAGCTCGTGTAGCATCTCGTGTTTGGCTGGATCAAACTCCCACATATTGAAAGCCCATCTTTGACACGTGAGAATTCGGCGGACGAGCATGACCTGGACCATGTTGACAAGCCTGATATTCTTGTCCCTCATACTTTTGATGCAGGTCTCGAGTCCAGTTAGCTCCACAGGTTCGCCCCAGGCCAGGCCCTTCTTCTCCCAAGACTTGAGCCGTATGGGGATTCCGGATTGGAATTTGAGGGCCGCCACCCAATTGGCGTCGCGTGGCTTGGTGATGTAGAACCACCCTGATTTCCACCCTTTCATGGTCTCCACAAAGGAGCCGTCAAGCCAGGTAACATTTGGCATTTTGCCCACCATGGCGCCTCCGCACTCCGCCTGGTGGCTGCTAACGATCTTCGGCTTCACGCAGATGATTTTCAGCCACAAGCCGAAGTGGGGCCTGATGCGGAGGAAGGCCTCGCACACGACGATGAACTCCGAGATGTTGAGGACGAAGTTTGGGGCTAGATCGTGGAAATCTAGGCCATAGTAATACATGAGCCCGTGGACAAACAGGTGGAGTGGAAATCCTAGTCCCCGAATGAAATGAGGCAGGAATACTACTCTCTCCCGAGACTTTGGGGTAGGAGTGATCTGTCCCTCCGCCGGAAGCCTGTGCGTGATTTTTTCGGCCAGGTATCCAGCCGCCCGAAGCTTGGTGATATCCTCCTCCATGACGGAGGAGGCCATTCACTTGCCTCCCGCTCCGGACATGCTACGAATGGTCCTATGGAGAAGGTGAGAACTTGGGCGCTAGGGCTCGAGAGTGCAAGGATGGATGAGCAAAGGAGGAAGAAGGCATGGGTGAAAACGAGGGATCCTTATCCCTTTATAAAGACCGTGAAAGAATATGCGCCTCCCCACTTCCCTGTCAAAATTACTCATTTCCCCAAAGCGCCATAATTGATGGCACGGTTGGGTTACCCACACCCGTATTGATGAGAATCCCGCGATAAGGGGGACACGATCTCTGCTTTGATAGGACGTGCTAAAGAAGCCGCCTCGCAATGTGTGCGGTAGCTGGTTGTAAAAACGGTTCGAATAAGAGTCGGGCCGTGGCGTGATGTCATGCTACGAAGAGCTGTCAGCAGATTAGATTCATGGATTATTGTTCTCTCGATGGTATGTGGTATTTGTCTTGCAGAGCTGGACACGGTCCTTGTGTTCAGAATTTATTTTGGAGTATTCAGGGATGGAACCCACCTCGCAATGTCGAGGACAATCTACGCGCCAGAGTCATCGTCATTGAAGCCTGGTTCAGGGGCTACTGAAGGATTCCTGGATAAGGGGGTATCCGGACTGCTGGACTATGTACTTTGGCCGGACTGTTGGACTATGAAGATACAAGATTGAAGACTTCGTCCCGTGTCCGGATGGGACTCTACCTTACGTGGAAGGCAAGCTTGGCGATTTGGATTTAGGCCTCCTTCTCTGTAACTGACTCTGTGTAACCCTAGTCCCCTCTGGTGTCTATATAAACCGGAGGGTTTAGTCCATAGGACACAACAACAATCATACCATAGGCTAGCTTCTAGGGTTTAGCCTCTCCGATCTCATGGTAGATCAACTCGTGTAATACTCATATCATCAAGATTAATCAAGCATGAAGTAGCGTATTACCTCCATCGAGAGGGCCCGAACCTGGGTAAACATCGTGTCCCCAGTCTCCTGTTACCATTAGCCTTAGACGCACAGTTCGGGACCCCCTACCCGAGATCCATCGGTTTTGACACCGACACTAGCCCCCTCAGGTGTCTATATAACCCGGAGGGTTTAGTCCGTAGGACACAACAACAATCATACCATAGGCTAGCTTCTAGGGTTTAGCCTCTACGATCTCGTGGTAGATCAACTCTTGTAATACTCATATCATCAAGATCAATCAAGCAGGAAGTAGGGTATTACCTCCATCGAGAGGGCCCGAACCTGGGTAAACATCGTGTCCCCAGCCTCCTATTACCATTAGCCTTAGACGCATTGTTCGGGACCCCCTACTCGAGATCCGCCAGTTTTGACACCGATAGCAGCAGCAGCGGCAGAGTCAACAGATGGCGAGCCAGAACCCTCCCCAGCAGGGCTCGGTCCCGGCAAGACTGAGTCCCCGGTAGAGGCTGACGCCAATGTGACAGGGATCACGCGACTGGGTGAAGTGGCGCAGAAGAAGAAAATGGTGTAGCACCCAGTCTACTTTGTCAGCTCCCTCTTGCAGGGGGCTAGGTCGAGGTACTCAGGTGTGCAAAAATTGCTCTTTGGCCTCCTTATGGCCTCGAGGAAGCTGCGTCATTACTTCCAAGCGCACAAGATCACCGTGGTCACCCGCCTCCCGTTGCAACGGATACTGCATAACCCAGATGCAACGGGGAGGATCGTGGAATGGGCCCTGGAGCTGTCGAGTTTCAGTTTAAAGTTTGAAAGCACCTCGACGATTCAGAGCAGAGTCTTGGCGGAGTTTATTGCAGAATCGACCTCGACGCCCGACGAAGAGGTACAGGATACCACTCTCCCCGGCAAGGAAACGAGCCGCAACTGGATCATCTACTTTGATGGGGCTTTTTCGCTGCAAGGCGCCGGTGCTGGTGTGCTGCTTGTCGCACCCACAGGAGAGCACCTCAAGTATGTCATCCAAATGCACTTTCCCCGGGAGATGTCAACTAACAACACCGCCGAGTACGAGGGCTTGCTTGCCGGTCTCAGGATCGTGACAGACCTCGGAGTCAAAAAGCTCATCATCAGGGGTGATTCGCAGCTCGTCGTCAGGCAAATCAACAAACGTTATCAAAGCCCGTTGATGGAAGCTTACGTGGATGAAGTGAGGAAACTAGAGGAATGCTTTGACGGTACACGAGCAGAGCATGTCCCTCGGATGGAAAACGACATCACCGACTACCTATCAAAGCGCGCTGCCCTCAAGCTACCTGTGGAACCAGGTACTTTTGCGCTTCGTTTAACTCAACCATCCGTCGAACCATCAACCGGGCAGAACAAGCGGAGGAAGCTGGGCCCCAGCAAGTACATCCCCATCGAGCTCCCCGGAGCCACTGGCGAAGATGTTTCCGTGGATGCCGATCCTGCCGCGGGGTAACCGACTCCGGCTGGGCCTCAGGCCATGGCCGTAGAGAAAGCCGCTCCCGTGGCAGAAGAGACGCCTTTGGTCCTTGTCGTCGAGCCACGGGCTCCAACATGGGCGCATCACACCGTCCGATTCCTCCAAAAAGGAGAGCTTCCTGAGGAGCAGGAAGAGGCAGAGAGAGTAGCCCACTGGTTTGCTGTGTACCAATTCATTGACAACGTCTTGTATAGAAAAAAACCGAATGGGGTGAAATTGAAGTGCATCTCCCGGGAGGAAGGACTAGACTGTTGGCAGAGATACATGGAGGCATATGTGGCTCCCACATAGGGTCGAGGGCCCTTGCTGGCAAGGTTTCTTCTGGCCCACTGCCCTCCAGGATACGACAGCACTAGTAACCAAGTGTGAAGCATGCCAGTTCCATTCAAAGAAGCTTCATCAACCAGCTCAAGCCCTTCAAACCATCCCTTTCTCCTTTCCCTTCTCTGTCTGGGGGCTCGACATATTGGGCCCTTTCCCTCGTGCCTTCGGGGGCTTTGAGTACTTGTACGTTGCAATCGACAAGTTCACAAAGTGGCCAGAGGTGGAAGCGGTGAGGAAGGTGACAGCGCAGTCAGCCATCAAGTTCTTCAAGGGGCTAGTTTGCCGTTTTGGGGTACCCAACAGGATCATCACCAACAACGACACACAGTTCACAAGCCACGCCTTCATGCAGTACGTTGAGGATCTCGGCAGCAATGTCTGTTTTGCTTCCGTGGCACACCCACGAAGCAACGGCCAAGCAGAGAGAGCAAACGCTGAAGTTCTGCGAGGCTTAAGAATGAATACTTTTGACAGGCTGCGCAAGAGTGGAAGGCACTGGATTGACGAGTTGCCAGCAGTTCTTTGGTCGATTAGAACGACGCCAAATCGAGCCACCGGCTAGACACCCTCTGCCCTGGTCTATGGGGCAGAAGCAGTTCTCCCCCACAGAACTCATATACGGGTCACCTCGAGTGCTCGCTTATGATGAGCTTGAGCAAGAGCGGTTGCGTCAAGATGACGCAACGCTCCTTGAGGAAGATCGTCTCTAGGCGGCTGCGAGAGCAGCATGCTACCAGCAAGCCTTGCGCCGCTACCATAGCCGCAAGGTTCATGCCCGGAGCTTTGAGGAAGGCGACCTTGTTCTTTGGCACGTTTAGTCGGCCAAGAATTCCAACAAGTTGACACCAAAGTGGGAAGGCCCTTATCGGGTAACACGAGTCACCAGGCCCGGTGCAGTCCGCCTGGACACCAAAGATGCCATTCCAGTGAGTAACTCCTGGAACATCGAGCATCTTCGCAAGTTTTACCCATAAGGTGCGGCTGCCGGGCCCCCCGGCAAGCCACCTTTTGTACAAGCCTTGCCGGCAAGGCATGTAACCCTTTGTACAAAGCCAGGCGCAGACCCTGAGCATAAATAAACGAAGCGCTGGCGTCCTAAGTCATAGCATGCATGCTAGATTGAGTCTCTCCCTCGGTTAGGGTTGATAGTGCTTAGCAACGACTAACCCCTAGCATAGAGGTCGAGTTTGCGTCATTTTTTTCCTATCCATCCCTTTTGGTACGCAGGGTACATGATATGTCTCCGCCAAGCCAAGTGGAAGAAAGAGAACAAGCCAGCGCCCCAGGCCCGGCAAGCCGAGCTTGCCGAGGACAGGAGACACGGAGGTCCACCCATGACAAGTCAAGGTTGCTGGGGCTGCAGATTCAAATAAGTTTTCCCATCCCCTGTCATGCATTTCCGTATGAAACTTGGGACGTATGGAACCTCGTTTTGTTCCAAAGCTGTCATGCTCCCCTCGTTCCTATCACCCAAATGCTTCTTGGTCTAGAATATGGTTGTAGCCGCAGCGGCAAGGAAGCAAGCATAGGGCCCACCCCCACTTCGTCCCTGCCTCCGCCAAAGGCGTGAGTGTGGACGAGTGGAGTGGGGGAACGGCAAGGCCTGCTGCCGGGCAACGATGCTTATCTTAAAAATAACAAGGACTTGTTCCTTGGTATGGGATTTGCTCACACGCACGCACAAGACCTGGCAAGCACCCTTTTTCCATTAATACGTTCCATACATGTATAGTAAGTACGGAACATAAACATGAACAGGGAGATTACATGTTTTAGATCTAAATAAGGCCCGTAGGCGTACAAGTTAAGAAAAGATAAGGTGCCCGTAGTCCCTTTCTTGTCCCTCTCCTCAGGAAATGAAACAAGAAAGTAAAAGGGCAAAAGGGGCACCTAGCCGAGGTATGAGCAGCAGAAGGCACCAAGAGAACATCCTAGTGGCCACCCCGAAGGGAAGCTGGTGATGATGATGACGGGAGAAGAGCTGTTAGACGAGGCGGCAGGACCGGCAATACGCGATGAAGGCGTCGGTGCCGCGTACTCCGGCTTAACGGCCCGCTACCTGCCCTCTTCGTCTTCTCCAGCCTCCCGAGCCAGCCGCCCAAGGAAACGACCCCAAGAAGTTCAGGGAGCCGGCGACACGGATGATGGAGTCGCCAGTGTCGCCCCGGGGCGGCGCGCCCAACGCCTAGTCGGACCCGTCGTCCTGCCGCCCGTTACACTCGTCGTTGCTGCCGTTGTTCTCCTCGTCACTCTCGCTCGAGGAGTAGTCTTCGTCATCAGAGGAGCTCTCCATGCAGCACCTTACACGAGTCCCGAAGTGCCCAAAGACCTTGATGGAGAGGAGGCCGCTCTCCATTAACTTGAAATGGAGAGTGAGCCCCTCCGTCAGGCTGTGGATACGAGAAAAAGTCTTCCACCCTCGGTGAAGATACATGACGCGAGGGGCGGGGAACTCGATGTTGGCCCATGTACCGCTGTTCCCACAGCCCCTCATATGCAGCCGCAGTGCCTGCAGTGGGTCCAGCTCCATCTCCCGCGTGAATGGGGTCGGGAGACGAAGACGGCGGCACGGCGGCTGGCGCAACCTGAGGAAGAACTCGTAGGGGTTGTCCCCGACGTGGCCCTCTACCAGGGGAGGGGCCGCTGGCGGAGGCGAGGCCAATGCACCGCCCCGTCCTCCTCTTCCCCGAGCGCCACGACAGCCTCGACCTCGCCTCCCCCCTTCCACTAACGGCTAGCTCTGCCGCCACGAGTTCGTGGGGAGGAGCGACGCATTGTCTAGCCGAAACCCTCGCTGCAACCGATGAAGCGTCGCCACGCCCCCTCGCCATGGCAGAAGGATGGAGAGAAACAGATGACGGAGGATTGAGGGGCGCTGTTCCTCCCGCTCCCCTCCTTATAAAGGGGCGGCGGCGGGGCTCGGCCGCCCCTTTCGGCCAATCCGGCTTATTTAAGTGACAATGGATGGGGCCGTCAACCGCCCTCCCCGCCCAATTGGAGGCACGTGGGAATCAACCCACCCGCGTGAGCGACTTCCTGTATGCCACGCAACTGTCATTCACTCTGCATCATGCATGCAGAAAACGTGGTGCAAGTGACAGGCATAATGGGGCGCGTGGAGCGACGGTTCCCAAGTAAGGACAGTAAATGAGCGGTAGCCCTGCAGTCTCAAGCGGACACGCAAGCCGCCTCTTTACTGTCCACCGCAAGATGACGCCAGCATGCTTCGGTCACGCGCGCGCGACCCCCACGTCGTGCATTCAATACAAGTCGTGGGGAAGCGCAGCGGACGGAAGGTTTTACCACGGTAAAAACCGCCTCGCCTGCCCGCGCACCATTTTTGGGCCTTGCCCAACAACGCGTTGCACCTATGTGTGGCCCAGGCCCAGGGGCTCCTGTCGGTGTACTAAAGTAGGGGCACTCCTTTGTACCTCTTACTTGTGCGCGGGCAGCCAGAGCCACGGGACGAAGCCACACTTAGCAGGGCAAAAGGAAGGAGTCGGAGCCGCAAAACAATCAGCGCAACGCCAAAGACCGAGACCACAGAGAGTACATGGACAAAGCAGGTTTCCCCGGCAAGACCCTTGCCAGGGCAGCCTTAGCAGCCCCGGCAAGGCCCTTGCCGGGGCGGCTCGCCCACACCAGCAGAGTGAGCCACTCCCGAACCCACGGACTCCAACACCATCAACTACGTTGGGCCAGGGCTCGGTAGGCACCTCCATGGTGGCATGCAGATCTTTATGAAGACAAAGAATATTCAAGATCAGATGAGGGTTGGAAGGCAATGATCCTCGACAAGATCCTTGCCGAGGAAACCCGCAAGACCCCTGGCAAGATCCTTGCCGGGGACGACAGCGTGCCACGGCAAGACCCTTGCCGGGCCACCCGGCAAGGCCCTTGCCAAGGGCGTCAGCGGGGCCACTGCCAGGCATGCGCCAACAAAGTCTCCACTGCAGTTCACATGCAGCTGCCAGTCGAACCAGATGGGCAAGCACCTACATGGCAACATGTAGCTTCCAGGCCAACTCAGCACACGCCTGCATCGCGGCATGCAAATATTCGTGTAGGCTCCACTACCGCGCCACCTCAGCTTCTTGCCTGCCTACATGGCGCCGCACGCATTGCTGGCCAGGGCGCGTGTCGAAGTGAGGAGGAGCAGCGACGGACGGGACGGGCCTCACTCCCGTCACCGATAAAGCAAGAGGACACCTAAGATACACATTAAATGCGCCTTGTCCTGTAATACAAGCGATAAGCTCATAGCACCGTAGGCCTTCCCACCTCCTGCGTGCCACTGTGGTAGCCCCTTTCGACTATAAAAGGAGGCCCGTGGTGCACTAGAGAGGGATTCGGCTCTTTTTAACCATGCAGCCACCGTAGCTAGTTCAAGAGCTCAATAACAGTCAATACATCCACCAAAGCAGGACTAGGGTTTTACGCATCCTCGCGGCCCGAACCTGGGTAAATGCTCCGTGTGCCAATTGTTAATCCTGCTCTTCTCACAGCCCTACGCCCCCGCAACTGTAGTAGGGATTCTTGTGATCCCATAGGTGTCGTTTCCCACCGACAGCTCGAAAGATTACATTTTCTAGAAAGTTAAGATTTGGCAAGTGCCTACAAATTGAGAAAAAGAAAAGTGCCCCGTAATCCCCATTCTCGCTCTTTTCCACCCAGGCATAGCAGGTGAAGATAGGGACGGGCATGGGGAACGCGTTGATTGAGAGCTTGACGAGGAAGCCTTTCCACCACCGACACTAGAGCCAGCAGGACGCAACCCCCGGCAAGGCTCGTTGCGAGGGAGGAAGCAGAGCAGATGATGGTGCGGCCACTGGTGATCAGGTGGAGTCAGAGTCGTCGTCCTCCTGCCTGTTGTCGTCATCATCGCTGGCACTGTCCTCCTTGCCACTATCGTTCGAGGAGGAGCTCTCGTCGTCAGTTCAACTCTCCACGCAGCACCCTAAGAAGATTCCTGAGCTCCCGAAGACCTTGACGGAGA
This sequence comes from Triticum dicoccoides, assembly GCF_002162155.2. Classification (NCBI taxonomy): domain Eukaryota; kingdom Viridiplantae; phylum Streptophyta; class Magnoliopsida; order Poales; family Poaceae; genus Triticum; species Triticum dicoccoides. The sequence goes on from NC_041391.1 coordinate 515,644,690, forward strand.
GCAGGCCATTCTCTATTAACATAAAATGGAGAACGTGCCCCTCCGACAAGCTGTGGGCACATGCAAAAGTTTTCCACCTGCGACAGAGGTACATGACGTGGGGGCGGGGGAAGCCTACATCAACCCACGTGTTGCCATTCCCGCAGCCCCTCATGTGCAGCCTAAAAGCTAGTGGCGGATCCTGCTCCATCCGAGCAGACGGGGTTGGGAGGCGGAGATGGCTGCACACGTGCTTATACAGCCTAATGAAGAACTCTTAAGGCTGGTCTCCGACATGGCCGGCCATTGGAGGAGGGAGCGCCGGCGGAAGCACAACCGGCGTGTCGCCCGGTCCTCCTCTTCCCCGAGTACCACGGCGACCTTGGCCCCGTGCCCATCCTCTCCCCCTCGCGTCAGGCTCTGCCGCCGGAGGCTTTCGAGGAGGAGGAGCGCGCTGTCAAGCAGAAGCCCTCGTCGCCGCCGTTGAAACGCCACCATGCCCTATCACCATGGTGAGTGGAAGAAAGATGCCAAGAAGAAGGAGGAGAAGAAGGCGAGTGCGGAGAGGCACCGTCCCTATCCCTTTTTATAGAAGGGCAGGTCCGGAGCCTGGCCTCCCAACCCAAGGGGCGGCCGCCATGCACGACCAATGCACCATCCTGAAGCACAAGGAATCAGGACCGACCCGCTGTCCCGATCAATGATGCCTAGTTTCTTGCCTCGACGTTAATGCCCATGTTCACCGCATCCACCGCCTGCCCTTCCCAAGGCATGGGGGACACATGGCAAGCGAGTCAGAGGTGTGGGAACAGGTGGGGCGACCATTTTCCACCCCGTGATCGTGGGGTGCGGTGCCATGCAAGCTGCGACCCGAGTCCACTTAGTAATTGAGTAGCGCCCCTGCAAATCCCTCTTTTTTAAGGGAAGCACGAGCCGCCTCTTTACTATCGACCGTGGGATGATACAAGCATGCTGAGGCCATCCCACGCACGCCCCCCCCCCCCCACTTCATTCACTCGACGCGAATCATGGGGAAGCGCAACTGGCAAAGAGATGATGAAAGATTAAGTCTCTGCCACACGTGCCCGCGCATTGCTTTGGGCCTAGCCCAACTACGCCTTGTGCTCACATGTGGCCTAGGCCCCGAGGTTCCTGTCGATGTACAAAAGTATGGGCTCTTTCTGTACCCCTTACTTG